>NC_060069.1:7462647-7776911 GCF_922984935.1 Meles meles
TCAAGAGTTCTTATTCGTCAGGGGTGGGAAGTTGGGGGAACAGGTGGTGGGTAATGGGGAGGGCACGTTTTGCATGGAGCACTGGGTGTTGTGCAAAAAGAATGAATACTGTTACGCTGAAAAAATAAATAAAATGGAAAAAACATAAAAATAAAAATAAAGAAAAAAAAAGAGTTCAGTAAAAAAAAAAAAAAAGAGTTCTTATTCGTAAGACAGATGAGTGGAGTCAGGGACAGGAGGCTATATCTGTGGCATAGAGCACCTTCTGATGGGGGCTTGAGTCCCAAATCAGGCCATGTGGATGAGTGCTCTTTCAGTGCTTGGTGTAGACAAAGTGTTAATGAGTAAAATATTCTCAAATGATCTATTTTTCAGGTTTATAAGCCCTGTATTATAGAGATGCTTAAACTCCACAAGATTACCAAGCTTTCCATTGTGCCTAGAAATCTACTTTCTGGGAATATACCATAAAGGAGTAGTCAAATATGTGGGAAACAATTTGGATTAAAAGTACAAGTGTGAAAAAAAAATACAAGTGTGAGTGTGATTCATACAATATAAAACATGCACGTGTAATTGATAACAGCAAAAAAGACAGAAACAGACTAAATGATGTTATAGATAATGTGGATAAATGGCTAAGTAGATTGCATCACATCCACGCTCTGAAAGAGATTACAATATTAAAAGATCATGTTTTGGGGGTGCCTGGCTGGCTCAGTTGGTTCAGTGTCTGCCTTCTGCTCAGGCTCTGGGATCAAGTCCCGAGTCAGACTCCCTGCGCAGTGGGGAGTCTGCTTCTCCCTCTCCGGTTCCCTCTGCCCCTCCCACCACTCATGCTTGCTCTCTCACTTGCTCTCTCCCAAATAAATTAAAAAAAAAAAAAAAAAGGATCCTATTTTAGAAAAATGATTTGTGACATAAGAAAAGCTAACTAGGTATCAGATGCAGAAATAGAGTAAATTGTGCATCTGATGTGATCCCATTTTACAGGATTTTCTCTGAGTTAGAAGATTACAAGTACTTCTCATTTTCTTTTTGTATCATTCAGGATTCTCAAAACTCTAAAAGCAAACATGGAATGCTCAAGATCATGGAATGATCTTGTGATCACCTAGCATCTTATGAATGCAAAGCTGAATTTCTACCTGCTTGTACAATCAGCAGCCCTGTCAAACCTGTCACTGCACACCATGGGTGTCAGGCACACTCACACCATGGTCCAATCTCCCGTAAGTGAACAAAGCTCAGAGTGCCCTCCACCGTGTGCTGACACCGGGAGGAAACAGAGCCCTAAGGAGCCCTTCAGATCCATAAGTTCAAAAGTACTGAAGCTTCCATGGGGCTGGGCTCCCACATGAAGGCAGGGTTCCTTGGGAACCCAGGTTTTTATATCTTTCCCGAGAACACTTCCTCAGCCTTAGGGACAGGCAGGCAGCAGGGGCAGAAATACTGCCCTATGAAGGCAGAAATGACATACCGCGATCTTGGCAATACAGTCTTCAGTGGACTCTGCTGTTTCACACTCTATTTTCCCTTCACTGTTTACGCTCCACTCATCACACTTGACCCTCTCATGGTGACCTATGGCACACCATTTCACCTTCTTGCATTCATCCCTCGGGGTATCCGGGCCTAGGACATAAGAAAAAGAGCCAGATTTCAGGTGAGGCCTCAGAAGTTCCTGCTGGTTATGAATGCTTCTAACTGTCTTTATGAAAAACGCTGGGATTTGCCAGCAATATACAAACAGGTCCCGTTCCAGGAATTCATCGTCTTAGAAAACAAAGGCAGTAACAATCTCTTTGTTGGCTTCTGATCATTTAGATATGGCTTACAATAATCTCTTCCTAGATGCCAACTTTCCTGCCAACCCCTCTATCCCTTCAGGCTGTTTTGGGTTTTTTTCTTCTTCTTCTTTTTTTTTTTTTTTTTTTTTTTTTTTAAAGATTTTATTTATTTATTTGACAGAGAGAGATACAAGTAGGCAGAGAGGCAGGCAGAGAGAGAGAGAGGGAAGCAGGCTCCCTGCCGAGCAGAGAGCCCGATGCGGGACTCGATCCCAGGACCCTGAGATCATGACCTGAGCCGAAGGCAGCGGCTTAAACCACTGAGCCACCCTTTTCTTACTTATGTGTTCATTGTTTTTTGTCTTCTCCCTGTGGAGAACATAAACTCAGCCAGGGCAAGGGCTAATGGCACCCTCATTGTTCAAAGGCAGTGCCTGGCTTATGGTCGCTACAATTAATGTCTGCTGAGTAAATGGCCATCGATTTGACTGACAGGCTCAGTTCAAGTCACTGCCTCAAGGAAGCCTTACCACAGCTCTAGGAGCTATTTTTCTTTGTTTTCATGGTCTCATCAGACCACGATATTTTGCTCTATTGTGTTTGTTTTCCCTTCTTCTGAGCAAATCTCTCATTTTTAATCAGTCATTCAATAGAGTGGCTCTTCGTAGAACGTTTTTCTTCTCCACTGGTGAGAAAGTTCCATGAGAGCAGAATCTAATATATGTTTGTCTCACCACTTTATGCCCAGCACCTAGCACAGTCTGTGGCTACATGATCAATAAGTGTCTGTTGAATGAATGAATATAATCAAGCAAACATCCAATGACCCAAGGAAATTCGGGAGCAGGATCAAGCTGTCTAGAGCGCCAGCTTCGCACACATTGGTCTTCATACTGGCAACAGGTGTGCAAGTCCGTAGCAGTGGTATATCCTGTTTCACTTACTTTGTGCCAGCCTACTTGGCTCCACAAAGAGGGTAGGACGGCCCTGATTTACACAAGGAAAATCACGCTAGTATCAATCCAAGTCATTTTAAGCATGAATTTCCTTCGATGCCTTCTGGTGATGTCCAGGCCCATCTCATGATGACCGACACCATTTAGCCTCAGTCTGACACTAGGCAGCAAGGCAGGGCAGATAAATGTCAGGGTGGGTTTTCAGTACCTGGGAAGAGTCTGTTGCTCGTCCTTGCCCCCACCAGGTTTCCAGGCTCCAAAATGTCACATGATCCTTTCCCTGTACTTACGCACATCTTCCCTTAGATTCCGAAGAGCAGTGACATAGTCGTAACCCAGGTACAGCCAGGTGTCCATCTTAGAGGGAATCCTCAAAAGCCCTTGGGCAGAGTCCTTAAACAGTAGGTCCTTCCCCAAAGGTGAGCCGAAGAGCTGGAAGGCTTTAGATTTGTCTTTGCCATAGTGTTCCTGTGTATAGTAAAACACAATAGTGATTGGCTACAGCAGCAAGAAAGACTGTGAAAGGGGACTGAGGAAACAAAAACCCCTGAAAATGAAATTAAAACGATGAAATTGTCAAGATTCCAGGAGAAAGGGCAGTCAGGCCTCCTTTTTCCCACCCAGCACCATCCCCATTCCCAGCCTTCTTGCAGTCATGCAACAACCGATTTCGCAGAATATGTTTCTGTGCCTGTCTCCTTGGTTGGGCTGACAGCTCACTGAGTCTAAGAAATGCAGTCTCCTTCAGAAGCTGACACTGTGTGGTTACCACTTCAGCCCTTGATAGACAGATGGGAGGGCTGGATGAGAGGAGGTTGGCTCAGGGCTGGCATTCTGCTGCTCTAGGGAAATCAACATGGCTGTGTGTGGCTTTCTTGCAGTCAGGCTGAGAGGACATTAGGAAAGAGATCATTTCCTTCTGCAGAGGTCATGGAAGGCCTTATGGGGAAGGGAGTATTTGCCCTTGGCCTAGAAGTCCTGGTTTAGATGGAAAGAAACAGAACTACACAATAAGGAGCATCTCTATGTCACAAGGCCAAAATGTAAGGGTCTGACAGACAATCATGCAGGACTAGGTTCTGTATGACTCTGAGTCCCCACTGGGCACTTTTAAACAAATAGATGAATGTGGCCCAGTTCCCACTATGTCCTAAAAAAAAAAAAAAAAAAAAAAAAAAGTTATTCCATAGTGACAAACGGGAATGTAGGAAAATGCCCCAGATCTAAGCAGGGACTACTAAGCAGGAGGGAGGACAGTGAATTCAGTACCTGGGCCTGGTTGAGAAGCTCCCAGATCAAGTCTTCCTTGCCCCCAACACTTCGGGCCACAACAGCATGGGAAGGGACACGGGCCAGGTGGCAGTCCTTATATTTATCTACTGTCATCCTCTCCGAGGTGTCTGGGCAGAGCAGCCTATACTCGTCCCGATCAGCTTCATTTGGCAGGTTTTCTGGGGGAAGAAACCTTGGATGAGCCAACTGCAGGTAGGACAGAGTCATGAGCTGTAGTCTTTCTCCTTATCCCTTGCAATCCCAATGAATCATAGCATGTGCACGCTGAGCAAACCCTGAGGGCCAGAGCACATAAGGGAACTGACTTGCTTGAGATCCCACAGCCAGTTACAGGCAAGAAAGCGTCTGATGCCTAGTACAGGGGTAACTGCCCCATACCCCACAACATGTCTCATCTCAGCAGACCAACTTCAGGCCAAGTTCAGCCAGATGTGTCCCCAGTCCCTTGCTATGGCAACATTGACCAGAAAGAAGGGACCCCATGTCCAGGAGTTTGAAGGATGGACAGAGCCCCAGGCGTCCAGTTGTAGACCCCATAGGTACACAACTCTGCACAAGTAGAAAACCCAAGCAATGATAAAGGAGGAATACAGTATGCTTATATGTGACCACTGTCCATGAGAAGGGTACAGGGTGGGGGGACCCACTGCCTGGAGGGAATTTGTAGATTCTCCTGTTACTTACCGAACACTGTTGAATGCTTGACAAAGGCCACATCCCCAGCGTCATCCATCAGACACCTGTGGGGAAAAAAATACTTTAAGAGGATTCCTGTATGGCAGGCCCTTCACCTCAGGCTTGAGGGTCTGTCTGGTCGCACCATCCAGCCTGGGACAAGGGCAGAGACTGATGGAGGCCTCTATGCTGACCCATAGCTGAGGAAGCACTACGGGGCACTGATATACTACTAAGATGAGGAGGGGATGAGCTCACGGGAACTAGAAATCCCTTATCACATGCTCCACAGTAGCAAAAAAAGTCAATGAAGATATTTAATAGAGAAAAGAGTTTTTAAATTTCTGAAATGGAAAATAAAGACATAGAGTCTCCTGAAAGAGGAAATGTCCCTTGGCTGGCATCAAACTTTAGTATATAACCAAGGTGAAAGAGGGAGAAAAAAATCAGCCACGTGAGCTGTCTGCACAGGGGCAATGAGGGAAGGCCGGAGAGAGTGCATTGAACAGGAGCCCCTGCTACAATAGAAGCAGAGGGTCAGTCACTGAAGAATGGTTCAAACACTAGGATGTGCCTGTTTCCTTAGGCTCTGCCCAGTCCAGCAAAAGAACACACTGGGCAGGTTCCAGGGCTCTGGGGAGGTAGAAAAGATCTCCAGGAGAGGGGCTCCCTTGTCAAATGTCACATAAAAGGTATATGCACTGGCTTGGCCTGGACAGTCTCAGCTGGATCACTGAGTCACTGTGAGGGCATTAGGCCTCTGGATGCCTCTTTGTAGGCTAGGCTCTGCTACGGGCCAGGTAGGGTCTCCCAGCCTGAGGACAGTTTGGCCATCAAGGAGCAGCAGCTGGTCTCACTCACTTGAAGGCACCTGAGTATCCGAAGTATGGTTCATGGTTAGAGCAGGCACACTTGTCTGTCCCTTTCCCCGCACACAGTTGACATAGTTTGGGAAAGACTGTCCGATCTGCACAGGGAACACAGCTGCCCGCGAAGAAACTGGACACCGCTGTTCAACATAAGACATGTAACACAGGTCATGAGCTACCCTGGGCACAAGCAATTATAGCTCCCAGTCTAGGGTTTTTAGGGAACAGAGAGTGACTAAAGGAAAATGAATACACCCAGTCTCAGCACACCCTTGCATATGTTCACTGATATAGAACAAGGTTTTCCAAAAAGGGATGAGTTAACCTTTGTCTTCCCACCACCCTCCCCAAGAACCAGACCTGTGCCTGCCATTGACCCAGGCCTGTCTCAGGTCACTGTCAGACTGGAACAGCTCAGAGAGAGGTCTCCTCTGGGAGTCATATCTAAGAGATGGGAAACCCAGGTAGAGAGGTGCAAGCCAAGTTCATGGCCAGCAGATAGCCACCAGAAAAGATGTAGCAGATCAGCCACAGATAGGAATGAACCCCAGGAAAGTGATCAGTAGGACCCAGCAAACTTGGCCCTGACTGAAGCCCTCTGTTGGGCTTGATGGCCTTCCCCCCACTTCTCAGGATAGCCTTTGGTTGGGTGTTAGGAGCTCAGAGAAGAAGAAACTCAGCTGACACCTGAGTTTCTGGTGTGGCAGAACTGACCAGTTTAAAGCCAGTGTACCTCCTCCCTCCACTCCTGGGATCACCTGATCATGTCTGAGTGATCCCAGTGTGGCCTGTGTAGGCCTGCCTGATAGCAGTCACCCTCTTGCCTACTTACCCTTCTGAAGAGGGTCACGTGGCTCAGGCAGCTTCCAATAAAGTAAGCCCATAGGGATGTTCCATCCAGCAGACCTGCCAAGGCCTGTATGGCAGGACTTCTTGCCTTCAAGCTCATTCAGGTTGAAGTTACTGCTCTTCTTCACCAAAGCCACAGCATAATACTGGGTTTTTTGATCTGCAAAGAGACAATGTGAATGAAAGACCCTTAACCTGGGCCACAGGGAAACATTGCTCATCACTACTGGGTTCCTGAGTAAAGAAAGGGAATCCACAGGGCACATTTATGTTGGGTTGGGTCACAAAGGAAGAGAGATCAAGAAAACCTGCCTAGACTTGCAGGGGGAAGAAAGGACCACAGGGAGAACATTTGCAATTACAGTCCAAGCAAACACAGGGACAAGAAGGCCACATAAACATGTGGCCCAAATGCTTTTTGCCTTCCATGGCCCTGCAGTGTGTCTGCCTACACATACCAACCAGGCCCACAAGGGAACTGGAGTTGTTGCACAGAGACCACATTTATTCCAAGTACTTCCTGTTCCTGGACACAGGCCCAGGGACAGCTGGTAGCTCTCAGAGGAGATGCAAGGCTGTTGGGGCTCCAAGTATGTACTGTGTAGCTCTAAACCCTAGTGGTTCAGGTCAGGTTGTGCACAGTCTGCTCTGTTTCTCCAGGGAGCCCATTTCACAGCCCAGAAGGTCGGTGTCAGGAGCACCAGTCCTCAACCATCCCAAAGCCCCAGAGACCTTGAGTTGTGCCTATGGCAGCTGATAGGGCCTCTCATTCCCCACTGACACCCAATGGGAAATACTCATCAGTATTTTAGTCTACATTAGCTGCCTGGGCAAGGCACACTCAGCATCGACCAGGAGAGAACAAGAGCCACAAACCCTCTCCTGGGTCCGCAGGAAGAACTTACCCCCTCCTGCCTCATAGAACTCTGCCACTACAGGCTTTAGGTTGTAGGGATTCAGGCCCGCCTCAAACACCAAGCCTGCATCCAGCGTCACAGCGTCTGCTTCATTTGCCTGTAAGACAACAGACCAGACCCTGATGAAGTCCTTACTTCTGAGGAAGGCCTACCGACACCCGGGCAAGTGAGGGCAACTGGCAGGGCTTCTTGGATCTGGGGCCAGAAGAACCCTCACCTTGGCCCAACTACACATCCCACCAAGGCTTTCAGTTGACTTCACCGCCCTGGTAAGGGGATTTGGCCACCATATTCCTTTTTTTTTTTTTTTAAAGATTTTATTTATTTATTTGACAGACAGAGATCACAAGTAGGCAGAAAGGCAGGCAGAGAGAAGAGGAAGCAGGCTCCCCGCCGAGCAGAGAGCCGGATGCGGGGCTCGATCCCAGGAGCCTGAGACCATGACCTGAGCTGAAGGCAGAGGCTTTAACCCACTGAGCCACCCAGGCACCCCTGGCCACCATATTCCTATTCCTCCCACATAGAGTAAGGAATGGATTATGTTTTTATTTCCCCTGGTAAGGAGTCTGGTTCTTGGCCCAGAAACCTATGTGTGATCTTTCAAGAGCAGCATGAATTAGAGGAGCTTTTCCTGGCAGACCTCATGGGGGAAAGCTGCCCTTCCAACCCTAGACTGGGTACAATGCATAAACACAACAGACACTGAAGGAGGTTGCAACCATGCTCTTACACATATTTATACTGCGAGCCATATTTATGCTACATATTCATACTACGTTGCTTTCTTTGGTAACCTCTTTATCTTGAGCCTTCTGCTGAGGTCTTCCTCAGGCACTCTGTGAAGCCCTTCTTATGGGGGAGGGGAGACTTGAAGACACTGTGTCCACTCTGATTCAGTACTCAGGACTTTTTCTTCCTGTCCTGGGACACCATAACTACAACAGTCTTGTTCAAGGATTTGATACTTTCTTCAGGCTTTACCTGTCACTTATACTATGAACTAAGAGTAAAATGCTGATTATTATTTCTATTATGGCTCATTGTTTGTTTAATGAACTATTCAGATGTGTCGAGGTCACCACTGTTCAACTCAGCTCCATTTTACAGTTGAAAAACAAAGGCACGGGAAGTTTGTTACTTCCCCAGCTACATTGCTAGTAAGTCATGGAGCTGGGATTTAGATTCAGGTTGTCTGGATTTATTTCTTCCATTACAGTTACTTGCTGGATATTTTGTTAGTTAGTTAATCTTGGGGCAACTTTTAAGGGTTGGTATTGTTTTTATTATAATACACATCAGACAAAATTTACTGTTTAACCTTTTGTAAGTATACATTTCAGTGCCATTAGATACATTCACATTGGTGAAGGACAGCTGTATTCCACAACTAAACACCAAATATGAAGCAATCTTTGTGGCCTCCTTGGTATCAAAAAAGTTAAGCACAACCTCTAGCCTCCACCCACCCACCCCACACACCACAGAGTAAAAAACAAATAAGCAAACAAACAACTTTTCCCGGAGCAGTGAGACTGGGGCTTTATGGACAAGACACCAGGATGCTGATCAGGCATCACTGTGGCCTCAGGGGCAAAGGAACCAAGGAGCCAAGGCCTAACTCACGGGATCCAAGGGGAACCTGAACCAGCAAGGAGGAGGAGGATTAAAATCCAGTATAACCCCCACAGGTGCAGATAAGCGCACTCAGAAGAATACGAACCACAATGCCTGAGCGTCAGGAGGAACAAAAAACTGGAGGGAGGCTGAAGCTGTCTGATGCAGTTGAGAAGAGCTGCCTGTGAGGGATTTACTTTTCTATACAAATGGAAGGCTGCAATCAGAGTTAAAGCATAGAAAAGGAAATTACCAGAACTAAAAAGAGAAATTATTTGAATTGGTACGTCTAGAAACAAAAAATATAACTGTTGAAATAAAAAAGTGGTGAATGGAGGGGCGCCTGGATGGCTCAGTGGGTTAAGCCTCTGCCTACAGCTCAGGTGATGGTCTCAGGGTCCTGGGATCCACATCGGGCTCTCTGCTCAGCGGGGAGCCTGCTTCCCCCTCTCTCTCTGCCTGCCTCTCTGCCTACTTGTAATCTCTTTCTCACTGTCAAATAAACAAAATCTAAAAAAAAAAAAAAAGAGTGATGAATGGGCAATAAGTTGATTAGACACGTTAAAAGTAAGAATTAGTGAAGTGGAAGCTCTATCTGAAAAATGTACCCTAGATCCTGCCAAAAAGAGGTCTAGATGATGGAAATTGTGAAAGAAGGATTAAAAGGTTAGATTAAAGAAGACCCAACATGTGTCATCTTGGAATCCTAGAATTTTTTTTAAAAAAAGAGACTGAAACAAAAAAACATTTAAAAAGATAAGGGCCGCAGACTTTTCAGAATTGATGAAAAACACAATTCCACAGACCCAATATACACTAAGCAGGAGAGGTACCAAGATTTTCACAACTGCAAATTAATCATAGTGAATCTATAGAACATCACAGACCAAGAAAATGAAACCTCAAAATCAGTCAGAGATGACTGAAGCAGTAACAGGATAATACCACTCTTCTCCACAACTACAATGGAAGTCAGGAGACAGTGGAATAATACTTTAAAACAGGGTAAAAATATCAAGCTAGAATTTTACATTCAGCAAAACTACCATTCGTGAGATTAAAGCATTTGTAGAGGAAACAAGCAGACAACTGAGAGAGTTTAGCCAAGATACTGGCTCTAAAGAATCCCCCCAAAATTTATATACCAAGAAGGAAACATATCCCAGAAGGATGGTCTGAAAAATGAGAAGGAATGGGAAACAGACTAAATGGCAAAAATGTAGATGAATCTAAATATTCCGTCTCTCTTTCTAAATTTTTGGGTGTGTGTACACACACACATAGACATAGACCCACAACCCCTCCCACACACACGTATATTTTTATATAGTGTCTACAAACACATGAAGTATTTACATTGTGGGTTTTAAAAAGATAGACATAAAATATTAAATGGTAATATTTAAACAGGGAAGAGGGAAGTCTGAGCGACTGCTTCCCAGAGTCATTTTATTGTCTGAGAAGGAGGGCCAGGATTATTTTACTGTAATACATTGGTAAGCTTAAAGTACGTAGTAAAAATTTAAGGAACTCAAAAGGAATATACATAAAGTGCTTAAATTCATTGCCAGTAAGTGGGAAAGTGGAATAAAGGGAAAACAATGCAAATGAACATTCACATGTGCAAACTCAATTTTTAAAAATCAGAAGAGGAAAAATCAGAAAACAAGGGAAGGCTGGACTAAAATCAAAAAGTAATATGGCAGAAATATGTCCAAATTTACCAGTAATAATAATAAAATAAATGAGATTTCACATAAAGTAAATAAATCTGATTGTCAGACTGTATTAGTAAAATCCAGCAATAAACGTTTCAAAAGATGCACCTGAAGCAGGAGCAACAGAAAACTGAAAAGGAAGGAATGAAAGAAATCACAGGAGAAGACTACTAAGCAAAGAAAGTTGATGTAGTACGTTAATAGAAAAATAGAGTTTAGTCAAAAAGCATTGCCAGATAATTTCGTAATGATAAAATACCAAATTCACCAAGAATGGTATGGAGTTTTCACTCATATGCTGGTGGTAGGAGTAGAAATTGAAATAATCACATTAACTGTCAACTACACTCCAAAAAAAAGAGGAAAGAGCCCGGATGTCCATACACACACACACACACACACACACACACACACACAATGGAATAATACTCAGCCATCAGAAAGAATGAAATCTTGCCATTTGCCATGACATGGTTGGAACTAGAGGGCATTATGCTAAGCATAATAGATCAATCAGAGAAAGACAAATACCATATTACATCACTCATATGTGGAATTTAAGAAACAAAACAGAAGAACATAGGGGAAAGGAAGAAAAAAAATAAGAGGAAAACAGGGAGGCAAATCATAAGAGACTGTTATCTATATGGAACAAAGTAAGTGTTGCTGGAGGGGAGATAGGTGGGGGATGGGATAGTTGGGTGATGGGCATTAAGGAAGGCACGTGATGTAATGAACACTGGGTGTTATATGCAACTGATGAATCACTGAATGCTACCTCTGAAACTAATAATACACTATATGTTAATTCATTATTTTTTTAAAAATCAAACATATTTGGCATTGTCTTAGAAGGCAAATACATATCCCATGGCACAGCAAGTCTGCTCCTACATATATATATTCAAGAGAAACTATTAATACTTGTGACCTAGGAGATGTGTTAAAAACATTTGTCGGGGTGCCTGGGTGGCTCAGTGCATTAAGCCTCTGCCTTCGGCTCAGGTCATGATCTCAGGGTCCTGGGATTGAGCCCCATGTTGGTCTCTCTGCTCCGCAGGGAGTCTGCTTCCCCCTCTCTCCCTGCCTGCCTCTCTGCCTACTAGTGATCTCTCTGTCAAATAAATAAATAAAATCTTAAAAAAAAAAATTTGTCAAGCCCTGATTAGAATAACCAAAAGCTGGAAAGAACCCAAATGCCTAATGACCAGAAAAGAAAAAATACATTGTTTTATACTAGCATAATGGACTATTGTGGGCTCTGAAAATGAATGAACAATAGCTATATTCAACAATGTGGGTGAATCTTAGCATAATATTGAGGAGGGAAAAACAAGGAGAAGACAACACATAGTAATGCCATGTTTATGAAACTTTTTACGAATCAAAACCATACAGTCATTCACACATACCCACGTACATCTTAAAACTAAAATACAAGACAAGGGGCGCCTGAGTGGCTCAGTGGGTTAAAGCCTCTGCCTTCGGCTCAGGTCATGATCCCAGGGTCCTGGGATCAAGCCCCACATTGGGCTCTCTGCTCTGCGGGGAGCCTGCTTCCTCCTCTCTCTCTGCCTGCCTCTCTGCCTACTTGTGATCTCTGTCTGTCAAATAAATAAATAAAATCTTAAAAAAAAATAAAATAAAATACGAGGCAAGAAAGTTGTAAGATTGAGAATGGATGGAGAAAGACATCGGTAACTGTAAGTAGGGCCAGTGGGTTCCACCACACTACGTGGTTGCCATTCCCGTAGAATCCAGTGCTGCCACACAGCCGCCCTAGAAGTCAGCTATTGGTACTGATGAAGCTTTGAGAACCCGTGTTAGGTTCATGGATAGTATTATTTTATATTATCAGCAATTTAAAAATGAAAAGGGGCATGCATAGACTAGAACTAAACAAATGTCACAATTCAAGGGTTATAATTTAAAGCACGATCATAACAGATCCAACTAAAAAACACACACAGGCCAGTTGTTTTTTCCAAATCACTGATTCCTTCAGTCAGTCGTGTGCCGTCTGGCTGAGTCTACCTTTCCCACCTCATTACTCCTTCCAGCCTCCTGCTCGCTCTACTCTTTCACCCTGATTTCCCTACAGCAACTTCAGAGACCCCCACTCTGCTATCTTGGGCCGTCTGCACAAACTGTTCTTCGCTGCCTGACGTGTTCTACCTGTGGCACCCGGCAGGCGTACCCATGCTCATCCTTGGGGTCCTAGTTTCATTGCTTCCCTGTCAAGGAGGTTGTGCCCGACTCGCAGGCCAAGTGAGTTTCTTCTGAATGTCTCTGTCTGAGCACTGTACACTTTCCCTCCATTGTACATCAACACTTTGAAATTTACAATTTATTTGTTTGCATATTTTTCTTCTCTCTAGAATGGTATCTGGTCAAGAATAAGGGCCAGATGTGTTTAAATTCACCACTGCAGCCCCATTGCTCAGCGCAGGGTCTGACGCCCATTCAGATGTGCAGGGACAACGATGAAGGAGTGAAGTGTTTTTGGAAAATCTGAAAAACAAAGAGATCAGCAGCCATCTGCAGTTGGCACTGTGTTCCTCTCCTCCATGAGCACCATTCATCTAGTTCCCGTGATGTACCACAAACTTCCAAAACAATGCCATATGGTCATTTTGATAGTAAACATTCTTGTTTTTTTCCCTGAATTCAGAGAACTTGGTGCCTCAAAATAGTCCCCTTTTCAGAGTGTGTTGGATTTTGTTTTAAGACTCTTTAAAGATAGCTACTCCAATTTCCCTTTCTGAAGTGCCTTTATTAGCACTGGAGGTTGATTGTCCCACACACCAGCCTCCCACCTGAGTAGAGTTGTTCCAAAATGTCAGAAAATAAGGTTTGGATTTTGTTCCACTCTCTTTTAGGCAACAGTGACTTACCCAAATGGCCTTGATGCACTCAAGGTAGGATGTTTTCTTCACACAGCTGACAAAAGGACCATTTTCAAGGACAGTTTTCATATTTTCCATGAAACTGGAACACTTACTGGCCTCATGGTTTGAGACCGTGCACCATCTCACAGTTTTCTCAGGGGAGACAGCCAGACACAGCCCTAGGAGAAAGAGGTCAGAAGTTGTGTTAGTGGGAGAGACAGATCTTGAAGGATCTTGAAGTCTCCATCTCTCCCATCCTGTCCTCCTCCCATTCCTCCCATTAACACCACAGAGCACAGATTCCATTGCCTTCTGAGGCTGGGGACAAGAGAATGGAACCCTAATGGCCCCCTAGTCACCTGCTTACCACCCTATGCTAGCCAGAGGGATGCTGGCTTGACCATAGCTCTTAACTGAAGACCACAATAATCTGCTTTTCTCTGTTTTCCCTGCCTCCTTATCTCACCATCATCAGTGTGACAGAGCATTTTCAGCCACTTGAAGGCATTGGCTCGATATGACAATTTGGGGAAGCGAGAAAGACAGGAATGACCATCTTTTAAAGATGATGGAACTGGCCTTAGAGAGCGATGCTTTAACCTAAGATCATCCAGCCTGTTAGTGGCCAAGACTGGCCTAGAAACCAGGTCTCCAGCCTTTGGTCTCTGCCCAGGGAACAAAAGAAGATGACTTTCTGGGTTATTTTCCATCTGCTTGGCCAGTAGGTAGGGGTAAATGACCGATGAAATAATGAATTTGCCTTTGAATGTCGTCTATCCTCCTCTGTTCCAGGAATAAGTAGAACTCCACATATTCAGTGGCTCTTTCTGTTTCGAGTGACCCCTCCCTCAATTTTCATCAGTCTTTTGGGCTGCCATTAGGAGAAGCTAAAGCCAGCCGTGTCTGCAGCTATTGAAATCATGTGGTTGCCTGAGGGTTTTGAAGGGTCAGGGGTGGGAGTTTGGGGGAACAGGTGGTGGTAATAGGGAGGGCACGTTTTGCATGGAGCACTGGGTGTGGTGCAAAAACAATGAATACTGTTACGCTGAAAAAAAGTTAATTAATTAATTAATTTAAAAAAAAAATCATGTGGTTGCTCCCAAAGACCTCTGTCATCTCCATTTGCTGTGGAGAAGAGCACAGGGCTGACTCAGGGAAGCTGATGAATATCCGCAAAGCGCAAAGCAGGAAGAAGGGAGGGCAACACTTCTCCACGATGCATAAGGAGGAGCCACTGGGAAATTACTGCCCCAGCCACCCTTTATCCCACCTCTGCCCATGAGAAGTCGTGGGAGGCATCAGGATTCAGTGGCAGACACACCCACTCCCACGCCCCTCCCCAAACTGCCCTTCCTGAGGTCTCATGGGCAGGAGTTTATCCTGAGTCCTGCATTTACCTTACACAGCCCTGTGAGGTGCTTTGAGGGTGGGAGGGGGACCGGGGCCAAAGGCAAGTAATGCAGGGCCAACTCCCAAGGGTAAACTTTTCCAGGAGAGACAAATAACGAAACACAAAGCTCCAAAGGTATAACGAATGCAGCAGGAGAGGCAGAAGTTAAAGAACAGAGGATGCCAAGCAATCTCAGGAGGCGATGCGCGTGGCAGAGGGCTCCCAGTTACAGACCCCACAGCACGGATGTGTGCTGCAGACTCCACTCCACTGGTGCCTGGACCCATGGCCTCATTTTCCCTCAGCCAACCCTCCCTGGCCCAGCCTTCTCACTGGTGAGGACACAAGAAGCCTGGATTCAGGGGTGCCTGGGTGGCTCAGTGGGTTGGGCCTCTGCCTTTGGCTCGGGTCATGATCTCAGGGTCCTGGGATCGAGTCCCGCATCGGGCTCTCTGCTCAGCAGGGAGCCTGCTTCCCCCTCTCTCTCTGCCTGCCTCTCTGCCTACTTGTGATCTCTCTCTCTGTCAAATAAATAAATAAAATCTTAAAAAAAAAAAAAAGAAGAAGAAGCCTGGATTCAAATATGCTTTGAATCCCTCAGTGGCCCTGCTTCTTAGCAGGACATCTTCAGTGCCAAGGGCAGCCATGGGCCATCAGACCGCCAAGGGTGGGGGCGCAGTCAGATTTGGGAGGCCTTGAATGCCATTCTTAGCAGTTCAGACACGACTCAGGAGACCTCATAGAAGGGATCTGATAAACCATGATGCAAGTGCTCTTATTGCATTCTAACACTACGGGATTTACTGGACAACAAGGAGGAGAGCATGGAGAGGAAGCAAGGAAGCATAGAGGGCATGAAAAGGAGCAGAGGCACTAGCAGGACAAGCAGCTGCCCTAGGCGCAGAGCTGAACCTAAGACAGTTCTCAACCAGGTGCAGGGATGCGGCGGGGAAGAGCAAAGGAAGTTCTCTAGGCTTCCAGCCCAAGCGTGGATGGAATCCAGGAGCCTGTGTGGCCGAGTGGAGGGTGCAAAGAGCTACCGAGCTGGCGACTCTGGGGGCCTTCCCCGAGCCGGCACTCACCCAGGACCGCGCAGGCCAGCAGGGTGCGGACAGCAAGCCTCATCTTCCTGGGTCTGTGGCTAGGAGCTGGGAGCACAGACCTATGGGCTTCTGCGCCGCCTCCCCGCGTCCAGTGCCCCTTTATGTCCGGCCCAGCGGGCGAAGCAGAATCTTTGACCTCCTGTGTTTGCTCAGCCCGCTTGCCCAATCACCCCTCATCCCTCCCCCTTCATTCCTTCCCCAGGCCGATCACCTCATTTCCTGAGCTCTGGAGAGACCCACGGATGGAATCTAGCACAAAAATGCTGATTGTAAGGGAATTAAGGAAAAATGAACCCTTTGTTCATTTGTTCATGTTGCGCTCTCTCTGTGCCAGGAGCAGGGCCACGGCGGGGCGTGGAGGGGGGGCGTGTTGGGGAGGGTGGTTCTGCTCCCGAATCTCAGGATGATACTAGAGCTGGTCCTGCACCAGTCCTACACATTCATCCCACGGATAAATGCGGGAAGGAACTACCCTAGATCCAGACGAGAGACGCGGAATGACAAGCAAAGACCTTCCTCAGAGAGGGTGCCAGAGAAGATAAAGCTGGCCTCAAGTCAACACCCTTCACTTGTTCCCAGGTGTCCCCAGAAACTCTGCTCCTGGGTTCTCAAAGGCCCTTCTAACTGAGGCATTGCTCTCCCCCTATATGCCCCACTGATCTAAAACTCCTGGACTGAAAACCTTCCTTCCCTCCACGCAGCCTGACAGACACCTCAGCCGAGGGACAGAGTCACAGGGGAGACAAACTCTCCCACAAGAAGCTACCCAGGAACGTGACAAAGTCCAGAGACTCAGAACAGAAAGACACCAGCACACAGCAAGGGGCCCAGGGGAGGATGTAGCCTGGTCTCAATGCCTGGGTCATCCCTGGCTTCCTCCAGCTAAGTGGTTCCCAATTGACTTTGGTTGCCCATTCTTATCAGGAAACATAGTGAGCTTGTACATTCTGTGTATGTATTTTTTAAACTAATATGTTGTGTACATTTCAACCATACGAGGAATAGAAATTTATGAAGCAATAAAACAAAGATAAAACATTCTTTTTTAAATGTTCCTTTGTTTATTCTGCCTTGTATACATTGAATAATATCTCAAGGCGAAATAATACACTTAAGGAAAGGGCAAGGGTCCTGATAGTAGATATAAGTCAATACTCCAGAAAGTCCTAAAGATAATTTTATGTTTCTCGAAAAGTTACTTATCCAGTCTGATCAGATGATTGTGGCTTGGGGCTCCAGCTACACTAATTAATCTTTAACAGGCCTAGAAGATATCAGTATTGTCATTTTATTTTTGTTCACTTGTATTTGTGTTATCAGAATCATCTTCTAATTCTATTTTCTTTGCAGAAATATTTTTAAGGCACTTGTGCATTTTTATGAGGTTTGGTGAGTTAAACCCCATGACATCATCTGTACATCCAATTTCCTGGGCACAAAAACACCACAAAATAGGGAACCACGAAAGCCAAAAGCAAAGGACAGGCCAGAGAGTCGCAACCATCCAGCACCCTCTTTCCCACCCCTGCCCTTTTGAGGTGTTCCTCATCTTCCCTCAGGACACTTCAGAGGCTCTACAAGACCTGCGTCTGTCCGGCCTACAGACCAGTGGGAGACAGTGCCAATCCTCATACAAAATAGTAATGAATGTTCATTTGTTAATATTTTGCATTAAGAATAAATACAACTGGAAGTTAGGCTATATTCTCCCACACCTCAGTAGATTATCTCACATACGAGGGGTTACCCACACCCCACTTTAGAAAGCGTTGCTATAGGGGGGACTTTCTGTTTACAGTAGGGACATAAGACAAGCCTAGCCAGGCTGCCTCAGCACTGAGGAAGAGAAGCTGCTGCTTGCCCTCCCTCTGTCCCTGCCCCTCATGGGCCCTCCTGCATCAGCCATGGGAAACCCAGAATCATGGCAGGAAGGGCATATTCCTACCTCCCCCTGCAGCAGGTGTATTAGGGGGTGACTGTCTTCTTGTGGGACACCTTAAGGTATGGAGATGAAGACGGAAGGAGAGAATGAGGAGAAGGCCTGGCTGGGAGAAGCCTCCTGTGGAGCCGATGTCTCCTGAGGCTGTGCACTGAGCTTGCAGCGTCTGCTCAGAAGCAGGAAGGAGAGTTGCCCAACGTTGAATAAGCCACAAAATCAGGGAAGCTCTGTGGAGGGCAGGGAAGGCAGAGAGACCTTGATCCTCGCCCCCCGGGCCTCTAGTGCTCTTACTCTTATACCAGAGGGGTAGTGAGCCTTTCCTGAGGCAGTTCCTCCAGGGACAGGCCCACAGCCAAGCTTGAGCCCCTTAGAGGGAGCCCCTCTGGTCAGTGTAATAGACCCCCCATTTAAAGATGAGGTGAGGAAACTGAGGCCGTGAGGGGTTAATACCTTGTCCAAAATCAACTAGTGAGTCAGATGCGTAATCAAGCAGTCTGGTTCCAGAGGGCATGTATACCCATCCATCAGCGACAGTGCCTCTCCCAGGAAACAGAGACGTACAGAGACCAAGGGACTCATCTAGGCTCACACTGAAAGGGACAGACGGGGTCCTCTCAGCCCTGCCATTTCTTCACAGACACACCACCCCACATTTCAGTGTGCAGAGGGGCTTGTCCCTCTGGGAGTGGCCTGAGTGCCCCACCTGCAGAACCTCAGGTATGCACCAATGTATTATGCTCAGATGGAAGGAAAGTATCACATTTTCTGTCCTTCCGTGTGCCAAGCACCGTTCTGGGGCAAGATCTTTGTGATCTTGACCGATTACCTGGAGAGATGAGGTCAGTTCCTCATTTTTCAGATGTGGACTCTATACTAAAATGACAGCTCCTCCTTCACAGAACTCTAGAACCTGAACTCAAATCTCCGAAGTCCCAGCCTCCTCTAGACCACAGCTTACTTCTGGATATTCGTCTTCTCTTGCTTTATCCAGAAATAGAAGGGAGCAATGAAGGGAAGAAGGGAAGGAAGGAGATAAGGGGGGCTGGGGGGAATGAAGAGAGCTTCCAATTATAAACCAAGCCAAGTCATGACCCAAATCTTCCACCATACACTGAATAAAACTCTTAAATTTCAGTGGGATTGGGTCTCTTGTAGAAAGAGCTGAACTTGTGTGTACGTGCAGGGGGTGAGGGGTGGGTTGCTGACCTAAAGGGATGGGCAGGAATGCATTGGCTCTCTGAACCAATATTTGTTGTTTCCAAATGTTGCCTCATTTACAAAGAAGCGGAGCAAACAAAGAACTTCTGTCTGGTTGAACCAGTCCCGCTCCGCCTTCCCCCTCGTTGCTTTCTGCCTAACACCAAGGCTTCTCCTCTGAAAGACCTGAGTCTGGATCTTTGGTAAGGTGCGATCAGTAGCCTGAGAACTGATGCTCATAGATCCACTATCCCACAGACCACTGCTCAGGGAAAGTGCGATGAGAGAGGTGAGAACCAAGGGTACTGTCCTTCTACAAAAATATCACGCCATTGAAATGCCACACACCACCAGCTCTCTCTGTCTCAGTCCTATCCCTCAGAAGTCCCTGGACAAGGGAAAATTTCTCAGGTTCCCATTCTTTTCCCAGAGGAGTCCAAAAAATATCCTTTTCACAAATAGTCCAGGGCTAGACAGCTTCACTAATGAATTCTACCAAACATTTAAAAAGAATTATAACAATCTTACACATACTTTCCCAGGTAATAGAAAAAAAAAGGAGCACTCCCCGACTAATTTTTGAGGCCGGTAAGTCAGTTTGAAAGCAAAAACCGTCAAGGACATGATATAAAAATATAAAATATAAATATAAGATACAAAAAGAAGTAACTTTTATGAACATGGATGTAAAAATTCCAAGCAAAATATTAGCACATTGAACCCAGTGATATCTAAAAAGAATACTAAATCATTAGCAAGTTGGATTTACTCCAGGAATGCAATTTATCTTTTGAAAAATCAATCAGTGTAATTGGTCACATTACCAGAACAAAGGAGGAAAATTATGTAACTGTATCAGTCAGTACATGAACAGCATTTGGTAAAATTCAGCAACCATTCTTTTTAAAACCTCTTGGCAGATTCATCCTAGGAAACATGTTTAATCCAATTGTATGTGTGTGTAATATATATGAATACATTAAAGAAATGTTCTCTTTATATATATGAAATCTTCATACTCAGTGGTAGAATGGTGAATGAAAGCTTCCCCTTTGAGATCAAGAAAAAGTTCTACTCTTATCATTTCTATTCAACATTTTACTTGTGGACCTTGCCGATCCAGTCATGTATGAAAAAGATCTAATATGTAAAAGAATTGAGGAGAAAAAAATAAAATTCATTTTCTTCTCAGGTTTGCATTAGAAGGAACATGAAAGTGACTTGTCTCATTATCAATTCTGTTAACTTTGCTTGGTTAAGGTGGTGTCTGACAGATTTCTACACTGTAAATTTATTTTCCTCTTAATTAATGAGTAGTTTGTGGGAAGATATGTTGACACTATTTAATATTTTATTCCTCCTCGGACAGGCACTGCCTAGTTTCAGTATCCACTGAGGTTTCTTGCCTCGATCAATTATTACTGTATTGATTGCCAAATAGAGATTTTCTGTTTATATCATTCTTTGTGCTTTTTATCAATTGACATTCTAAAGTAAACAAGTGCTTCCTGTTCTCCAATTATTTATTTATTTCCTTTTATTTGTTTTTAACAGCATGGACTCAGGGTTTCCATCTTTCTCAGTGGGTTATAATCCTTTACTATCTTTTTTTTTCAATTTTTTATTGTGGTAAAATACATATTACATAAAATTTATCATATTAACCATTTTTAAGTGTGCAGTTCATTCATGTTGTTGTGTGACTGTGACGATCCATTTCCAGAACTTCTGTTATCTTAAAAAACCGGAACTCTATATCCAGTAACCAAAAATTCCTCATTTCTCTCTACCCCTAGCCCCTGGTAACCGCCACATTATTTTCTAGCTCTATGATTTCAACCACTCTAAGTGCCTCATTTAAGTGGAATCATACAACATTTGTCTTTTGTGATTAGTTTATTTACCGTAATGTCCACAATTCATACATGTTGTAACATTTGTCAATAATTTCCTTCTTGTTTAAGGCTGAATAATGTTCCATTCCATGTATTTACCATATTTATTTTTTATTCATCTATCAGTGAACACTTGGGTTGCTTCCACATTTTAGCTGTTGCAAATAATATGTCTATAAACATGGGTGTGTAGATATCACTTCAAGACCTTGCTTTCAGTTCTTTTGAGTATATACGTAGAAGTGGAATTTCTGGATCATGTAGTAATTCTTCTTTTTAAGTTTTTTATGTAAATTTCAATTAGTTAATGTACAGTGTAATATTAGTTTTAGGTGTACTATACAGGGATTCAACACTTCCATGCAACATCTGGTGCTCATCACAAGTGCTCTCTTTAATCCTCATGACCTCTTTCACCCATCCTTCCACCCACCTCCATTCTCATAACCATCAGTTTGTTCTCTGTAGTTAAGAGTCTGTTTCTCTCTCTCCCCCCGCCCTTTGCTCATTTGTTTTATTTCTTAAATTCCACATATGAGTGAGATCACACAGTATTTGTCTTTTTCTGACTGACTTATTTCACTAAGCATTATACTCTCTAGCTTCATTCGTGCTGTTGCAAACGGCAAGATTTCATTCTTTTTAATGGTTGAATAATATTCCACTGTATATATATATACCACATCTTCCTTATCTATTGATCAATCAGTGGACACTTGGGCTGTTTCCATACTTTGACCATTGTAGATAATGCTGCTATAAACATCAAGGTGTTGTATGCCTTTGAATTACCAGTATTTTTGTATTCTTTGGGTTAATACCTAGTAGTGCAATCGCTAGATCTTAGAGTAGTTTTATTTTTAAATTTTTGAGGCGCTTCCATACTGTTTTCCACAGCGGTTGCAGCAGTTTACACTCCTACCAACAGTGCAAGGAGGTTCCCGTTTCTCCACATCCTCACCAACACCTGTTGTTTCTTATTTTTTTATTTTAGCCATTCTGACAGGTGTGAGAGCATATCTCATTGCAGTTTTTTTAAAGAAAGATTTTTTTTAAAGATTTTATGTATGTATTTGACAGACAGAGATCACAAGTAGGCAGAGGCAGACAGAGAGAGAAGAGAAAGCAGACTCCCCGTTGAGCAGAGAGCCCAATGCAGGGCTCGATCCCAGGACCCTGGGATCATGACCTGGGCCAAAGGCAGAGGCTTTAACCCACTGAGCCACCCAGGCACCCCTCATTGCAGTTTTGATTTGTATTTCACTGGTGATGAGTGATGTTGAGCATCTTTTCATGTATCTATCGACCATCTGGGTTGACTTCGTTGGAGAGATGTCTATTCATGTGTTCTGCCCATTTTAAAACTAGATTATTTGTTTTTTGGGTGTTGAGTTTTATAAGTACTTTATGTATTTTGGATACTAACTCTTTATCAGATATGTCATTTGCAAATATCTTCTTCCATTCTGAAAGTTGCCTTTTAGTTTTGTTGATTGTTTCCTTCTCTGTGCAGAAGATTTTATTTTGATGTAGCCCCAATAGGTTATTTTTGCTTGTTTCTCTTGCCTCAGAAGACATATCTAGAAAGAAGTTGCTATGGCTGATGTCAAAGTAATTACTACCTGTGTTCTCTTCTACGATTTTTAAGGTTTCAAGTCGCACATTAGGTCTTTAATCCATTTGGAATTTATTTTTGGGTGTGGTGTAAGAAAGTGCTCCAGTTTCATTCTTTTGCAAGTTGCTGTCCAGTTTCCCAACACCATTGAGGATATAATAATTCTATGTTTAATTTTTTGAGGAATTTCCCTACTGCTTTCTATAGTAGCTGTACCATTTTACACTCCCACAAATGGTACACAAGATTCTAATTTCTCGACACCCTTGCCAACATTTATTACTTTCCAGGTTGTGGTTTTTTTTTAAAATAGTAGCCTTCCCAGTGGGTATGAGATAGTATCTCATTATAGATTTGATTTACATTTCCCTAATGATTATTGATATTGAGCATCTTTTCATATGCTTATTGACCATTTGTATAATTTCTTTTCAGGAAAGTCTATTCAAGTCCTTTGCCCACTTTTGAATTGGTTATTTGTTTTTCTGTTGTTGCGTTTTAGGAGTTCTCTATATATTTTGGATATTAACCCCTTATCAGTTACCTGATATGCAAATGTGTTTTCGCATTCGGTGGTTTACCTTTCAATTTGCTCATAGTGTCCTTTGTTGCACAAAAGTTTTAATTCTCATTAAGTTCAATTTGTCTATTTTTGCTTTTGTTGCCTGTGTCTTGATGTCATTTCAAAGAAATCATTGCCAAATCCAATATCATAAAGCTTCTGCCCTATGTTATCTTCTAAGATTTTTTTTCCTACTTTCAGGCCTTAAGTTTAGGTCTTTAAATAATTTTTAGTTAATTTTTGTATATGATATTGAGTGAGAATCCAACTTCATTCTCTTATGTCTTTGTATCTGGTTTTCCCAGTCCAGTTTATTGAAAAGACTATCTTTTTTGAATGTCCTTGCTCCCTTGTGGAAAATAATTTAACCATATATGCAAGTGTTTATTTCTGGGCTCTCTATTCTATTCCATTGGTCTATGCATCTGTCTTCATGCCAGTACCATACTCTCAGTATCTGTAACGTACGGTAAGTCTTGAAATCAGGAAGTCTGAGTACTCCACCTTTGTTCTGTCAAGAGATTTTAACTATTCAGGATCATTTGAGATTCCATCTGAATTTTAAGATTTTTTTCTATTTATGAAAAGAAAGTTGGGATTTTGGTAACATTTAAACTGTAAAATGTTTGGGGTAGTATTTACATCACAACAATATTAAATCTTCTATTCCATAAACGTGGGATGTCTTCACATTTATTTATGTATTCTCTGGTTTCTTTCAGCAATATTTTGTAGTTTTCATTGTACAAGTCTTTCACCTCTTTGGTTAAAATAATTCCTAAGCATCTTTGTGATACTATCATGAATGGAATTGTTTTTCTTAAATTCCTTTTTGGACTGTTCATTGTTAGTGTATAGAAGAGAAACTGATTTTTGTTTGTTGATTTTATATCCTACTATTTTGCTGAATTTGTTAATTCTAACAAAGTTTTTTGGGGAGAATCATTAGGGTTTTCTACATATAAGATTATATCATCTGCCAACAGAGATAATTTTACTTTGTCCAGTTTGGTGCATTTATTTTTTTTTCTTTCCTAATTGTTCTGGATGGAACTTCCAGTACTGTGTTGAATGAAAGAGGTGAAAGTGAACTTCTTTGCCTTGTTCCTAATTGCAGAGGAAAAGCTTTCAGTCTCTCACCATTGAATATGATTTCTGCTTTGGGTTTTTCATATATGGCTTTTACTGTACTGAGGTAGTTCCCTTCCACTCCTAGTTTGTTGAATGATTTTTTTTGTCATGAAAGACTGTTGGATTTTATCAAATGCTTTTTCTGTGTCAATTTAGATGATCATGTGGGGGTTTTCTGCCATTCTGTTAATGTGTATTACAGTAATTTGTTTTCATATGTAGAACCATCTTTGCATTCCAGAAATAAATCCCACTTGTCCATGGTGTATAATATGCTGCTGAATTCAGTTTGCTAGTATTTTGTTGAGGATTTATTAATCAATATTCACAGGGATATTGGTCTCTAGTTTTCTTTTCCTGCAGCGTCCTTGTCTGGCTTTATATCATAGAATAAGTATGATATCATATAATAAGCTTAGAATAAGTTAGAAAGTGTTCTTTCCTTTTAAATTTTTTGGAAAAGTTTAAGAAGGATTGGTGTTGGTTCTTTAAATGTATGGTAGAATTCACCAGTCAAGACATCAGGTCCTGGGCTTTTTGATGGTGGGAGATTTTTAAATATTGACTCAGTCTCCTTACTAAATAAATATCTATTCCGGTGTTCTATTTCTTCACGATATAGTCTTTTTAAAAAATATTTTATTTATTTATTTGACAGAGAGATTGAGATCACAAGCAGGCAGAGAGGCAGTCAGAGAGAGAGGGGGAAACAGGCTCCCTGCTGAGCAGAGAACCCAATGCAGGGCTCCATCCCAGGACCCTGAGATCACGACCTGAGCCGAAGGCAGAGGCTTAACCCTCGAGTCACCCAGGCACCCCACTCATGATAAAATGTTTTGGTTTTTTTAAAAAAACGATTTTATATATTTATTTGAGGGAGAGAGAGCGAGAGAGAGCATGAGAGAAGTTCAGAGGGAGAAGCAGACTCCCCATGGAGTTGGAAACCTGATATGGGACTCGATCCCGGGACTCCAGGATCATGACCTGAGCTGAAGGCAGTAGCTCAACAAACTGAGCCACCCAGACACCCCATGATATAGTCCTGATAGGTTTTGTGTTTCTTGTCCATCTCATCTAGATTATCCAATGTGTTGACATGCTATTATTCATAATAATCTCATAATCATTTTTTTTTAAGATTTTATTTATTTATTTGACAGAGAGAGATCACAGGTAGGCAGAGAGGCAGGCAGAGAGAGAGGAAGGGAAGCAGGCTCCCCGCCGAGCAGAGAGCCAGACGCGGGGCTCGATCCCAGGACCCTGGGATCATGACCTGAGCTGAAAGCAGAGGCTTTAACCCACTGAGCCACCCAGGCGCCCCTCTCATAATCATTTTTATTTCTGTAAAATCAGTAATGTTCCTCCTTTCATTTCTGATTTTAGTAATTTGAGCCTTCTTTCTGTTTTACTCAGTCAGCCAAGGTAAAGGTTTGCAATTCTGTGGATCTTTTCAAAGAACAACTTTAGGGTTCATTGATTTTCTCTAGTTTTTCCATTCTATTCTCTATTTCATTCACTTCTACCATAGTCTTTGGTCTTTCCTTCCTTTTACCAACTGAGGTTAGTTTGCTGTCTTTTTTCTAGTTCCTTAAGTTGTGAAACTAGGCTATTGATTTGAGAACTTTTCATCTTTTTAAATGTGTTTATAGCTATAAATTTCCCCCTTAGGACTGCTTTTGCTGTGTCCTACATTGTGTTATGTCTTCATTTCATTCATACCTAAGTATTTTCCAATTTCACATGCAATTTTTTCTTTTTTTTTTTTAAAGATTTTATTTATTTATTTGACAGAGAGAGAGATCACAAGTAGGCAGAGAGGCAGGCAGAGAGAGAGGAGGAAGCAGTCTCCCTGCAGAGCAGAGAACCCAATGCAGGGCTCCATCCCAGGACCCTGAGATCATGACCTGAGCCGAAGGCAGCGGCTCAATCCACTGAGCCACCCAGGCGCCCCTGCAATTTTTTCTTTGATCCATTGATTGTTTAATAATGTATTGTTTAACTTCCACAGATTTGTGAATTTTCCAGTTTTCTTTTTGCTATTCTTTTGTGACTTCATCCTATTGCAGTCGCAGAAGAATCCTGGTATCATATCTATCTTTTAAAATCTTTGAGACCTAGTGTAAGGCTTAACATATGGTCTGCCCTGGAAAACATCCCATGCACACTTGAGAAAAAATTGTATTCTTTTGTTATTGGGTAGAGTGTTCCATACATGTCCCTTTGGTTTAATGAGTTGTTCAAGTCCTCTATTTCCACACTTATTTTCTGCCAAGTTGTTCTGTCCTTTATTGAGAGTGTGGTATTGACGTCTCCAACTATTATTATAGAACTATTTCTGGAGCACCTGGGAGGCTGACTCTGGACTTCAGCTCAGGTCATGATCTTTAGGTCTTGGGATTGAACCCTGCATCAGACTCCATGCTCAGTAGGGAGTCTGCTTAAGGAGTCTCTCTCCCTCTATCTCTGTCCCTCCCCTCACTCTCTTTCTTGCAAATAAAGAAACAAATCTTTTTAAAAATAAAAATTAGGGGCGCCGGGTGGCTCAGTGTGTTAAGTGTCTGCTTTCATGATCCCAGAGACCTGGGATTGAGCCCCGCATCAGGCTCCCTGCTCAGTAGGGAGCCAGCTTCCCCCTCTCTCTCTATCCCTTCCTGCTGCTCATGCTCTCTCTCTCTCTCTCTCTCTCCCAGACAAATAAATAAAATCTTTAAAAAATTAAATTAAATAAAAAATAAAAATTAAATAAAATTTTTTAAAAAGAACTATTTCTCCCTTCAATCCCATCAATTTTTACTTCATATATTTTGATGGTCTGTTATCAGGTGTATAAATGGTTATAAATGTTATATATTCTTTCAGTATTGAAATTTTTATTAATATAAAATGCCCTTATTTGCCTCTTGTAAACTTTTTTGATTTAAAATCTACTTTATCTAATATTACAGTCAATGCTGCTCCCTTTTGGGATATCTTTTCCATCCTTTAATTTTCAATCTGTTTGTGTCTTTGTATCAAATTAAGTCTCTTGTCCAGTGTATAGCTGGGTAGTGTGTTTTTACCATTCTGCTAAGTTGTTTTTTGATTGAAGAGTAATTCATTTGCATTTAAAGTAATTACTGTGATAAGAAAGGACTTACTTCTGACATCATATTATTTGTTTTCTATATACTATATAGCTTTTTTATTCCTCTTTTCCTGCATCACTATCTTCATCTTTGTTTGTGTGTAGATGATTTTTTTTTTTTTTTTGGTAGTGAAACATTTCAATTCTCTTCTCATTTTCTTTTGGATATATCCTTTTGGCTATATATAAATATAGCTATTTTTCTCATAGTTACCATGGAGATTACATTTAACATCCTAAAGTTATGACTTTTGTTTGAATTTATATAATCTCAATTTCAATAACATACAAAAACTGCTTTTTTACAGCTTTACTATCCACCCCTTTCAGTTGTTGATGTCATAAAATTACATCTTTATACATCATGTGTCTAAAAACAAGTGGGATCACCTGGGTGGCTCAGTCTGATAAGCAGCTGGCTCTTAATTTCAGCTCAGGTCAAGATCTCAGGGTCCTCAGATTAAGCCTTCATTAGGCTCTGTGCTCAGCAGGCAGTCCGCTTAAAGATTCTCCGTCCCTCTGCCCCTCTCCCCACTTGTGTGCGTGCACTCTCTCTCTCTAAAATAAGTAAATGGATCTTTAAAATAAATAAAATAAAATTTAAAAAATGAATGAATAATTGGTTTTTAATGCATTAGTTTCATAGAGAGAGAGAGAAAACAAAATGTAAGTTACAAATCATTTTTACAATACAACTTTTATAATAATCCATTTATTTGCTCTTACTGTGATCTTTATTTCTGCATAAGATTTCATGTTATCAGGTTCCTGGGTGGCTCAGTCAGTTAAGCAGCAGCCTTCAGCTCAGGTCATGACCCCAGCGTCCTGGGATTGAGTCCTGCATGGAGCTTCTGTCTCAGTGTAGAGTTTGCTTCTCCCTCCACCCCTCCCTCGTGCTCATGATCTCTCTCTCTCTCTCAAGTAAATAAAATCTTTAAACACACACACACACACACACACACACACACACACACACATTTCACGTTATCATCTAGTGTTCTTTGATCTCAACCTGCAGGACGCTTTTTAGCATTTCTTGTACATCTAGTAGTAACAAACTTCCCAGCTGTTGTTTTTCTGGGAACGTCTTAATTTCTCCATTAATTTTGCTTTGGATGTAGAATTCTTGGCTGACAGCTTCTTTTTCTCTTTTAGCATTTAAACATATCAGCCCACTGCTTTCTGGCCTACAAAGTTTTTGAAGATGAATTATTAATTCATTAATAATCCATCAATTATTCAATAAAATTAATTAATATTAATTTTATCAAAGATCCTTGTATGTGATAAGTCACTTACATCTTGCTGTGTTCAAGATTCTCTTCTTATCTTTGGCTTTTAACAGTTTGGTTATTATATGTCTTGGTAGGGGGCCCTCCTTGGTGTTCATTGAGCTTCTCAGATATTTATATTTATGTATTTCATCAAATTTGGGACACTTTTGGTAATTATTTCTTCAAACACTTTTTCTACTCCTTTTTCCTTTCCTTCTGTGGCTCCCACAATGCATATATTGTTCTATGTTTGATGGCCTTATAGGTCCCTTCGGCTCCGTCGTTATTCTTCCATTTTTATTCTTTCTGTTCCTCAGACTCTATAACTTCAATTTTCCCATCTTTCAGTCACTGATTATTTCTTCTGCCTGTTCAAATATGTCTTTGGATCCCTCTAGTGAAATTTTTACTTAAGTTATTTTACTTTTTTAGTTTCAGAATTTCTCTTTTGTTTCTTTTTAAGTTTTCTGTCTTTTTATTGATGTTTCTACTTTGTTTATACATTGTTTTCTTGACTTTCTCCACATCTTTTAGTAACATTTTTAGGATAGTTGTTATAAAGTTTTTGTGTAATAGATCCATCATCAGGTCCTTTTCAAGAACAGTTTCTGTTGGTTTATTATTTTTTTTCCTTTAAATAGGCTATACTTTCCTATTTCATAGTATGCCTTGTGATTTTTTCTGTTGTTGTTGTTGAAAACTGGGCATTGGAATCTAATGATGTAGTAACTCTGGAAATAAAATTCTCCTTCTTCCCCAGTGTTTCCAGGTGTTTTTGTTTTGGTTTGTTTTTGTTTGTTTGTTTGTTCGTTTTTATTGCTGTAGGCTGTTTCTGTACCAAGGATCAGATATAAATGAAAACTTACGGTCTTTTTTGATCCTACTTCTTTCTCTGGGTTTGTGCAGTAACTTTCTAATTTCTCCAGAACATATCATTGCCTTTGGATGCTCTAGGCTTAAATGTATGGCTCTCAAAAGGGAGAAAAAGAGAAATATGAAAGGGGCGCCTGGGTGGCTCAGTGGGTTAAAGCCTCTGCCTTCAACTCAGGTCATATTCCCGGGGTCCTGGGATCGAGCCCCACATCCAGCTCTCTGCTCAGCAGGAAGCCTGCTTCCTTCCTCTTCTCTCTGCCTACTTGTGATCTCTGTCTGTCAAATAAATAAATAAAATCTTTAAAAAAAGAAAAGAGAGAGAGAGAGAAATATGAAAAGGGGGAAAATGTGTTAGCTCTTCACATTCTCTGGACCTCACTCGGAGGAGGAAAGACTTGCAACAATGAAAGGAGGTGAAATAACAAAGTCTTCCCTCCTCTGTATCGGAATCTCCATGTTTAGGAGCAACAATCAGTGACCATAATACAGATCCCTGATATTTGCATGACAGGATCCTTATTGCCCACTCTGGCTCCCACAACTGTATGCAAGGTTCTCTGAAATATGTGCAAAGCTGCCTGATGCAGGGTGGGAAGAAGGGAATGGGCATCCAAGGTAAGAACTGAAATTGATGGCAATTTATCTTCCTTCCAAGACTTCTCCTAGATGTTGGTTGGAAGCCTTTGGTAGCCTCCATAATTCCAAAGTAGCTACATCAAGCAGACCTTACCAGTATAATCATTGTCTCAGTGGGGAGACAGTTTCCTGGTGCTTTCTAGTCTGCCATCTTCCAAGAATCTTCCTCCTCATTTATTTTTATGTTCAAATTGTAAATTTGGCCACTGGGTGGCCCTTCAAGCTTCTTCCTGAGTATATTTCACAAGCCCCATTATTTTTTAAGCACTTCACTTTCTGGGAGATTAGACATCCAGGCCTATCTTGTAGTTTCCACACCAGCTCTGGAATCTCTGTTGATGGAATCTTGTTTCTCTAAGAAACGTTATCCTTTTAGTATAGAATGGTATTTAAGAACGAAAATCTGGGTGTTAAATGTGGTTACTGCTTTGGAAAGAATTGATACTAAGATCTTTCAACACATAGCTAGGAATACACACACACACACACACACACACACACACACACAAAACATAACATACATCTACATCTATTTCCCTCTTTCCTTCTCTCTCTCTCTCTCTCCAACTATGAATTCATACTGATTCCTTCAATTCCAATCGAACACCACAGCAAATCTAGTTTTCTTCCTCTCCGTATCTGCAGCTTCCTTCTCTGACAGAGAGAAACCTGGATCCCAATATTGTCAATACTCTTAGCTCTTTGTCCTCTTCCTCTGTACACAATCAATCTCCTGACCTTCAGCTGCCTTCTTGCCCCAGACTCTCAGGCTCTACTACCTCTGGCCACCTCAAGGACAGGAAAGGGTGGAGAATAAAGATATATTTTTAAACCGAAGAAAAGAACAAAAAAAAAAAAAAAAGGAAGGAAAGAGAGAAAGGTAGGGGAAAGGAAGAGCAAAAGGGGAGCCTTTTTATCCGTCTCCATGCTCACAGGGTATACTGTGAAGGGCAGATATTAGGATGTTTTATAGACTTAGGAATAACTGAGCAAAGGTGATCAGCATCATTCAGTGTTACAAAGCTCTGTACTTCTTTTCAAATTCAGTCATTCTTCTATAATATACCAGGAAAGACTGCAGACTGTCCTCATTTCAAAATCTGGAGATATCCATTCTTCAAGCAAAAGAACTTCCTAAGAAAACCCTTTCCTTGTCAGTGTAATGTTCAACCTAAACCAGCTGTACCTGACCTCTAGGTCAACAGGTGCAGAGGCCACTGACCCTGGAGCTGAGTAGACTCTGGAAACTTTCATGTGTAAAGGAACAAAAGTCACTGGTCAAAGGTAGGCATTCAGGGAAAGCTGTTCTTCTCTAGCATGCCATTTGCAGGACACATGGACAGGCTTGGCAAAGATGGGAACAGGGTTAGAGGTCAGGGCCAGGGGCATAGATTAGAGCTCCATGGCAGGGCTGGTTTCAGGCAAAATTGTGAAACAGGTAACAGATTACAGAGACTCCTTCAATCCCCACTCCAGAAGCTCCTCTGACAATTGGCTTCTTCCTGACCACAAAGTGGGATCCTAGGGAGTAGGGAGAAAGGGTGCAAAATTTTGAAAACATGGTATAAAGTGGGCCAGGACACTAGAATGTCAAGGAGTCTGGATTTTAAATAAGGGAAGGATCTCAGGTATAGGAATCTGTTCCTGGAAGTGGAGTTTATTTCCAGATTTGTATTTGGAAATCATCTACCCAGTGCAAAGCAAGAATATAGTGGTGATAAAAGTAACATTAGGTAGCGATGGAAGTAGGCATGAGAAATGATCGCAGCTGCAAAGATTACAACAAGAAAAGAACACGGCCCCTGGTGCTCCCTGACTGGGAACACCACTAAAACTAGTGTGGTTTGGTCATTTCCTTTATACATTCACTTCTATAGAATAAGACTTTCAGTTATTCAGTGAATTAGGCAAGTTATGTAACTCTCAGTGCCTCAGTTTCCCATCTAGAAAGTGGGAATTATTATACCTACTTCAAAGACTTGTTATGAGAACTGAATTCGCAATTAAAGTAAATCACCTAGTACACTACCCAGAACATTATTTTCCTTCTTAGTAAGGCCTGTGTACACAGCACTGTGATCCCAGCCCCTCAGGTCACATCACATCAGGGAATCCTACGTGCTTCCGGACCTCTAGATCCTAAACAATGTATCATAGATAATATACCAGGCAGTGCCTGGAAGCTTTATTTTATCTATAAAACAGGTATAAAGACAAAAGGTTGCTGTGTGCTCCTTTTATTTACCTGTCCATTCTTGAGGGCAGGTATTTTCATGTGCAGTCTGTGGAACAAAATGGGTATGAAATTGGAGTCAGAGATTCCTGGGTTTAAATCATAGACCACTTAGAACTTACATGATGTTGGAGAAGTTAACTTACCTTTTCCTAGACTTTGTTTTCTCATTAGTAGTAAGAATATGAGGGATGCCTGGATGGCTCAGTCAGTTAAGTGTCTGCGTTTGGCTCAGGTCTTGATCCTGGGGTCTTAGGATCGAGTCCCTCATTGGGCCTCTTGCTCAGTGAGGAGCCAGCTTCTCCCTCTGCCTTCAGCCCCCGTGCTCTCTCTCTCTCTCTGACAAATAAATAAATTAAAAAAAATTTTTAAGAATATGAGTACCTATCTTCTAGGGCCATTTTGAAGACTACTCACTGTGCTATTAAAGTGCTGGTCCTGCCCGGTAGATAACAATGACTATGATTATTACAGAACAGCTAGTATGGACTAAGTACTAACAACATGATCAGTGACTTAATGAAGTGACCCCAGATGATTTTTTAATGGCTTTGTCTATTGCTGTTGGGCCCTTTGGCAAAACCCTGCGAGACCATTGAGTGCAATGACTTCCATTTTACAGAGAGAAAAACTGAGGCCCAGCCAGAGGACATAACTGGTAGGGTGGCCAGCAGGGCAGGTAAATCTAGAACCTATTTTGCACTCAACATCCTGTGGTATCCCCCATCACCCTGTAACTCATTCATATTTTCTTCCAAGGTTATTTAGGTATTTCATTTCCCATTGCTTTTTCACCAGGAGAAGCCCAGTCCTGAGAGCTTCAGGTGGGCCCATGAAAAGTGGCTGGTTGAGCGGAGCATAGTCTAGTGCTTTTGGGGCAAAGCAAACAGATCACCGGTCCCTCTGCTGCCCCGCTGCGAACGCCACTGTTTGATGTCCCTGCTCTCGGCGGGAAGAGAAGAGCAAAGTTCACCTGGTTTCCCAGCTGTTCCAAAGTAAACCTCTGGCTTACACAGATCTGTAGAGAATTGCTGTCAACTGTTAGATTCTACAATTGAATGATTTCAACCCTTTAATTTTTCTAAATATTCCCGCAGATAGGCCTTATTCGTAAATCTGTACAACTTGTCTATGTGTACAATTTAGTAAGACTAATTAGCCCCCTAGGGTAGCGTCTGCCTGAAAACAGGTTAACTAGCCTCTATCCTCACTCCTTCACTCCAGAGGAAAGTGATATGAGGTCACAGAAAAATCACTGTACTGGAGCTATAAATACACAAAAATTGTAGGTCAAGTAGTGTGTGTGTGTGTGTGTGTGTGTGTGTGTGTTACTAAGGTTAGAGTCCTAGGATTTTATTACATCTGAAATGGGTCCAGTGGTATCCTCAATATGTTGAAATGTGAAACATTAATTATATACTCTGGTCTTCTTTCCAAGTTCTTAAAATTCAGAGAAAGTAGATGTAGGGTACATGACAACTTTCCCCCAGTGCCAGTGAAAGGTCTCTGCTGGACCAGGATCTTTGGGCTCCTGCCTTATGCCACTGAAGATTACCCACAGATTTGGCTCTTCTGGTGGGGAAAATTGGCAGCAGAAATTCAAGCTACACAGATCCAACAGTCTCTGAGGCTTTGGGCAAAAGAGCCTGAGGACTTTGTAGCAGGTGAAACTCCAGGAGTCTTCCTGGAAGCACCAACATAAAAGATAAGCATATGCAACTGGCTTCTGGGGGCAGCCTGCAGGGAGATGACCTAGGAGGAGATGACCTAGGAGGAGATGTGAAAATACCTTTCCTAAGAGGGACCAAAGGATCCGGAGCAATCTGGATCTATAAGTGGAATCAAAATTGCACAGAAAAGGCATAACAAGGATAAAGGAACAAATGAGGTCTAGACCAAAGTAGAGAAGGGAATAAAACCCGGAAACCAGAGAAAGCAAGTTACTGCATTTTAAAATAATGCACAAAATGACAGATAAGGGAGATCTGTGTAGTAAGAAACCCTTGCCTAAAAACACCCTTATTCTAAAAGTCCAGAGAAGCAAATTTCAGCCGAAGTTGAACAGAAAGTACCATAGTCAAGTACCATACAAAATTAGTACAAGGAAAAATAACATGTCTACAGACAATGAAATTTGGCCAGAAAGATTTGCCTACAAAATAGCTAAAATCTGCGATCTATACAAAGGTATTAGCAGAACTGGAAATAATGAAGATGTGGGTAGATAGTACAGATTTTTTTTTTTAAGATTTTATTTATTTGACAGAGAGAGATCACAAGTAGGCAGAGAGGCCGGCAGAGAGAGGAGGAAGCAGGATCTCCGCTGAGCAGAGAGCCCGATGCGGGGCTCGATCCCAGGACCCTGGGACCATGACCTGAGCCGAAGGCAGAGGCTTTAATCCACTGAGCCACCCAGGCGCCCCCAGATTTCTTTTTATCATTTAAAAATTTCATTAAAAATAATTGATACTTGATATAAAAATAATAAAAATTATTGTCAAGTTTCTAATGTATGCAGAGGTAAAATATATGATTGTAAGAACACACGAATAAAAGAGGGAAATTAGTGGGGGTAGTGCAGTCAGCTTGAGCTGGCTTGCAAAAGCTGATTATATATATCTCTTCTAAACTCTGAATTCACTGACATCACTTTGGTAGCTTGAAATCATCCATATAAAACTATTTACTTCATGAAATTGGTAAATGATACAAATCAGGGCCTTTTTTTTTTTTTTTTACTTAAAGACCTGCTTCTTAAAAGTTCATCCAGAAATCACTGACAAACTCTAATATTACAGGATCTTACATTACTCAAAGTGATATAACATTATTTTAAATTTATTTTCTATTGAAGTATAATTACCATACAGTGTTATATTAGTTTTGGATATATAATAGAATGACTCAACAGTTCTGTATGTGAGTCAGTGCTCATCAGGATAAGTGTATTCTTAATCCCTTTCATCTGTTTCACCCCTTCCCCCACCCACATCCTCTCTGGCAACCATCAATTTGTTTTCTGTATTTAAGAGTCTGGCCTTTTGTCTCTTTTTTCTTGTTTGTTTGTTCATTTGTTCATTGTTTCTAAAATCCGCATATGAGTTAAATCATATGGTGTTTGTCTTCTCTGATTGACTTATTGTACTTAACATTATACTCTCTAGGTCAGTGAATGTTGCTGCAAATGGCAACATCTCATTCTTTTTTGGAGCTGAGTAATACTCCATCATACACATACACACGCACCATACTTTCTCTTCCATTCATCTATCAATTAACGCTTGGGTTGCTTCCATATCTTGGCTATTTCAGTAAACATAGGTAGGGTTGCCTCTATTCTTTCAAATTAAAATTTTTATTTTCTTTTGTAAATACCCAATAGTAGAATTACTAGATCATATGGTAATTTTGTTTTTAATCTTTTGAGGAACCTCCATACTGTTTTCCACAGTGACTGCAACAATTTGCATTCTCATTAACAGTACATGAGGGGGTCCTTTTTTCCCACAGCCTCGCCAAAATGTGTTATTTTTTGCCTTTTTAATTTTAGTCATTCTGACAGGTGTAAAGTAATACCTCACTGTAGTTTTGATTTGCATTTTCTTGATGATTAGTGATGTTGAGCATCTTTTCATGTGTCTGTTGGTCATTTGTATGTTTTTTGGAAAAATTTCTATTCATGTTTTATGCCCATTTTTAATTGGATTATTTGGGGGGTTTTTTGGTGTTGGACTATTTTGTTTTAAAGACGGTTTCCTTTGCCATGCAAAACCCTTTTATTTTGTGTAGTCCCGATAGTTTAACTTTTGCTCTCGTTTCCCTTGCCTGAGGAAACATATCTAGAAAAATGTTTCTATAGCCAATGTCAAAGAAATTACTGCCTATGTTTTCTTCTAGAAGTTTTATGATTTCAGGTTTTGTATTTAAGCCTTTAATCTATTTTGAGCTTATTTGTGTGTATGGTGTAAGAAAATGGTCCAGTTTCATTTTTTTGCTTGTAGCTGTCCTTTTTTCCCAGCATCATTTATTGAAGAGGCTGTCTTTTCCACATTGTATGTTCTTGCCTCTTTCTTCATGGATAGATTAACCATTAAGTGTGGGTTTGGGGGGGCTCTCTATTCTGTTTTATTGGTCTATGTGTCTATTTTTGTGCCGGTGTCATACTGTTTTGATTATTACAGCTTTGTAATGTAACTTCAAGTCTGGAATCGTGATACCTCCAGCTTTGTTCTTCTTTCTCAAGATTGCTTTGGCTATTCAGGATCTTTTGTGGTTCCATACAAATTTTAGTATTATTTGTTCTAGTCCTGTGAAAAATGTCGTTGATATTTTGATTGCATTAATCTATGGATAGTTTTGGGTAGTATGGACATTTTAACAATATTGGTTCTTCTAATCCAAGAGCGTGGACTATCTTTCCATTTGTTTGTGTCATCTTCAAGTTCTTTTATAGTTTTCAGGGTACAGGTCTCTCACCTCCTTAGTTAAGTTTATTCCTAGGTATCTTATTATTTGGGGTACAATTGCAAATATTATTGTTTTCTTAGTTTCTATTTCTTCTGCTTCATTTTTATTGTGCAGAAATGCAACAGATTTCTGTATATTAACTTTGTATCCTTATCTGACACTAGTTTTAAGCTAAAGATAAGTATTGTAAACTCAGGAGAAGACATTAAAAAATTTAAAAATAGCTAAAAATCAAATAGAGAAGGTAAAATGTAATATTAAAAAACACTCAAACCAATAGAAGGCAGAAAAGAGGAAACAAGAAACAAAAAACAGAGGAAACAGAAAACAAATATTAATAATTACATTATATATAAATGAACCAAACACATCTTTTAAAAGGGTAGAGATTGTCACAGTGAATGAAAAAAGAAAGACCCAACCATGTGCTCTTTATAAGAAACCCTCCTTAATATAAACAGATGGATTAAACTAAAAGAATGGAAAACAAATAAAAGCACACACCCAGCATAAGAAAGATGGAGTGATCATATTAATATCGAATGATGTAGACTTAAGAAGTATTACCAGGGACAACAGGGACATTTCATAATGATGAAGCAGTCAACTCGTTGAGAAATCTTAACATCCTGGGGACACCTGCGTGGCTCAGTCGGTTGGGTTTCTGCCTTTGGCTCAGGTCATGCTCCCAGGCTCCTGGGATAGAACCCCCAGCACTGGATTCCTTGCTCTTTAGGGAGCCTTCTTCTCCCTCTCCCTCTGCCTACTGACACCCCTGTTTGTTCTCTCTCTCTGTCTCATCAAATAAATAAATGAAATCTTTTAAAAAAATAAGAAGAAGAAGAAAGAAAGCCTAACACCCTAAAGTGTATGTACCTAACAGAACAAAAAATATAAAGCAAAATCTGACTGAACTGGAAGGAGAAATGAGCAAATCCATATTTAAAGTTGGGGATTTCAATGCTCTTCTATCAGCAATTAATGCAAAAAAGTAGACAGAAAATGAGTCAAGATGGAGGGTTTGAACAATAACATTAACCAATTTGACCTAATTGCTATTTATAGAGCTACACTACATATTACAATCTACACATTATAGAACTACACCCCCAAAATACAAGTTACATATTTTTTCAAGTGTGCATGGAACAACCACCAAGCTAAACCATCTGGTGGCCATTTAAAAAAAAAAAACAATAAATTAAGAGGATTGAAGTCATATAGAATATATTCTCTGACCACAAAGAAATTAAATTAGAAATCAGTAACAAAAGGATACCTGGAAAATCATCAAGTATTTGGAAATTAAAAACAACTTTTAAATAATCAACCGAACCAAGAAGAAATCTTTGGAAAATTAGAAAAAAACTGTTATCTGAATGCTAAAGAAAATATAGAATACCAAAATTTAAGGGATACAGCCCAAGCAGTACTTAGAAGGAAATTTATAATTTTAAATGTCTGTATTAGAAAAGAAGACTGTTCTAAATAACTGATCTAAACTTGTACCTTAAGAATCTAAGGGAAAAAAGCAAATTAAATGAAAAGTAAGTAGAAGAAAGGAAATAAGGGCAAAAACAGAAAATGAGGGCACCTGGGTGACTCAGTCAGTTAAACATCTGCCTTCCGCTCAGGTCATGATCCCAGGATCCTGGGACTGCATCCCACATCAGGCTCCCTGCTCAGTTGGGAGTCTGCTTCTCCCTCTGCCTGCCCCTACACCCTGCTCATGGTCTTTCTCTCTCTCTAGCATGCTTTCTCTCAAATAAAGTCCTTAAGAAACAACAACAACAACAAAAACCAGGGCGCCTGGGTGGCTCAGTGGGTTAAAGCCTCTGCCTTCAGCTCAGGTCATGATCTCAGGGTCCGAGGATCGAGCCCCACATTGGGCTCTTTGCTCAGTAGGGAGCCTGCTTCCCACTCTCTCTCTGCCTGCTTCTCTGCCTACTTGTGATCTGTCTGTCAAATAAATAAATAAAATCTTTTAAAAAAATGACATAGAAAATGGGCAAATAGTGAATATTAAAAAATTGTTCTTTGAAAAGTTTGATAAAGTTGATAAAGCTGTAACTAGACTGATCAAGAAAAATGAATAGAGAAAACATGAATTACCACTATGGAAAATGGAAGAATAGATATCATTACACAACCTATAAATATTAAAAGATAGTAAGGAAATATTTTGGACAAGTTGATGGCAAAAATATACAATTTAGATGAAATAGACAAATTCCTTAAAAAACCCAAATGTTACAACTCCAGATTTTCACTGCATCTTCTTTAAGCATTACGCTTTTTTCTTTGTTAAACGTTTTATTTTCATTTGAATCCTTAGGAATGTTTATCACAGCTGTTTTAAAGTTCATTGCCTGTATCAAAGGACTAGTATCCAAGACCTCAAACTCAACACTCCCAAAAATGAATGATCCAGTTAAGAAATGGACAGAAGACATGAAAGGATATCTTTCCAAAGAAAACGTCCAGATGGCTGACAGACACATGAAAAGATGCTCAACATCACTCATCATCAGGAAATACAAATCAAAACCATGATAAGACACCATCTCACACCTGTCAGATGGCTAAAATAACAACACAAGAAACAGATATTGGCGAGGTTGTGAAGAAAGAGGAACCCTCTTGCACCGTTGGTGGGAAGGGAAACTGGTTCAGCCACTATGGAAAACAGTATGAAGTTCCCTCAAAAAGTTAAAAACAGAAATACCCTATGGTCCAGCAATTGCACTGCTAGGTATTTATCCAAAAGATACAAAAATACAGACTTAAAGGGGTACACATACTCCAATATATATAGCATTATCAACAATAACCAAAATACGGAAAGAGGCAAAATGTCCATCAACTGATGAATGGATAAAGAAGATGTGGGGTGTGTGTGTGTGTGTGTGTGTGTGTGTGTGTGTACACAGTGGAATATTATTCAGCCACCAAAAAGAATGAAATCTTGCCATTTGCAACAACATGGATGGATGCAGAGTTATTACCTAAGTGAAATAAGTCCATCGGAGAAAAATACCATATGATTTCAGTCATATGTGGAATTTAAGAAACAAAACAGATGAACATGTGGGAAGGGGGGGGGAAAGACAGAGAGGGAAACAAACCATAAGAGAACCATAGAGAAGAAACCATGGAGGGAGGTGGGTCAGGGATGGCCTAGATGGGTGAAGAGTATTAAGGAGGGCACTTATGATAAGCACTGGGTATTATATGTAAGTAACAAATCACTGAATTCTATTCCTGAAACCAATATTGCATTGTATATTAACTAACTGGAATTTAAATAAAAACTTAAAAAAATTTTCAAATCAAGTCCATTGTCTAAATACCATCATCTCTTTGATTTTTAGGTGTGTGGGTTTTTTTTTTAAAAGGTTTTGTTTATTTATTTGGTGGGGGCGGGAAGGGGCAGAGGAAATCTCAAGTGAAATCTTAAGCAGTCTCTATGATGAGCATGAAGGCTGACACAGGGCTCCATCTCACAACCCTGAGATCATGACCTGAGCCAGAATCATGAGTCTGGCACTTAACCAACTGAGCCACCCAGGAGCCCCTCTAGGTATGTTTTTATTGGTTGATTTTTCTTCAGACTCTGAGTCACATTTTACACTTCTTTGCATATCTGGTAATTTTTGCATTTGATGCTGGATATTACATAAGCTACATTTCTGAATATTTAGATTTTGTTGGCTTCCTTTAATGTGTATTGAGACTTATTTTAGAAGGCATTTAAGTTACTTACAGATCGGCTGGTCCTACCAAATCTAGTTTCACTCTCAGGGCAGGTATAGAGCAGCCCTTCGTCTACAGCTACTTTATTTATCTTTAAATGTAAGGTCTGACCTTTGGTGAAATCCTTCGGCATTCAATTAGATCTCTTCACTCTGGTTATAGTAGGAGCACAAATGATTCCTAGCTCTGTGTGGGCACTGGGAATTGTTCAGCTTGCAGGTCTCTCACAGTTATTCTTTGTCTAGTCCTACAGATTTCAATTTTCATTCTACACTCATGCAGATTAGTATTTCACCAAACATTCAAGGGGACCCTTTAGAGATGTCTTCTGTATACAAACTCCAGTCATCTTGCTTCTCTCCAAGCTCTTATCTGTTTCCTCAACTCCATGTGACAGGCTTTCTTGGGTTCCCCCTCCCTGTGCCATCATCTGGAAATGTCCTCCAGGCAAAAAGTAGGGTCATCATTCTGCTTACCTCTTTTCTTTCCCTTATCTCAGGGACCAGAGTCCTGTGCCGCTATTGTCCAACGTTTGAAAACAGTTGTTTCATATATCTTGTCAGTTTTTTAGTTGTTTATGGAAGGAGGACAAGTCCTGTACTGGTTATTCTTTCACAGGCATAAGCAGAAATCCACACTCATGAAACTAACATTTAACAATATGTAACTTAGTGTCCCATTCAATATTTATGGAGGCACTACCACAAGCTGCAAGTATGGTAACACATGATATGGCAAGTCTCTGATAAGAAACCCTGAATTGAGTCAGTAGGTAGTAGGGTTAGATTTTTGTAGTAATTTTAATGTCTTCCAAGAAATCTGAGTCAGGATTTTTATTCCCCTTGACATTAAGAATTTTAAATGTTCAAATATATTTTTAAAATAAACAAACTCATTCCTTATCCCTTGTTCTTATTGTGTAAGTCCTTGATACTGTTAGATACTAATGCATTTTTTTGCACATTTGTAATCACCACTCAGACTCACTTCAGACAGATTTATTGCTTCAATTCTACATTAGTGTCTCAACTCTTGAGTAAATTAAAGAATAGGGAGGGAAGACGAGCTTGTTTGGTACATTTTTTTAAAAAGGTTTAATTTAATAGATATTTAATTTAGAAGCATAACTCTAGTATAAAGACATAGTTTTCTCCCCTCAAAAAATCTGAGAACATATAATGAAGTTTTCTGAGCAAACACAATAATTTTTATTCATTGTAATTTCTGTTCACTTTAATATTTATATCAGTTACAGCACATAATTATATAATTATGTAAGACAACTGAAGTTAACAGAGGCCCACATGCAGACAAGAGAGATGTGTCCCCACCATATTTGCAGGCACTGAGCATTTCTGTGGTTGCCTACTTTGATCGGTTTTTAATGTACATGGAATGTACAGGCGTCCTGAAGTTCTGTGAAGCAAAACATAAGAGAAAGACTTTCAGGTACTTCCTCTGCTTACTAAACACGTTTCTATTCCTGTTTTCTAAAAGTAAATGCTAGGTAATGATTTTTTTAAAAGACTTTATTTATTTATTTGACAGACAGAGAGATCACAAGTAGGCAGAGCAGCAGGCAGAGGGAGAGGGAGAAGCAGGCTCCTGCTGATCAGGGAGCCTGATGCTGGGCTCCATCCCAAGACCCTGGGATCATGACCTGAGCTGAAGGCAGCCACTTAACTGACTGAGCCACCCAGGTGCCCAATTTCTTTTTTTAATTCTCTCTCTCTCTCTCTCTCTGTTTCTCCTAACTGACGTCAGTACTATACTTAAATACATTTTCCATTCCTTTTACTTTCATCATCTTCAACGTACAATATAATTCAACAAAAATTCAGGCATGCTCCCAGCAATTTGATTATCCCAGCTCTAATTTTATTTCTCCAATTTAATCCATTTTTAGGCAACTATACCATTCACACATTATGCCATTTGAAAAATATATATATATGTGTGTATATATATGTATATATAACTAGAAAGGAACACTATAGTGCTAACTATCGTTATAGTTTCTGTTAATATTATTTATACATTGTATTTAAAATCTTTCAAAATTGGGGGCGCCTGGATGGCTCAGTGGGTTAAAGCCTCTGCCTTCAGCTCAGGTCATGGTCTCAGGGTCCTGAGATCCAGCCCCACATCGGGCTCTCTGCTCGGCAGGGAGCCTGCTTCCTCCTCTCTCTCTGCCTGCCCCTCTGCCTACTTGTGATCTCTGTCTATGAAATAAATAAATAAAATCTTTAAAAAAAATCTTTCAAAATTGATCCTCTATAAGTGACATATAGGGGTCATTCCCAACACTCTCCCTACACTGAAGGGCTCACACACGTGTACCTTTTCATTTTGTTGGGACAAAAATGGAAATGCACAAGTAAAGAAGTTCAGTTTCCAAACAATCTCAATTGCATTCTCCGTCTCCTTTAAACGATTTGGTCTTTTTTCAGGTATTCTCTTACCCTGTTGTCTAATTGACAGTGTAGGCTCTCATCCTCCTGCAGGGCCAGGAGCAAGCCTTCTCCATCTTTGTTCTCCTATCAGTGCTGGCCCAAGGTGTGGCACACAATGGTCCTTAAACATATTCACCTGCCCCCCCACCATGGTATTGTTCCTTGGTGTTTTGTTCTACTCACCAGAGTGTACGCATTGTCCCAAGTTAGCAGTTGCCATAAGATACTCTGGTCCTAAGTATTTTTGATAGGCTGCTCTGTCCTGAAAGTTAGCTAAACATGCAGTGTCATCGTTGAAGAGCAGGTCCTTAGTTGAGGACTGAAACATCTGGAACATCCTGTATTCAAACCCATCTCTTCCAAAGAGTTCCTGCATCAGACAGACAGACAGACAGTGAGCAGGAGCACCAAGGAGCACAAGGTTGTGTATTCTGCCTCAGAAGATCTAAGTCTGCTGCACTGCTCAGCTCCAGCCCCTGGGAGACCTGGGACACAGCAACAGTCTCAGAGGCACCACGAATGGCAAAAAGCGTGGCCTCTGGGTTCAAATCGTGGCCCTAGCTTTTCCTTGTCACATGACTTTAGGAAACGTCTTTACTGAGCTCAGTGAACCTCAGTTTACCCATCTGTAAATGGAGATAATGCATGTAAAGTAACTGCTTAGTAAAAGAAGCTTCAAGTTTTGTGGCCACAGTATCACAATTCCGCCTATCATTGCTGGATATTTTCAACTTCCTGGGTCATGCTACCTGTCTTCCACTTCCTGGGTCATGCTACCTCTCTTCCACTTCCTGGGTCATGCTACCTGTCTTCCACTTCCTGGGTCATGCTACCTCTCTTCCACTTCCTGGGTCATGCTACCTGTCTTCCACTTCCTGGGTCATGCTACCTGTCTTCCACTGCCCAAAGCCCTTGCTGCCTTGCCTCTTCTATTCTCCAGATCTGTCCCAGGCACCTGACCATTTCCATCTTTTCTTCCCCTCCTCTCTTTTTCTTTGTTCAGCCCCGGACAGCCAAGGGGCAAGTTGTGTTTTGGGAGACACATGCCTTTAGGTGTCCCTAACCAAGAGCCTTTTGTTTTGCCAGTTCTCCCTGGGTGGTAGTCCTCTAAGTGGGGCGTGTGGGCAGCACTTGCTAACACATGGATTACTCATACAGGGGTCTTCCAGGAATGGGGTATACGAATCTGAAAGGCGATGAGGCTTTGGGTTTTCTTAAGATCATTTGATTTAGGCATCCTGTTACTTCACAGTCCTTGCTGCTTGCCTGTGGAAGTCATGAGTTGTCTGAATGTTGGCTCTTGAACTTTCAGGAAGCCCAAAACAATGCTCAGCCTGCCCAGGTTCAGTAATGCATTGGGACCTACCCTAAGTCAGGTAGAGGAGCCTCCTTTCTGCTTTTGCCCCATATACCTCCTCACCCTTGTGTGAAGGGCACTAAGCCATCTCCCTTATTTCTATGACAGAAGAGGCGAGAGACAACTCTCGTGGAGGGACTGAACAAGTCCAAGAGGTACCAGGAGTCTGTTCAGAGAGGAAAGTTAGTCTCAGGAAGACCCTCAGATACTCACGTGTCCAGGGTTTTTCAGTCCACTTTGATATCCTAGACAGCCCCAGAGCACAAAGTGAACATAGCCACTAGCTAGCTTTCTGATTTCACCAGAGGCAGGGCTGTGAGAATCTGTTCCACTGCCCAGGGAGAAAGAATCTGAGACTGGGCTTGGTGTGCCTGTCAGTTCTGGAGGTGATCTGAGCACTCAGTTTGGGAGATACGTGGAAGGACCTTCTGTGTGCCCAAACCTGTTGGTTGAAGAGTATCCTGCGGACAAATTCTGCCTTATCTTTCCTTGAGACCACAGCATGATTTGGGACTATGGCCAGGTGGCACCTTCGAGCTTCAGTCACGGGCTTCCTGGTGCCATCGAGGCAGAGCAGCTCGAAGTCTTCCTGCTTCAGATCTTTAGCCCAGGCTTCAGGGTTCTTTCCTGGGGGGAGGAAGGCCGGTCAGCCACAGCTGACAGCTCTGGTCACAGTGCCCTCCTTGGGGGGAGGTGACCAACTACCAATGTCTGGGAGAATCACAGAGACATAGAAAAATGAAATAACAAAACTTTAAAAATAAAACAGAAGAAAGAGAAAAATTCATGGTTATAAATTCATAGCCTTTCCAGTTAGTGCATTTTCAGTCCTGTTAAAGGCAAACATTTCTTAAACAGACCTGAAAAAGCAACAGCCAGAAAGAAGATTGGTAAGTTGGACTACATTAAACATTAAAATGTCTGTTCATCAGACGACATCATTAAGAAAATGAAAAGGTAAACATTTCAGAGAGAAACAAGTTATTGTCAATACATATAGCAGACAAAAAGTATCCAGAATATATAAGGAATGCCTATAAATGAAGAGAGTCAGCCATTGTTTAATAAACTTCCCCAGTTGTCTAACTGGGAGTGACTTTCCAGGAGAGACTCAGATTTTTTCCAAGGGAGGAAATGACAGCACAGGCACATACCATCCGTGTTCTGGAAGACTGTGCTCTCCTTCACAAAGGCCACGTCTCCCTTTTCAACCAGACACCTGCACAGCAAGAGTCAGGTCAGTGAGGAGCGTCAACAGGAGTGGGAGGGAGAGACGCCCAGAGAGAACCACCTAGAGGCTCATTCACCCTCCACTAGAACCACAACGAACACTGGCCACAGCCACACACACAACTGTAACACTTGGGCTGTCTCTGAGAATTAGAGGGGAAATGTAATTGAAAAAAGAAACCTGCTTGTTTTGTTCCTATTGTAGATAACCACTGTTTCGTTCCTTGTTTCAAATACTGATCGGTTTCTCCAGAGGAGATGTTTGTGTTCTCCTGCTAACAGGGATATTCAAGGATGACTCTCTGGTTGGATCAAAACTCACACCAGAGATTAAAATCAATGTCTAGTCAGTCTTAATGATCACTAGTAAATGTGTATCACTAGGTATGTGTTCACACTTAATTGCAGAAAAATGTTTCTCTGTGTTTAAGGTCCATTCTTTTTTTTTTTTTTAAGTATATACAGTTTGCTGTTTTTGTAGGATCTTTTTATTTTAAGATATTATTTATTTGACAGATAGAGATCACAAGTAGGCAGAGAGCCAGGCAGAGAGAGAGAGGGGGACGCTGGCTCCCCGCTGAGCAGAGTGCCGGATGCGGGGCTCGATCCCAGGACCCTGGGATCATGACCTGAGCCGAAGGCAGAGGCTTTAACCCACTGAGGCACCAGGTGCCCCTAAGGTCCATTCTTTATGAGAAATGTTGAACACATTAGCAATCAGTTCTAGGACATCCAATCAGTTGGCAACTGACATTAGTGATCGATTTTTCGATCACTAATTAGGAGAGAGAGTTTTCTCTCTCTCCTAACTTCAGGTCCCTCTATACTTAGCTATGGTCAATTACTCCCATTCAGTTTTCCTAAACTCCCTTTGCCCTATTTCTTTCTTCTTCCTGTCCTTCATATAATCCCAGTCCTGAATACGTATGACAGTCTGCCTCAGGTGTGTCTGTACCCTAGTAGGAAGGCAGACCACAGACTCTCCTGATCATTAACTTCTCCTGGGCATTCCTGCTTTTCTCGTTCTACTCTAGATCTGTGGTTCTCAACGTGTGGGCTGGGATCAGCAGCATTGGAACCAGCTGTGAACCGGTCAGAAACGAACTCTTGGGCCCCATCTGAGACCTACTTCTGGGTGTGGGGCCCAGCAAGCTGTGTTTTAACAAGCCCCCTAGGAGAATCTGTGCTCTAGTGGTGAGAACCACCGTTTGAAACAGCCACCTCTCCATTCCATAGAGCAATTACTAAAATGTTTTCCAAATTCCCGCATGCCTCTGTTTCACCACATACCCTCTCCTCAACACTCACTCTGACATGTGCTCCTGCTTCCCAGAGAAAACACAGATATCATCACATGGGCTTTCTTCCAGCCTCCCTCTGCCCAATCTGCCAGCCCAAGTCTCCAGTGCTCTTCTCCTGCCCTCCACACACAAAGAAGGAGTGAAGGTCTCTCTTGGCAAAAGTGTCCCTCCAGGTGCCCTGCATCCCATCCCCACCCACACTCTCAGGTACCTTCTGATGGTTATCCTCTTTCTCTTATGTAATTGCAGTCTTTCCCCGATCACTGGGCTCTTTTTATCAGCATTAATACCTCTTTTCTTTTTTGAAAATCAATAGTCCCTGTTTGATCCCACACTGCCCTCAGAAATGACTTCCCTCCCGCACTCATCCAAACACCTAAAAGGAATCTTCGCCCTTGCAATCAGCACCCCTTCACACCACCTTCACTGACCCCTGCTAGTCAAAAGCTAGTCAGCTTTTGGGATTGACTCACTATTGAATCTGCTCCCACCAGATCCAGGAGCCAGCTTGCCACACTCATTTTATTTGCTCTCTCAAGTTCGTCTTTTCCCCAGTTTGAAATGTTATCTTTGCTATACACCAAATATAATGTGTCCATGTATAAGTCTTTGAAGTCTAATCTCCATTGATTTGTCATTCTTGCACACAAATCTGTCTGTACTGATCATAGTATTATAGTATTATACAGTATTATAATGTGATTTTTATATCTAGGAAAAGGAAATTCCCCTTGTATAATTTAATTCAAAACTTCTTGACTCTTGTTTGGATTACCAAACATTAATACTTTGAGAACTGACTCCTTTCCCCCACCTCCCCCCAATCTATCCGGTCACAGTGGAGGCAGCTAAAACTTTACAATGGAACTTCACTGCATGAGTTGTGTGAACATGAAGCTTTCATTGGAAATGGGCTGACAATCCCATTTCCTGGGAATTAGGATGAATACATTATGGTCTGTGTTTGACTGCTTCTTTATAACTGAGATGTTATAATGCTAGTCGTAGACATTTCCTTCCATGTAGACTGAGAAACAGAAAACCATCCTGTGGGGAAAAAAAATGAGGCATCTCTCTTCTTTAGGGAAAAAGGAAGAGGAAGAAAAGAGAAGGAGGAGGAGGAAGGAGAAGGAGAAAAAGAAAAGGAGGAGGAGGAGGAAGGGGGAGAAGGAGTGGGTTCCCTTATGCTAAGCATTCATTCATTGTTTATCCGAAATTCTAATTTAACTGGATGTCCTAAATTTTATCTGGCAACTCTCACCTTAAAGTATCTTGGCTCACTCCCAAGGCTCAAGTCTCACGCCTTCTAAAGAGGAAGCTCTTTGGGCTTTTTTCACTTTCAACAAAGGAGATTTTATTCATCTCATTAAAGGAAAAAAGACATTAAACAAGTACATAAAATATATAGTATTCTAGAGAGTGAAAAGTGCTAAAAAAATAAAACAAGAAAGGGGGATATAGAGGAGGAGAGAAATGGGAAGTTGCTGGAGAGGGAAGTGAGATCAAGAGAGATTTTACTTATTTATTGATGTTTTTTAGTATATGTGCTGCCGAAGCGAGCACTTGATGTTTAAGGTGAAAAAAACAGCATCGTGTGTGGATGCTGGTGGAAATGACCTAGTAGAGAATATCCTGCAACAGTACAGCAGCAAGATGGGAGAAGTGCCTAGCAAAGCCCTTGGTCAGGCTGGAGGAGAGGCTGGTGCAGGCATGGGACAGGGCTGAGCTAGAGGACAGACAGGTAGACCATGCAAAAGGAGGGTGGGCAGTGGGTTAGATGGGGCAGTGGGACGTTGTGGCATTTCCTTGGATTGCTTTGATTTTCTCCGGTGAAGTAGGAAACAGAGGCATGACAGATGGAGGCAGATGTGTTGGAGGCTTGCGGAGAGGACAGAGGATGGACTCATTTTCTAGAAGAGCGCGTGGTGAAGGCACTAGGCACACGAGCACATTTGAGGTGGGTTCTCCTTAATGTAAAGGGAGGCCAGGCACCCCAGCAGTGTAGACGCCTGTGGTGGAATGTCAGACCTAAGCAAGGCCTGGTGCTTTCGCCAAGAGGGACAGGCACTTGAGGCTCCGCACAGAGGAATGATTATTGTGGCTGGCTGTGGAATGTAGGCTGGGTGTGGAGGGGAAAACAATATGAAGCAGGGAGAGAACAGGGAAGAGTTGGCAGGGTGGGCGGGGCACCAGTCAGTAGGAATGAAGAGCGGTTGGAGCCAGGAAACCCTGGAGCCAGGAAACCCACGGGAGCGGAAATGCAGGTAGGAGATGCTGGGGAGAATGAGCCATCTGGAGCTAAGATTGTTCTGTGGGTGTTGAACTTTGTTTGAGGAAGAGGGAAAGTTTTGTTTCAAGACAAAGCTCTGACAATTCTAAGTTCTCTCTGATATTATCATATTAGCGCAGTAAGACCATCAACCCTGATGCCAAAGTATTTTGCGATGTAAAAACAACAACAGCAACACCAACAAAACCAATCCTACTTTAGCCTAGGTTTCATGTTCAGTGTACATTGATGTTGTGAATCTGAAAATATGTCACTATGTATGGCTTATGAAAGAGACAACTTTGGAGATGGCAGGACAAAGTCGCCTGGCAGTGTGACAAATAAAGGGGTCCATCCTAGATGCTCACGTGTTCTCCAGTTGCCACGCAGCCCCGATTCACACAGCATGCCTCCTACCTCAAAAGGTCCCACGCTGCTGAGCATACTTAGAATTAACTCTACCTCCTTGATCAGGCCGATAGGGCACTAAGACATATCCAGTGCCTCAGCTCCAACCTGTGCACACCCATGCCCCCCCCCCACTCAGGGCCTTCTGTTCTGGCCTCCACAAAGCATGATTTGCCCTGCTCCATACCTTTGTCTTGGCTGTTCCTTCCTCCCTGATACCCTTCCTCCAGCTTTTCTCAGGCCTGATTCCCTCTCAATATTTAATTCTCAGCTCACACAATCCTGGTTGCCAAGGCCTTCCCTGACCACCATTTCCAAAACTGTCCCCTACCCAAGTCGCTACCACCCCACCCCACCTTGGTTTCTTTGTAGCAGTTAGCACAGTCAGGAAGTGAGTGGCCCTTGTTTATGTTCATTGTCCTACTCTCTTGAGATGCGGGGGGCAAGGGAGCTACTTGTGTCTTGCTGCTATAACCCCTCTACCTAGACCAGTGCCTGCCCCATTAATAGTTGCTCATTAAAGTTTTCTGAAGAGCTGAAGGAGCCCAGAATATCTATTTTTTAAACGTACTCATCAGCCCGGTGTAAGAAGCACAGTTCGAGTGCCCATCCTCTGATTTTAACTGGGGCTCTGAAAGATTCTGTGACCTGTCCACAATCACAAAGAAAAGAAAAAAAGTGGACCCAGGGTTGTGACCCTACACCCCTCATTCTTGTTTCTTCTCAGGCACCCCAAGTCAGCTGGGTCTGCAGAAAAGCGCTCCAGAAAGGAGCTGGGCTTGAGTCCTTGAGGCCAGTGGGAATTGGGGGTTCTATTTTCTAATTCTGGTTCTTCCAAAATGCAGCAGCCAGATCCTGGGGTGATGAAAAGATGGAAGGACAAGAGGTTCACTGGGTTGGTGCCCAAGAGAAAGGTGATGCACAGACACTACTACTTGCCTGAACGCCCCGCTGAAGCCATAGTATCTCTCGTGGTGGTTGGGAGCACAGGTGTGGCCTGGGCCGCTGCCACCACTGCACAGAGCACAGAGCCTGGAATCCGGGTCAGACCCAGGGGCACAGCTTTGACTGAAGAATTCGTCTGTGCAGGAAAACACAGTAGGTCAGCTCTTCTCACCTGTGTTAGCAAGAAAGCCTCCGATTTTGTCCCTAGAATTCCTTGAATGATGTAGAGACACATTCAGGGATTTGGTACCATATTATTACAAGTAAGAACATTACAGAATAAAAAAAAAGTTGCAACTAGAGCAAAGTAAACGGGGACTGGCTGAAGTTGGGACAAGAGTCTGTGGAACAGAAGGGGCACAGGGCGGAGGTTTGGAAGTACACACACAGATGTAATCCTAACAGAGAGCGAACAAAACTGAAAGCCCACCCAGTCGAACCTCTCCCACATTTTTCCTGACCTCTGCCACCCTTGCCCTCCCTTATAAGATATTTCATCTTGACTTCAAATCCAGGAAGGAGCCAAGAGGCCCGATGCCAAGCCCCATGTTGGGCCCCAGGGCAGTATGGTGAGGACATCACATAGGCCCCATGCTCCTGGAACCCAAGTCCATGAACAATAGTCACAACTCAAATAGACACACTAGTGAATTTGTACCCTCAACTCCAGCTTGCAGTGGGAAAGAATATGGTTCTATGCAGCTTCACATAAAGGAATCTTGTACAGACCTGGGAATCGGGGAGAGACTTCAGGTTGAGAAAGGAAGAATGAATAGCAATTACTTAAGTGAAGGGTGAAAGGACAAGCATGTCCCAGACAGGGAGCAGCATCTGTGAAGGCCCAAGGCAGGGTTGGGGGTGGGTGCAAAGATTGCAGAAAGTTAGTAAGAGGCCATTGGGCTAGACCACCCAGTGCAAGAGTGAGTGGACAGGAGGCAAGGTCCAGACCCACTTTTACACTTTTGTGTAAATTTTATTCCTTTTCCTTAGAGAAATGAGGAGCTTCTGAAGGGCGACAGCAATGCTAGGACAGGAGTGGTGGGCCAGATATAGCCAGATGTGTGCTTCCCAAGGACTGGTCTGCCAGTGGGATGAATGGAATCCAGGGCAGATGCGGGGTGCAGGCAGCAGGTTACTGTAATAGTCCAGGGGAGGTGAGGGCAGCTTGGACTAGAGTAGCACAAGGCGAGGGAGACAGTGGAGGGGGACATCACTGGTGGTGGATGGGTACATGGAGGATGACAGCTTGGTTTCCTGCTGGGGCAAGTGGATGGACTGTAGGGTCCTCTACCGAGCTAGACAGCTCTGGAGCAGACTCAGTGGAGCTGATACATTCTGTTTTGAGCTTAATGTGCTTTTGAGATATCCAACTAGATAATGTCAAATAGCCAGTTCAATATATACAGGTGTGGAGGTCAAAGAGAGATCTGTGCTAGGGATAAAGACACAATAGTGATCAACATATAGATATAATATTAATAGTGACAACAGCAAACATTTATTTAGAGCTGGCTATGTGCCTCGTTTTTAATGTTTAACATGATTTTTTTAAAGATTCTATTTATTTATTTGAGAGAGCACAAGACAGGGGAGGGTCACAGGGAGAAACAGACTCAGGGACCCTGATCCAGTATTCGATCCTGGGATTCCAGGATCATGACTTGAGCTGAAGACAGCTCCTTTAACCAACTGAGCCACCCAGATGCCCATTTTATTTGTTTAGATGGCAAACGAGGCTGTAGGCATGGATGTGATTGCCTGAGGATTGGTTTTAAAGTGGGGGAAGAAAGCTGCTTTAAGCAATTGAAACATTTATTAACCAGGTTGGGAAAGGGGACTTTGTAGGGGTAGGAGAAAAATCAAGCCAGCATTTTGAGAGAAGTCAGAAGATAGTGTTTTAAGGCGATCTGAAGAAAGAGAAGTCATAGAGGAATGGACTGGAGCAGGACCTTCCAACTGAGCAACATGCAGGTCACCAGTAGCCTTGACCAGAGTCCTTCCTATGGAATGATGCAGAGAACCCAGAGGACAGGGAGTGGAGGAGCGAGCAGGAGATGAGTGGCTCAGACCATGCTGCTAAGCATGGCAGCAAGGAGGAGAGGAAACAAATCAGAAGCTAGAGGAGACTGCTGGGAGAAGGAGGACATTTAAAGATGGAAAACCTGGGGGGTGTTTAATGTTGAAAGAAATTGTTGGCTATACTAGACAGAGAACTAGTAACCAAGGGTATGAGGCTCTAGGGAGGGGAGAAGGGGAGGCGCCTACACCCAGAGTACAGGTGGAGGGAGGCTGAGCATATACAGCCATGAGGAGCCCACAGCTTTGGCAGTGGGATGGTGAGGGGGGAAACTTTGACCATTTCTGATGTCTATTACAGCTGAGATGAGTCTTCTGCTGAGAAAGGGGGGTAGATGGGTGTGGGCTGGAAATGTGTGGACAATGAGGACATTAGGATAATTATTGGGAAGTGTGGGGGGGTGGAGCAGCGACACAGTGAGGGTGTGATTGCGAGAAGCCCGCTGAGGCCAGTAGCTGGATCATTTCCAGTGGAATGAACTGTTCTACCCCATGACTTCTCCAGCCATGTTTAGCTGCTAAGGTGCAGAGAGGGAAGAGAGCAGGTAATGGGGTTTGTGCAGAGGTGGGGTTTGTCAGATGGCTGGGAAAAGCAGGGCACGAGGAGACTTTTAGGTACTGGCAAGAGTATTGCTAAAACGACAAATAGGAGAATCTAAGGGCGAGAAGGGTGCAAGTGAAAAGCACTCAAGGCCTTACTGGGACATGGTTTTCGGTTTTTACAAAACAACCACTCTGGTTTATATGGGAAAACCACACACACACACACACACACACACCACACTTGCTGTGCAACCCAGGCTTGTTCCCTGAGCCCATTGTAACACATAAAGAGTAGGGCATTTCCCTGGTATCTGCCCATTGGACCAAGCCATTCCCCTCAGAAGTAAGGAGGTGAGGAGAAGGGGGAGCACCTGCTCAAGGAGAGGTGAAGCTCACCTGTAATGTCTGCCCAGTGCTTGACCCCCCCTACCCATTCATGCCATCCCTCGACATTCCTTGCCATTGAACTGAACTCCTGTACAATACAGGTACAGGCCAAAGGAAGGGGCTGCCGCACTGCCTCCCAGAACACACTTACCAAATTTACAGGACCCGGTTTTGTTGTATATTAAACCCATGGGGATGATCCAGCCTGCGGAAGTACCAACTGCGGGGTGGCAGGACCTCTTGCCTTGCAGAGAGTCCCAAGTGAAGTAGGGATCTGATTTCTTAACCACTGCCACGACGTAATGACCTTGCAACGAGATATCAAAATGCAATTTCAGTAGCTCCAGGACCCTCTGAAAATGTCTTCTAGAGCGGCTACCGTTAGTCTCTGCCTGCCACTGTCCCAGGGGAGGGGGAGAAGCTTGAACCCCTCACCCTACTCCAGCAGAAGACTCTCCGAATAATTATCATCATTAGGTATGGGGCCAAACAGTCTGACACTACCGCTCTCCGGACGCGTCTGCATATATGCACCCAGAAATATTTACACACATGCTTCATATTTTTTCAGTGGACTCCTGCTGTACATTCTTTTTGGAGCAGAGAGCCCGATGTGGGGCTTGATCCCAGGACCCTGGGATCATGACCTGAGCCGAAAGCAGAGGCTTTAACCCACTGAGCCACCCAGGCGCCCCACTGCTGTACATTCTTAACTGAAAGATGCTTTATTCTCCCTCAATGATATACCGATTCAGCAGAAGTAGATACAGCTGTCTCATTCTGTTTATTGGTTGAATCTAAGGTATGTTCCACTGTATGGAAGTGGCATATTTTGTAATCCCCCTACTGGTGGGCACTTACGTTGTGACCCACTTTGCCATATTACGAGTTATCTATATAAATTTGTACATATATATGTGTACCTGTTGAAATATTTCTGTTGAAGTCCAAAAGAAGCAGCTTTAATAACTCCTTTTTTAAAGTCTCTGATTTTCTAGATTTATAACCTCATTTTCTAATAGTGACAATTTAATCTCTTTTTTCTCCAATATTAAAAATATGTTTCTAATCTTTTCAGTCATACTGCATTCACTTCCAAAGTAATACCAAGTGTCTTTGGTAGGAGTGAGACTTCTCATGTTCTTGATTCTAACGGAACACCACGGATATTTGGTATATTCCTATCCCAATACTCTGTAACTGAATTATGCGTTTTGATGGAGGCTTAAACAGCACATCTGAATTTATAAGAAAATTAGAATCCTAAATCTTCAGAACTAGGCGATAATGTGGTCCTCCACCACCACTCCAACCCCCCCTCCCTACTACACTTCCTTTCTTGCCATCATGGTTCGGGTTTCTACACAGTCAAACCTGGAAAAATTGGAAGTGAACATGGCAGGTGGAAAACCTGCCTTGCCAGTGACTTCCTAAATGACCGAGGACAAGTCACTTAGTGTCCAGGGTCCTCAGCTTCTCCTCAGTAAAATGGTAACAATGATACCCACCCAGGGGGATTTTCAGGGGGATCAGATGTGCTAATATGGGCACATTATACATCAGGATATGACGGGGAGGTTACGTTGCTGGGTTTCCAACCATGCTGCTAGTGGCACAAGCAGTACCAGAGCCCCTCTCTCAGTGAAGCAGATTCTCCTGAAGCCACAGCTAGCCCTGGCTTACCAGACTGTGCTCTATTACACCGTTCCGGGAGCCAAATACTATTACAGTGCCTTTCTGGAGGCGTAACTAATTTTGCACAAATGGCATTGATTATTGCCATCCGGGCTGTGCGTGTGTCTGTCTGTCTGTCTGTCTGTCTTTGGAGTTGATCCCTCTCTGTCTCTACTCAAATCTAACCTCCTTCTTCTCAGCCAGCCTGAACTGTCTTCTAAGCACCTTTGTTGACTTGCGTTTGTATATCACTGCAGTTCCTAGAAATTTCAACCATTCTTGAAGCGGAGTTCTTTCTGACTTCACATATTCTATACTCAATAGACTGCGTGGTTGACGAAATGCCAGCCCTTGGGGCTGGGGATGAAGACACAACTCACTGAACACCGTTCGCCATAAAAGCAGAGGGGGGCAGGGACAGCATATCCTGGGGCTTGGGTCCTGTGTCACATGGAGGAGAGCTGCTGCAGGGGAGGAGCTTTGCACTCTAGAAGCCTTGGTGTGGTGTGGGCCTGCAGGGCCTCTGAGACCCTGTGGTCAGCAGGGACCGGAGCTCCTACTGGTGCTGTGGTGGCCCAAACCCACCCACCTCCCCCAGTTTACCTGTCCCATAAGAAAGGCCAAACCCAAGTGAGCACCTGTTTTCATCCCAGGATCCTCCACCACAGTTGTTTTCAAACCCCAGACTGCATCAGAGTCAGCTGGAGGGCTTGCTAAAACACAGAGCAGTGGCCCCATCCTTGGAGTTTCTGGCTCGATGGATTCGGGTGGAGCCCAAGAATTTGCATTTCTCACAAGTTCTCAGGTGCTGCTGATGCAGCCAGTCCAGGCACTACACTGGATCGAGAAATACTGCTCTGTTTTTCCAAGATCAGGTACTTCAGGGACAGATCCAGACCCTCCCTGCCTATGTAGAGACACAGATGGGAGAACCTGTCACCTCGTCTATTCTAAGGACAAGATGGGCGCCTCCGCTATTACAGTCAGCTGGCTGAAAGCTGCAAGGTCGAGCTCATTTCCCCCCTCTTCTTCGTTAGAGCAGCGGCGACTCTCCTCCTATCCTGAAGCCTGCGCTTGGCCCACAAGTGCCAGGAATGGGCTCCTGCCTCCTGGGGCGGAGAAGGGCAGGCAGCCCGGGGCAAGGAGTAGGGTGGTGTGTCAGGAAGGGCCAGGGGCTTCCAGTCACACCACCTCTCCTCAAGCCCAGGGGCAGCCACTCCCTGGCTGCTGGCCCTGGGCCTCACTTGCCCCATCTACACAGGAAAATGATGCCCACAGCCCGGAGGACTGCTCAGGAGAGTAAATGGGAATAGTGCAAGCAGGAGTCTTTGTTGTCTGTGACGAAGCCCACAAACAGTCTTTATCACCACAGCTTTGTGACACATCTGCTCCTTAACAATAAGCCATAGTGATGGTAGCTCACCCTCCTTGTTTTTATTTTATTTTTTACCGCTCTAGTAACTTTGCTTCGTTTTTAACATTTTTCTCACCCTCTCCCCTACGATGGCCTTTACCTTTGAGCCCCAATGTTGCTGATGCTGACTCACCGGCCACGGGCGTATTTACACACGTAGACCCATCTGCAGGCACTAAAAAGAAGAGCAATCGGGATACGTGCCATTAAGCCCCATATTACTCAACCCAAAGTCATGAGCTTCTCAGTCTCGAGAGTGAGGAATGAAATAAGAAACATCAGCCAAGCAGTTTGTCACTGGTTCTCAACAAGCCAAGATTCTGCAGGCCCACTTAACCCCTCTCCCTGACCTTTGCCTTTGGACATTAGGTTCTGCCCCAGAATCTCCCCAACACTCAGGGAGTTACAGGGAAAGAAAAGGAGATGCCCTTTGAAGACGGGCAGAGACTACTGAAGATCTGGAAAAGATGCTTTTGCATTGGCTGTGTGATTCAAGCCATCCTGACATCTTCCTTCCCTTCAGAGCTCTGGATTGTGGTAGGCAATCATTACATTCTTGCTATGCTGGAGGGGAAAAAAAATAGCCCATGGAGTCAGAAAAACCTGGATATGGTCTTCATTCTACCTTGGACAACTCATTCTACTTCTCTAAGCTTAGAGAAGTTTTTATAAGGGTTTTTATATCAGTACAACTCTTAGTTTTTATATCAGTAAAACGGAGTTACCATTATTTACTTCACAGAGTTGTTTTGTTTGAAGGATAATGCATGGTTTCTTGCTCACTGCCTAACGGATGAGGTGCTTGATAAATTATATTGGTGAAATCTTCTTTTCCCCAGCATTATTTTTTTTTCTATGTGAAGGGTTCCCCACTGAAGAAGATGACCTTGTAGCCTCACCGGTCAACATTCCAGTGCAGCTGGGGTGAGTTAATATTGGACTAGTAAATTTAGCAACAGTACTGAACAAGGCACATGCGGCTGTGCCCCTCTTCATTGAACAGTGGGGAGAGGGTGGTTTAGATCTTTTCAATGATGCTCTATGACAATATGCATTCTCCTCTGCCCTCAGCCATTGGGTAAGCCAACAGACCTGTTCTCCTGAACTAGTGGGTAACTCTAATTCCAGGGCAATTTGGCGAGCCCTGAGGCCAGCTCTGTACCATGACCTCCAATATCACCTTTTCAATAATAAACATCTCTTTTCTTCTCTTTCTGCCTAACTCCTGTGTCCATATCCTCATTGGTTCTGATTCTGGGGAAGGAGGATACTATCTGCTAGCGTCTCCCATAGTTAATTGTCACCTCAACAATGAACTATAGATCATTTCTCCTTCTTTCTATGTCCATGTTGTTATGTCCATGGCCCAGAGAAAATAAAACACTGGCAGGCACCCCCCCCTCCCCCACTTACTGTAGTTCTCTGCCAGGACAGGCACCAGACCACACTGCCCCGCTGTGTAGATGAAGCCTCCATCCAGAGTCATGGCATCGGCCTCTCCCTTCTGAAGTTAAGAAATAAATCAGTAGTACAACAGTGAAGCCGTTTCCTGTCTCACTGACCCTCAGAGGTGTCTATCTCATTGGCTTTATGTCAGATGTCCTTTTGATTCATCACATCATGGACCACCCAAAACTTCTCCTGTATCACCACGGGGGTTAGAAAACCGGACATGATGACCCAGAACAAGTGCCCAACCCAGATCCTGCTCCCGGCATCTCTGAGCTCTCATTAGACCCATCTGGAGTACTGGTTATGCCCTCACCACATTTACTCTGTGACCACTGTCGCTCAGTAGTCTACATGTCCACACACAGGGGTTGTATTTACTGTTTCTCTTTTTAAAGGCTTTATTGATTTATTTATTTTTGAGTGAGGGAAAGAGAGAATACACATGGGGAGGAGCAGTGGAGGGGAGGGAGGGGGAAGAAGATCTCAAGCAGACTCTTAAGCTGAGCTGAGCGCAGAGCTCGACACAGGACTTGATCTTACCACCCCGAGATCACAACCTGAGCTGAAACCAAGAGCCCGGTGCTCAACCCACTGAGCCACACAGGTGTCCCTGTATTTACTGTGTTTCCATGGAACTTGTTTTCTTCTGTATGGTGGAGTTCAGTTCTGCTCCCATAATCACGTTAGCACTACACTCAGAGCACTGGTGCAACAAAGACTTGCAATGAACAATTTCCCTAATTAAATAATTAGTTAACAATTACCTTATTTTAATCAATGAAATTTTCCAAAAACAGAACAAAAAATGTATACTTACAGTGATAGATAAGATCATTGAGATAAAAACACACAGATATATACTCACTCTTGGCTTAACTGCCCTTCTAGAAATCTTAGAACAGTAGCAACTATACAAACAAAAACTTACCAAGCCTTTACTCTGTGCCAGGCCTTTCTAAACACCTTACAGTAATTACCTCATGTATTCCTCACAAAATCCAATAAGGTAGGTACCATATAATTCTTCCCCTTTTATACACTAGTGAAGTAAAGCAGAGGGAAGTTAAATAATTTCTCCCATAGATAGTCACTAAAACTAAAACTTAAGCAGTTCAAGTCCTTAACTCCTGCTCATAACCAGGATACCACACAGCCTCCTGGATCTGACGATTCCAAAGGACACATACTTAAAAACTATTCTATACACATTTTTTTCATCCATCAAATGGGCAGATAGGCTCATTGTTAGGATTAAATGAGTTAATGTGGGACACCTGAGTGGCTCAGGCAGTTAAGCATCTGCCCTCAGCTCAGGTCACAATCTCAGGGGTCTGGGATTGAGTCCCGCATCAGGCTCCTTGCTCAGCGGAGAGTCTGCTTCTCCCTCTCCCTCTGCCTGCCACTCCTCCTGCTTGTGCTCTCTTTCTCTCCTTCTCTCTCTAACAATAAAGAAATAAAATCTTTTAAATAAATAAATAAATAGATAGATAGATAAGCTAATGCAAGTTAAGAGCCCATAAACATGTTTGGCACATAGTAACTAACTTCTGAAATATTAACTATTATTATTTCTTATGATCTATCCAGAAATATTGAGGTTAGAGAACAAAAATCTTCAATCCCATATCATCTACAATATCAAAGGATTTGCAAATAATTAATATGTAGACATTTAGAAATTAGTTAAATAAATTGAAGCAGAAATACTTGGCGGAATATTGTGCAGCCATTAAAAACATTTTCAATGAATATTCCATTTCCTAAGAAAGTACACCTTCTGTGCTGACTTTAAATAATAACAACAGATAACATTTATTGGCTGCTCATTATATGCTAGGCAATGTTCTGAGCACTCAAATTCATTTAATCCTTAAAATTGACACATTAAGGAGACTGTATAAATTGCAAGATCTTAATGTACGGGTTAGTCTTAGGAAAGTTTATCAAAATATATGTCCTCTTAAAGAAGAATGTATGTCTTCTGAGTTTGTCAATTTTTTAGTCTTTTATTATAAAATTATTTTTTCTAATCACAAAAATATTATCTGCTCATACAGAAATGGAAAGCTAATAACACAACTCATAACTCAGAAATTATGAAGTAATGTTCTCTGAGTTATAAAGTTGTAAATGATTTTATTTATCTTTCATTTCTCTTCCAGCATATAATATTTTTAGCACCAACAAAAATTATACTTACAACTCAAGGACTAGGGTTGATTTGCTTTCACAATCCACAGGGGCCCTGACCACCCCCCTGGGATGTCACCCCACTTCCTGCAGCTCCCAGGCAGGACCATACTCAAGAGCTCCCAGGACCCCAGAGCTGAGCACCTCAGGCGTCTGGACCTTGGGCCCGCCTGAACTCCATTGACACATTCAGCAGAGCTGGGTGGGGCTTTGGAGGGTGGGAGCAGCACACAACAGGTGCATTTTAGTCTCATAGCCAAAAGGAAGACATATGGGAAGAGGGCAGAGAGGACATGTGTCTGGGTGTCCGAGCCCAGCTGTGGAGGTGAGGCCCTCCTTACTGTGATGGCGGCGATGCAGTCTCCAGTGCTTTCTTCTGTGGTGCACTGTAAAGCACCACCGCTTACAGCACTCCATTCATCACACTTGGCCTTCTCACGGTGGCCCACTGCACACCACAGCACCCTCTGGGGGTCTTCCACACCTAGGAGAGGTGGAGAAAAGCCAGGCATCCAAAAGAAGTCCAATGATGTGTCTGGGAGCTTAGCGCCACTGGCTACAGAAAGGCTGCCCAGTAGGGGCCTCACTGACAGCAGCAGAGTGGGCATGTCTCGGGCCCACATCACGGCTCATTCCTGCCCATCATCCTCCAGGAGAAATGGGGAACTCTGCACCACGAAAGAGTAGTGAAGGCAGAGTCGTTCCCTGCTCTCCTAACCTCACCTCCTTGAGTACGTCCTCCTGAGGAGAGCCCTCTCTGAGCACCGAAAGGTCAGGACCTTTCAGATTTTGTTCTGACAGGACTGGGTTCTCCCATCCCGTAGCATTCCCCAGTTGGTAGTCATGTGTACTCCTCTGAGTGGGCCTGATTGCTCCCCACCCCCATGTCCGCTCACCACAGTATGCCACATCTAACAGTGGCTTTTGTGGATGGCCATTGACTATTGGTTGACTAAACGAAGACAAAAGTAAGGGAAGACAGAAGAAATGAACCATAGGGATCTAGAGGAAGGCAAGAGTTGGAAATTCACTACTGATAGTGGCAGAGGCCATGTTCCCACTTCAGTTTGGGATGTGCTATTTTCCCCTGTCATGTAGACCAGCCACTGGGTGGGGTATTATCCCTAGTTAAAACACAGGAGAAAGAACCATCATTACTTTGAGTTGACTCTAATCTGAAGGTCTTCAAAACCCTTTTGTGATCTCATAATTCAGGCCTTTTCCCCAGATCAGCAGAAAATCCCCTCACGAACCCAGTGCAGCTGGTAGCTCCCTTGGGCTCCACTAGCCGACGGTTGGATAAGGTGAGGTTTGCGGGCACTGGGGAAGCCTCTCTGGCTTTCCTGCTCTGCTGCCCTCCCAGGACTCTACACACCTCTCCTCTGATGTTGAGTGGCAGCAAAATATTCGTATCCCACGTATAGCTTGGCGTCCATCTTAGGAGGGATTCTTAAAAACCCACGGGTGGCATCTGTAAACAGCAAGTCCTTCCCATGAGGAGAGGCAAAGAGCTGGAATTCTGTCGACTTGTCTTTTCCAAAGTGTTCCTGTTCAAAGGATAAAAGAAACAGAGAAGGAGGGAAGCTGGCAAAGCAAGGAAAGGGGATAACAAAGCCAAGACCAGGCAAGGAAAACTGGAAGGGAGAAAAGATGAGCACTTGAGAGCTAAGACCAAGCACCAAGCCCACCAAAGCCCCTGTGGTTCCCGAGGTTCTCCCACCTGTCTCCAGGGCATGCTTTACCCAAATCCCAGCTGGTCTGCCATGAGAAGCTTAAGGGAAATAGCCAGGGGCTGTTCCCCAAGATCCACACCAAGAGGTATGGTTGCCATATCCCAGGCAGCTGCCCTTCTCCAAGGGCAAGTTCCCACAGGGCAGGCAGTGAAGGCTGCCTGTCTCCTGGCCAGCCAACTGTCCCAAGTAGCTCTGGGGGTCTTCATCCCAGAACAGCTGGTGATCCAACACCTGCCACTGAGCCTGGAGGTCAGGAGTCCTGGGCTCCTCTCTGACCTCAGGCCTACCACTAAAGGACCAGCTGGGAAATTTCTGGCTTCCAAAATATGGAAGGGCCCTTTGCCAACAACTCCCACTAACTGGCCCAAAGCCCTTCCTGACTATAGCACCTACCCCCGAGCTCTTTCCACTGTCTATCTGCTTTTTTGCTTTTGTGTCAGTTCTATGTGAAAAGACACCTGCTGCCCTCATTGGCAAATAATCCCCTTCCTTCCTGGGGGTATGCACAGCTTCCTACCTAGGGCTCAAGAATCTCCCCAGATATACCCTGCAAATCAGTTCCTCTGTCCTCTATAAAGTACACAATCTGTGTCCCCAACGTTGTACCATTTCATCTGGTGATAATTTGTATGTGTACTCATTGAGTCCCTCACACTTGTCTGGGAGCAGCTCAAGGGCCAGTCATTGTCCACTTCATCTCGGGACCCCCAGTGCTGAGCAGAGAGCACCAACAGAGCAGGGACAGGGAATGAATGAGGGCTGGCTAGAAGATGCTGTCACCAACACCAGAAAGAGAGAATGCTCATGGCTAGCGAACTTGCCACTGAGGAAGCTGAGGAGGGCAGGATCCCATGCCAGTTAGATAATAGCGGAACACTCCATAGAGGAGGGGCATCTACTCTGCATCCTGAAAACCCCTTTAGAACTGAAGAGAAAAAAAATGGAGCAATGAGGCACTTCTATGGAGTCTTTGGTTCATGGAGTCGATGATGCCAGGTGAGGGGTTCAGAGCCTCTGTTGTCTCTAACAATACAGACTGAGAGGTTTTTCGGTGAAGCAGATGATGTATGACATGGTTCCTGCCCTATACCCAAAAGAACTTTCAGAGTGGCTAGAAGAGAATGTAAGAAAATGTCCCAAATCTACGCAGAGATCCACCCCCCCCCCCACCGCCACCATATACACAAAGCAGGGGGTGAGGGTAGAGGGTGGGAATACCTGGGCCTGGTTGAGTAGCTCCCAGATCAAGTCTTCCTTGCCCCCCACATTTCGAGCCACGACAGCATGAGAAGGGAAGAGGCCCAGGTTGCATTCCCTGTATTTATCCACAGGCATCTGGCTGTTGTCCGGGCAGAGCAACTTATACTGGTCATGGTCAGTCCTGTTTGCCAGGTTCTCTGCAGGAGGAAAGCCCAGATGAGCCGACTGCAGGCAGAGCCATGAGCCGTGGTCCCTGCTGCTCCCTGAATCACAAACTGACCTTGTTGTAATAACTTTGGAGCCCTGGGGTCACAGAAGCAAGCCAAAATCTAGACAACTTTTGTGTCCTTGTAAATGCTCCACTTGAACAGAAACAAACTATATTCAGCCAGCCAGTCCCCAGACACAAAGCCAGTTCTGAGCCCTTTCACCCCAGACAAGGTTGACTGTGTGGCCCCAGCCAACCAGATACATTATATTTGTTTCTCGGTGTTCTTTACCCTATAGAAGCTCCCTGCCTTCTACCCCATTTTGCAGTTCTCCAAAAAGAGACCGTCCACTTTGTGAAATGTTCAAGTTTGTTTGTATCACCTAACTTGTCTCCTTTAATAATTTTTTTAACAACCCGAAGAGACTGAAAGAGAATCTATGAGGAATCCGAGGCCTCAGGAGACAAAATGGCGGGTTCTCACTGCAGACAGACATGGAGTTAGGAGGCACCCTTGCCCAGGTCCCCTCTGGGTATCCCCACATATGTGTAACTTTCTGCTATGAATGATGATAACAAATGTTTTCTGAGTACCCACAGCACACCAAAGATGGTGCTGAAGGCTCTCCAGGCTCTGTTTCACTTAATCTTCATAGCAACCAGGGGAGGCCAGTAATAGGATGATCCCCTAGAGATGAGGAGACTTAGGCTCAGAGACTGAAGGTGACTTGTCAGCTGGTCTGAGGCTGATGCACTGCCATGCTAGGACAGTCCAGGTCTGCCCACTACAGCAGCATCCGCCCCTGGAGGCAGAGCCTGCTGGGGAAAGGTGGGGAAGAGTTGAAGGAGGCCTAGAGGCCCAGTCAGCATACTCTGTATGTAGAAAGAAGACCAGAAAACCTTGTGAGGAAAACAGGCTCTTTGGTTCCCCTCATCTAGGTATTTGAAGGTATTCTGGGTTGAACTGTGTCCCCTGCACATTTCCATGTTGAAGTCCAAATCCCCAGTACCTCAGAATGTCACCTTACTTGGAAACAGAGTCATTACAGATGTCATTAACTAAAGATGAGGTCCCACTAGTGTAGTGGGGCCCCTAATCCAGTATGACTGGTGTCCTGATAAAAACCACGTACCTGCACACATACATATACACACGGAGAATGTCACATGAAGGGAAAGAAGTAGATGGGATGATGTGACTACAGCCAACGGACACCAAAGATGTCCGGCAAACCACCAGAAACTAAGGGAGAAGCAAGGAGCCTGCAGAAGGAACCAACCCTACCCACACCTTGATCTTGAACTTCTAGCCTCTAGAACTGTGAGACAATAAATTGCTATTGCTTAAGCCACCCAGTTTGTGGTACTTTGTTATGGCAGCCCTAGCAGACTCGCAGAGGTCTATGGGGTTCATGCACGCTCATCCTAAAAGGGAAGGAGTACAATTAGAGTTATTGTAAATGGTTACGAGTTTCCTTAGGTAGGTTGTAGAGAAAATACTCTTTAAATCTTTATATCGAAAGAAAAACTTAAAATGATTTAGTAATGTCAGAATGAAATTAAAAGAATGAATATGATCTCACAGCTTCAGAAAGAAAGAATTCTCGACATCAGTCACTCAGGGGCCCAGTGGTGGAAGCAGCTCCCCACCAAGCTTCATTTGCACCCCAAAAGCCTGGTGGATCATCATAAACTGCTACTTAAAAGGCAGTGAGTGATCTTAAATCAGACAAGTGACTTCCAGCAAAGGTAAACCAGGACACTCTGGGAAGACCTGGTATTTTCAGAAAATGAAGATGTTTTCAAACATTTCAGGGTGGGCATTAGAAGATGCTGGCCCCTGGCAACACAACTGCACTCACTGGGGCGCCCACAGGAAGTAACAATGACAAGGATCTGGAACAACTTGAGTCTGGGAGACGGAACCCCTAGATGACCCCCCTCATTAAATGTACGGATAATAGGACAGGCCTCAATTGCCAAAATGCTAACAAACCAGGTCAGTGTGTAATAATGAAGGGAGAGTGAACTGTGAACAGCTGAACAAGGCAACAAAGGACACCGAGCTCCGACTTCATGCTAGAGAAATACACTAGGTTGTAAGGAGCCAAGGCCCATGTAAAAAGTGAGGACTTAAAGTTCCCCTTGAGGTAGCAGACATTTATTCATTTAAAAATGAACCTAGCAAACTAAATATACATTTGGTTTAAATATCTTAAGTGATATAAGTGTATTTTGTATCTGATAGAAATTTAAGGGGCGCCTGGGTGGCTCAGTGGGTTGAGCCTCTGCCTTCGGCTCAGGTCATGATCTCAGGGTCCTGGGATCGAGCCCCGCATTGGGCTCTCTGCTTGGTGGGGAGCCTGCTTCTTCCTCTCCCTCTGCCTGCCTCTCTGCCTACTTGTGATCTCTCTGTCAAATAAATAAATAAAATCCTTTAAAAAAAAAAGAAATTTAATCGGTTACAAAACAAAACCCAGATTCTGTAACTTCAATATGTCTTTAATTTATTTTTTTTTCTTTCTGATAAGTTGCCCAAAACCCTTAAAAGGGTTTTTTTACTATAGAAACGAGAAAGAAATATATTTTTGTCTACAGTAGTAATGATTTTGCAACACATCTAACTGAGATATGCTAATAATCATTATAATTTGTTTGGTTAAGGTGTTTATAGCATTTAGGAACCATTTATACTGAAGCATTTGGGAGAGTGTGATTACATTTGAAATGGATATTGCAGTGGCTGAGCGAATTGAGTTATCAAATTACTAAAATTTGTTTCATTTTATTAATTAATAAATACTAATTGTTACTAACTGTTTAGAAAGTTTAGTAGATTTACAGACTGAACAAACTAAACACTAAACAAAGTACGAATAACGGAAATAGTTTTTGTATAGAAACTCTCCTATTCCGTTAAGGGTCTTGCCATCACCCATCTCTAGATGTAGGGAAATTTTCAGGCCAGAACCAGCTTCCCTGGCCAGGGAATGGCTCACATGAGTCTTCCTCCATCCAGCACTTACCAAACACTGTCATATGCCTCACAAAGGCCACATCCCCCACACCATCCTGCAGACACCTGAGGAACAAAACAGCTGTCATTAGGCCAGTCCCCATGATTTGCTCTGCCCTGACCACTGGCTCAGAGGGCTTTGCCCACAGTTTCCCAGTCTTCAGTGTGTCCTCAGAGGCCATGGCCCTAGCTGAGGAGCCTTTATACCTTCACAGCCAACCTGAGTCTGAAGCAGGCAGGAGCTCTGTAAGTCATAACCCAGGTAACTCTAGGGGGGGTGATGAGAGGACAAGACCTTCCCCTTCCCCTTCAAAGGCAACCTAAGGCGACTAGTTTTTGTTTTTGTTTTAATAAAGGCTTAAAGCCTAATATGGAGGATAAAAACTCAGGATAGCCTTGGATTCCTGGACTGTTTTGTTCTGGTTTTGAGCAGTAGCCCTGTCTCTTGTCCCCCCTCCTGCAGGGGCTGAGGAGGTAGGGAGAGGCAGGCACATGTTCATGACACAGGGAGATGCTCAGGGAGAGAGAAGCAAGCTGGGAGGTCCTGGCCTTTGGCCCAGCTGGAAACCCCAACCTGGGTCTGTGAATCCCAGAGTCCCAGATACAGTTTTATCCCTTCAGCCCTCCTTGGTCCAGGAGGGTAACACACAGACCCTAGGCCATAGAGAGAGAAGAGGCGCGGGCTCCCACATAGTAGACTGCTCCTCAGGATGGTTAGGAGTGAGAGCACGCCATGGGAGGCACTCAGGACCCTGGGTTTCACACTGCCACCCCAGGGGGTCTGGGCAGGCTCTGTGTCCACTTCCTGCACCGTAGTCTCCCTGGCATCAGACTGAGGAGGAATGGGGGGTGTCACCGCTCACTTGAAGGCACCAGTGTAGCCGAAGTATGGTTCTTGGAAGGAGCAGGCACACTTGTTTGTCCCTTTCCCTGCACACAGTTGACACAGCTTGGGGAACGCCTCCCTGTTCGCACAGGGGACACAGCTGCCGGAGAAGATCTTGGCCATTTCTGCTGTGGCTGCTTAACAGAGACATAAGGAACCTCAGAGCATGAATTGGCTGCGGGCCTCCAGGTTGCATGTGTGTGAGCGAGTGGCCGTATATGAGAGCCCAAGAGGCTGAACACACTTCCCAGGACCATCCTGAGGAAGCAGATGTGCCGAGGTGGCCGACAGTCCCCATGGCTGAGGAAGTGGACGGCCCAGGGTGTTCAGGCATCACACTGACGTGTGGGCCTGGGGCCCCAACCCACCAGATGCTTCCTCGCTTGCCCACTCAAGACACAATGGTGGCTGACCTACAAGGAACCAAGATGCAATCCCTGTGTCCCTCACCTTAACTCACCACCAAGGAGGCTCTAGGTGTGGCAGGCAGAACCCCAGACACTGCAGGGACTCTGACCATCCTTCCTTACCTCAGGACATGGTCCCATCCAGCCCGCTCCCCCTTGGCACCAGGGGCTGTGGTAGTTTATGGGGATTCCTCTTCTAGGAATCCATGGAAGGGGGTTGGGGTAACTTGCCTGGGAGTGGGTAAGGGGGTGTGCCAACAGCCACCTCTCAAGCTGTCACACAGACATCCAGCACTGTCTGACACTGAAGCAAGGGAGACCCCAAGAAAGGGCACACGGGGTCAGAGCTGTGGCCCAGGCTATAGCACTCCATCTGACCCCAGCAACCTGTTGTCCTATTATAGGCAAAACATGAATGCTGCAGAGCTGGCAGGCCTCAGAAGCACAGAAAGACTTTGTAATCATCTTCCAAAGGCTAAAGAGGCACCCTAGGCTCCCTTGGCTCTTCATAACTGAACAAGAAGTACACACAAAAGAAATCATGGCTCCAGTCCACTCCTCTCTTCTTGGCCCCATCCCAAGCCCCTACCCCAGGCACAAAGGCCGGACTGCTGGTGGTATGGCTGTAATCCCCCGCAAGCCTTCTCGGGAAGCCAGAAGGGAATTGCCCTTTCTCATGAGCCTCAGTGACCCTCCTTGTCAAGCCAAACTGCTGGGGTTACAATGAGTTAGGGGCTGTCAGGAGCTCAGAGACCAAGGTACCCTTGCTGAGAGAAGACTCAGCTGCCAGTTCCCAAGGGTTGCTGCTGCAGCAAACCTAGCTGATCACAGTTAAAGCAGGCTGTCCTCACCCCATCTCGCAGTTCCCGAAACTGGTATGCCAGATAGTGGTTGTATGGCCCCACGGCAATCCCTGCGGGCGACGGGAGCAGGTGTCCTGCCGGAAGGCACCCAGCCTCAGCCAGCTTACCTTCTTCAACAGGGTCAGAAGGAAGAAGTATCCGGATGGGGAGGTACCACCCAGCAGACCATCCTAGGCCCGGGTGGCAGGACTTCTTGCCTTGGAGCTGTTTCAGCTGGAGGTCGCTGCCCTTCTCCACCACAGCCACAGCATAATGCAAGGTTTGCGGCTCTGCAAAGGAGCAGAGAGAAAGAAGGGCCGAAGGAAGATACCACAGTCACTAGCTAATCTTCCAGAGGGTGTACAACGGGCAACTTTAGGGAAATCCTAGGATCTCCACCATCCCCTGGTGAGCAGGTAGACAAAGAAAAGAAAAAAGCCTTTGATTAACAGGAGAGGGGGAAGTCCCTTATTAAGGCAATAAACACTAGTGTCTTTCTGCCAGCCCCTCCAAACCAGTGGAGACATGGGGGTGGGGGCCCCCAGCTATTATAGGGCCTACAGGGCATTCTCAGGAAGATCTTCAACTCCCAGTCATTGTGACATTACTGTTTCTCCCCAAAGGCTTTTCTCCCTTCTCGGCTTCTCCGTCCGCAGCCCAGACACAGTGGGGAAGGTCTGAGAGGAAGGATGCAGGGGGTCCCCTGGGATTTTGCCAGGGCTCTGCAAGTAGGAGTCCGATTGAGGTGGGCGGCGCCCACGCACACACTGATGACACTAATGGACAAGAACAGGGAGGAGGCAAAACCTTATCTTTCAACTCCCCCCCGCCCAAACCTCTCTTGACGGCATTCACAGACCCATGTTCTGCAGCACCTGCAGGGGACTCAGCACAGGGAAGAGCCTGTCCAGGTCTGTGTGTCTCCAGAGATGGGTCTCCCAATGGCGCAGCCCCTTGGGTAGGTGATGGACCCCAGAAAGCCCTGGCCCCTCTTATCCAGCAGCACCAAGGGCACTTCCATTAGGACGCACACAGTTCATAGCTTCTCAGGGAGCGTCAACATTCCAACCCTTATGGGTCAGTGTAGATGACAGCCTCCTTTGATCCAAAGAGCTCCAGCAATTCTGTTCCCTTCAGATGAAATGTTGGCAGAGACCCTGCCTTCTCCCCCATAGCGGCAAAGTCAAATCAGAGACCTGGGGCCCCAGGAAGAACGCACCAGTGTTTGACCCATGGAATTCTGCCACGACAGGCTTCAGATTGAAGGGGGGCAGGCCCGCTTCAAGCACCAAACCTGCTTCGAGGGTCACAGCATCTGCTTCCTTGGTCTGAAATAGAAGAGACCAGACCATGAAGGGAGCCCTAACCTAGCCCTCTGCCAGGGATGACTGACCCAGAGATATTGCATGGGTCAGACCTCCTTCCCTCCCTCGTGTCTGCTTGAATGTCACTTCCCAGCAAGGCTCTGTCCGCCACATCTTAAAACTACCACTTCATGTGTGAATGCTGGACTCCCCTTTGTTTTTTCCTTAGCCCTTATCAACCACCTGAGAAGTTTTCATTGTTCACTGCTTGCCCTTGGGGACACTTGCATGCGTGCATGAGTGGTGCGTGCGCGCGTGTGTGTTTTCCTGCTGAAGTTTCCTGCTGTACCCAGAGAAGCACCTACTACAGGTAAGTGCTCAATAAATGTTTACTGGGTGAGCGAATGAGTGAATTATTGAATATTTCTATCCATAGGAAGTCAGGGTTTGCACTCACGGATCTGGATTCCCTCTTCAAGTATCTCTCAGCCCAGCATCCCTTCCTTCCCGTGAGCAGCCACCTCACAGCCTCTTCTCAGAAATGACATTGGCTCATTTCCCAACCCATCATGGAAATCATTTTTTAAATTCATTTATTAATTGACATTGGAAGTAATCTAGGCTTTTTCCGAATTTAGTGTCGCATTTCTATATACTTGCCTCCTTCTTCCCTATCCCATCTTTTTCTTTGGTATGTATTCACACTGACGTATTTATGTTTATATATAATTAATATCTATGGGTTGCATGTATCAGAAACCAACTTAAATTCACTTGAGAAAAGGAGGGAGTTAGTATAAAGGTAAAAGGAAAAGGCCACTGGGCCTAGTGAACACCGTCACGGTCAGAAGCAATTAGACACGGCGGTTTCATTTTACACCCGTGGGCTCCAGGTTATGCCTAAGGTTCCAGATTGTTCTTGTTCTTCCTCCACTTTACATACATCTTCCCTTCCTGGCTGCCTCGTCCTCAAGCTCCAAGAGCAGTTGCAAAGACAGTAGTGCCACAGAAAGTGTTTAACCTGCTCCCACAATAGTATAAGGTCTAATTCTTGTAACAAATCATTCCCCCCACTCATCGATGAATTAGAGAAAATAAATAAAAGTTTGTGTGCATGTTTATGGCCCTGACTGAATACTTTCAGAGTGTTTTCCAGAAATAACACAGAATTTATCATTTATAATGCCAATAGCAACGTATCCTACTGTCACAGAAACCTACCAGCAAAAAATGCTATCATTTAAGAGATGTTATTACATTTCTAGGTAAAAACTGTTACTTTAAGAAATGGCTCTATTTGTACTTATTTGCATTTGATTATTTAAAAGGATGAACACGGGGCACCTGGGTGGCTCAGTGGTTTAAAGCATCTGGTTTCGGCTCAGGTCATGATCCCAATCCAGCCCTGCATCAGGCTCTCTGCTCAGCAGGGAGCCTGTTTCCTCCTCTCTCTCTGCCTGCCTCTCTGCCTGCTTGTGATCTCTCTCTGTCAAATAAATAAATAAATAAATCTTTTGAAAAAAATTTTTTAAAAGGATGAACACTTTTCCCTTATTGTTTATATTATTTATTACTTGTAATTTCTGTGAGTGGTTTGTTTATAGCTTATTATTCTTAAGCATTTCTTATATATTTAAATGACATCTTTATCTAGTTTTTGCCCTAGCTGGTTTGTCATAGCTGATGTGAATATATTTTCATATGCTTACGGCTTTAAATTTTTTTTGTCAGAGATCTATAATTTTTAAATTTCCAAGTTTATCTACCTCTGTGATTTATCTTGTAATGTCTATCTTTATTAGTCAAATTGAGTCAAACTGAGAGCTTGTTTTGGTAAATGGATTAAACATTTCACTTGATTTTCCTTGTTAAAAGGAAACTTTAACTGTTTCTTTAGCTGTTGTCCAGCTAAAGAATCTTTTCTTCAGCCATTTGTTTAGAAAGTTTACTTTATCATATATAAATCTACATAAATCCACATGTATCTTACTTAAATTTATTAAACCTAGAGCCCTAGTGCCCTGATGTTGGGTATTGATCATAGTTGACATCTGCCTCATATCACATAGACAAGGAGATGGATGAATGTATGTAAAGAAAGCTGCGAATATGTGCAAATTTTGTTCTCTTCCAGGTCTCTTACATCTATACCAGGACCCTAGCCTCTGTAACATGGCTACTTTAATATTTTTCAAGTTTCAAGTAGGTCTCATCCACTCCCATGCTAATTTTCTTTTTCAGAATACTATTTATTTTCTCACCCGTGTGCTTTTTCTTAGGATTTTTATAATTATTCAATTGATTCTTTTAAAAAGACTGTATTCTGATGAAAATTATATTAAACTTATTCTTTGGCAAGATATACAAGTATATGATATTTAGTCTTCCCATTTAGGAATATGACGTATATTTTAATTCATTGATAAATATTGTTTGTCCTAGACTTTTGTATTATAACAATCTTGCAGATCTCTCCTATGATTTTTCTCCTGAAATGTTTTTCTATTGTATTATAGTAGACTATGTTATAGTATAATAGAATTATAGTATATTGTTTTAAATGAAAATGAGTTGTAATTTTGGGTTACTTTCCCCCAACTAATGACCGCTGATATAAAAAAGTGACATTTTGATATGTTAATTAAATTTAATTTATTAAATATCTATAACCTAGTCACAATTAGAATAATACTTTCCTTGATCCCACTGTACATTCCAGGCATGCAATCATCTGAAAATGTGAATATTTTATTTGTTTCTTTCTATCCCATATGCATTTTGTATCTTATTGCTGGGAAATTCCAAAAACAATGTTAAGTAATAAGGGTAAAACTACAACTTCTTGTTTATTTCTGACTCTTTATGGATTTTCCAGTGCAGTCTGGCTTTGCATTATCACAGGCATTTTCAATGAATCCTTCTTTATTAGTTGTTTAATTTCTTTTTTTTTAAGATTTTATTTATTTATTTGACAGAGAGAGATCACAAGTAGATAGAGAGGCAGGCACAGAGAGAGAGAGAGGGAAGCAGGCTCCCTGCTGAGCAGAGAGCCCGATGCGGGACTCGATCCCAGGACCCCGAGATCATGACCTGAACCGAAGGCAGCGGCTTAACCCACTGAGCCACCCAGGTGCCCCAGTTGTTTAATTTCTATTATTGTTTTTACTACTAATGAATGTTGAGCGCCTCTATTATTTTTCTACACACAGTCCCTGTACTTTCAGGTCTTCAGCTTATTTCTTTCTCCTCTAAGGCAGGGTCTAGTTCCTGTGGGAAGAAAGTTATTCTGAAGCAATAAACAATAACAAGCACAGAGAAAGGAAGTAGGAATTTTCTTCCACTCTCCTGCTGGCAGCTGCAACTTACCATGATGGCCTTGATACATTCGAGGTGGGAGGTTCTCTTCACACAGGTGATGTGGGGACCATCCGCTGGCAGGACTCTTTTCATATTGGCATTGAAACTGGAGCACTTACTGGCCTCATGATCTGAGATGGTGCACCACCTCACAGTTTTCTCGGGGACAGCCAGACACAGCCCTAGGGACAGAGGCCAGAACTGTAAGGGACTCACAGCACTCATCTTTCTCTGCTGGTAGAAGAGGTGAAAGGTAAAGGGTTCGTTGAGTGGGACAGACAAAAATTGGGTTAGCTGCATGGCTCACGTGAATTCTCAACTCCCATTTCACTGATTATGCCATCCCCCTTGGAGAAAAAAGCCAAAAGCATCCCCCAGAAGTCAAACACAGAATTACCATATGACCCAGAAATCCCACTCCTAGTATATATCCCAAAGAATTGAAAACGGGTACTCCAATACACATACACAAATATTCACAGCAGTACTATTCACACTGGTCAAAAAAGGCAGAAACAACCCAAATGTACATCAGTGGATGAATGGATAAACAAAATCTGGTCTATCCAAGCTGTGAAATATTGTTCTGCCAGAAAAAGAATGAAGTCCTGCATATGTTACACATTGGTGAACCTCAAGATTAATATGTTAAAGGAAAGAAACCAGAAATGAAAAATCATTATATGATTCCACTCACATGAACTATCTAGAATAGATAAATCTATAGAGACAAAAAACAAATTGGTGGTTGCCAGGGGCTGGGGGAGAAGGGAATGGGTACTGACTGCTTAATGGGTACAGGATTTTCTTTTGGGGTGATGAAACTGTTTTGGAGCTAGACAGAAACGGTAGTCCACACAACACTGTGAGTATACTAAGTGCCACTGAATTGCACACTTTTAAATAATTGATTTGATGTTAGTGAATGTCACCTCGGGGAAAAAAAGATAAAAGAAACCTATGGGAAGGAATCTTGAGCCTACTGAATTAGTCTTTCTTTTGACATTGGATACTCTAATCTTACGTGACACTAATTACTGGGGCATTTAAATCAGCGCATGTTTATTTCGCTGGCATTTTAAGCTATAGTAATAAGCATAGAGAATATTACAAAGGTAAAATGCTCTTTACAAATCTGTAGTATTTGAGCCAAAAGTTAATTTAAATAAAATATAGAAGATGAAAGTCACAACAGTAGCAGCTCCGCGTTTTTGATGAAGTCCAGTATATTTGAACTACCCAAGTCTGTCAGACTCCAAAATTCGTACTGCCTTTTAACTCTAAGTAGGAAATATGAAAAGAAGTGGGACAGGAAATGCCAAATTACCTTAGACAGAATCCCACTCGAAAGACAGAATGACAAATGGAGCCCCTCAACCCTATCTGAAAAAACTTTCCATAGCAGCAGCCCAAGGAAGGGAGAGCAAGCTACAGAATGGAACTCCAGAGGCCATGTGCCCTTGTGCAGAACAGAAACATTTGGAGTATTAGGAAATAATAAAGATTAGAGCAGAAATAAATGATACAGAAACAAACAAACAAACAAAAAAAGAACAGACCAATAAAATCAGGAGCTATTTCTTTGAAAGAAAAATCAAAAAAATTAATAAACCTCTAACCAGACTTATCATGAAAAAAAGAGAAAGGACTCAAACAAAATCACAGATTAGAGAGAAAAATAATAACCAGCACTGCAGAAATACAATCATAAGAGAATATTTTGTGAAAAACTATGGGACACCTGGGTGGCTCAGTTGGTTAGGCTACTACTGCCTTTGGCTCTGGTCATCATCCTGGGGTCCTGGGATCAAGTCCCTTGTTGGGCTCCTACTCTGTGGGGAGCCTGCTTCTCCCTCTGCCTGCTGCTCTCCCTGCTTGTACTCTCTCTCTCTCTTTCTCTGACAAATAAATAAATAAAATATTTTTTTTAAAAAAAGAAAAGAAAAACTATATACCAACAAATTGGACAACCTAGAAGAAATGGATAAATTCCTAGAAACAGATAACTACCAAAACTGAAACAGGAAGAAATAGAAATAGAAAACTTGAACAGACTGTTAACCAGCAAAGAAATTGAATCTGTGATCAAAAAACTCCCAAAAAACAAAAGGACCAGATGGCTTCACAGGTGAATTCTACCAAACAATTAAAGAAGAGATAGTAAGTATTCTTCTGAAAATATTCCAAACAGTAGAAGAGGAAGGAGAAATTCCAAGGTCATTCTATGAGGCCAGCATTACCTGGATACCAAAATCAAATAGACACCACAAAAAAAAAAAAAAATTGAGAGAGAGAGAGAGAACAGGCCAATATCCCTAATGAACATAGATGCAAAAGTTCTGAATAAAATACTAGCAAACCAAATTCAACAACACATTAAAACAATCATTCACCACAATCAAGTGGGATTTATTCCTGGGTGCAAATGTTGTATAATACTTACAAATCAAGCTATGAGAAATGATACATCATATCAACAATAGAAAGGATAAAAACTATAAGACCATTTCAAAAGATGCAGAAAAAGCATTTGACAAAGTACAACATCCATTCATGATAAAACAAAACAAAACATCCTCAACCAGAGGCTTGGGTGCCTCAGTCAGTTAAGCATCTGTCTTTGGCTCAGGTTATGATCCCAGAGTCCTGGGACTGAGTCCTGCATTGGGCTTCCTGCTCAGCAGGAAGCCTACTTCTCCCTCTGTCTGCTACTCCCCCTGCTTGTGTTCTTTTTTCCCACCTCTGTCTCTGACAAATAAATAAATAAGAATCTCAAGAAAAAAAACCTGAACAAAGTAGGTTGAGAGGGAACATGCCTCAACATAATAAAGGCCATTTATGAAAAACCCACAGCTAACTTCATCCTTAGTGGGGAAAAACAGAGCTTTTCCACTAAGGTCAGGAACAAGACCAGGATTTCCACTCTCAGGACTTTTATTCAACATAATACTGGAAGTCCTAGCCATAGCAATCAGACAGCAAAAAGAAATAGAAAGCATCCACATTGGTAAGGAAGAAGTAAAGCAGTCGCTATTTGCAGATGACATCATACTATATATATAAAACCCTAAAGCTTCCACCAAAAACGGCTAGAACTGGTAAACAAATTCAGTAAAGTCACAGGATACAAAAGCAACGTACAGAAATCTGTTGCATTTTTATACACCAATAATGAAGCAGCAGAAAGGGATGTTAAGGAAACAATCCCATTTACAATTGCACCCAAAATAATAAGATACCTGGGAATAAACCTAACCAAAGAGGTAAAAGATCTGTACTCTGAAAACTATAAAACACTGATTACAGAAATTGAAGATGACACAAAGAAATGGAACGCTCATGGATTGGAAAAACAAATATTGTTAAAACGTCTGCACTACCCAAAGTAATCTACACATTTAATGCAATACCTTTCAAAACACCAACAGCATTTTTCACAGAACTAGAACAAACAATCCTAAAATTTGTGTGGAGCCACAAAAGACCCCCAGGAGCCCAAGCAATCTTGAGAAAGAAAAGCAGAACAGGAAGCATCACGATTCTGGACTTCAAGTTCTATCACAAAGTTGCAGTCATCAAAACAGGATGGTATTGGCACAAAAATGCACACATGGATCAAATGGAGCAGAATAGAAATCCTAGAATGAAACCCATAATTATGTGGTCAATTAATCTTTGACAAAGCAGGAAAGAATATCCAATGGGAAAAAGACGCTCTCTTTAACAAATGGTGATGGGAAAACTGAAGAGCAACATGAAAAAGAATGAAACTGGAGCACTTTCTCACACCACACACAAACAAATTCAAAATGGATTAAAGGCCTAAACATGAGACCTGAAACCATAAAAATCCTAGAAAAGAACACAAGCAATAACTACTTTGTCATCAGCCATAGCAACTTCTTCCTAGATACGTCTTCTGAGGCAAGGGAAACAAAAGCAAAAATAAACTACTGAGACTATATAAAAATAAAAAGTTTCTGCACAGAGAAGGAAACAATCAACAAAACTAAAAGGCAACCTATGGAATGGGAGGAGATATTTGCAAATGACATATCTGATAAAGGGTTAGTATCCAAAATCTATAAAGAACTTATACAACTCTACACCCCAAAACCAAACAATCCAATTGAAAAATGGGCAGAAGGGGCACCTGGGTGGCTCAGTTGGTTAAGCTTCTGCCTTCGGCTCAGGTCATGATCCTTGGGTCCTGAGACTGGGTCCCGCATCCAGCTCCCTGCTCAGCAGGGATGCTGCTTCTCCCTCTCTCACATCCCCTGCTTGTGTTCTCATTCTGTGTGTGTGTGTGTGTGTGTGTGTGTGTGTGTGAAATAAATAAATAAAATCTTTATAAAAAAGTGGACAGAAGACACGAACAGACATTTCTCTAAAGAAGACATCCAGATGGTCAACGAACACATGAATAGATGTTCAACAGCACTTATCAGGAAATGCAAATCAAAACTACAAGGAGATACCAACTCACACCTGTCAGAAGGGTTAAAATAAAAAAAAAAAACACAAGAAACAACAAGTGTCGGCAGGGATGTGGAGTAAAAAGGACACTTGTGCAGTGTTGGTAGGAAAGCAAACTGGTGCAGCCACTGTGGAAAACAGTTTGGAAGTTCCTGAAAAAAGTTAGAAATAGAACCACCCTAAAATCCAGCAATCACACCACTGGGTATCTACCCAAACAATAAAAGAACACTGATTCAAAGAGATACACGCACTCCTATATTTAAGGCAGCATTATTTACAACAGCCAAGATATGGAAGCAGCTCAAGTGTCCATTGATTGAGGAATGGATAAATAAGATAGATAGATAGGTAATGGAATATTATTCAGCCATAAAAAGAATGAACCCCAATAACAGAATGAAATCTTGCCATTTGCAAGGACATGGATGGAGCTAGAGTATAAAGCTAAGCAAAATAAATCAGTCAGAGAAAGATAAATACCATATGACTTCATTCGAATGTGGAATTTAAGGAAGACAACAAACACGCAAAGGGGGAAAAAGGAGAGAGAGAGAGAAACAGACTCTTTTTTTTTTTTTAAAGATTTTATTTGTTTATTTGACAGAGAGAGATCACAAGTAGGCAGAGAGGCAGGCAGAGAGTGAGAGGGAAGCAGGCTCCCTGCCGAGCAGAGAGCCCGATGCGGGACTCGATCCCAGGAACCTGAGATCATGACCTGAGCCGAAGGCAGCAGCTTAACCCACTGAGCCACCCAGGCGCCCCGAGAAACAGACTCTTAATTGTAGAGAACAATCTGCTGGTTACCAGAGGAGAGGGGTGGGGGATGGGTAACTAGGTAATGGGAACTAGGGAGTACACTTGTGGTGATGAGCACCAGGTGATGTGAGGAATTGTTCAATCACTATATTGTACAAATAAATAAAATCTTGAAAGACATTATTTGAAACTCTTTGAAATGAAGCTCAGAGAGAGAAAAAAAAGAGAGACTGAAAAAGCAGTAAAAAGAGCCTAAGTGACTTTTTACACAATGTCAGGTGATCTAACATACATGTAAATGCAATCCTAGGGGGAAAAGGGGAAAGGGGCCTGAAAAAATACACAAAGAACAATTTGCCCAGAGGTTTTCCAAATGTTAAGAAAACTACAAACTCATAGTTCTAGAGCAACCAGATAAAAGAGACAAATTAAGTACAGAGGAACAAAGATAATAAATATCACAGACTTTTTGTCAGAAAAATATCATAGGCTTTTTGTCTATGACTTGTGTGGACAAGTCATAGACAAAGGAATAATGCCATCAAAGTGTTAAAATAAAAGTAACCTGCCAACCAGGGTGCCTGGGTGGCTCAGTTGGTTAAGCGTCTAACCCTTGATTTTGGCTCAGGGTCATGATTTCAGGGTCCTGAGATCAAGCTCCACATAGGGCTCCGTGTTCAGCTCTGCCCCTCTCCTCTCCCTCACACTCCGTCTCTAAAATATAGAAAATCTTTTTTAAAATAAGTAAATAAAATAAAATAAAGCAGGAAGGCCAGAAGCAGAAGTTCTCACACCTTACCACTCCTTGTCAATTGCAAACCCCAACAGGAAGGGAGGTATTCTGCATTCCTAATAGGAAGAAACATATACTTTACTACCTCAGCAGGAAGAAGAGATTTTCTCTATGCCAAGCAACAGCCCAGCCGATAAGAGACTGTCACAACTTGGCCACTGAAAACCCACTACGCTCAAAATTTCCAGTTTAGGGGTGCCTGGGTGGCTCAGTGGGTTGAAGTCTCTGCCTTCGGCTCAGGTCATGATCTCAGGGTCCTGGGATCGAGCCCTGCATCCAGCTCTCTGCTCAGCGGGGAGCCAGCTTCCTCCTCTCTCTGTCTACATGTGATCTCTGTCTGTCAAATAAATAGGTAAGATCTTAAAAAAAAAATGTCCAGTTTACTCCAATGGACTTCTTGTTTATAATAGCACCTCCCAACTACCCCCCCTCTTTAAAACAAAACAAAACAAAACAAACAAACAAAAACAATATCTCCTGCCTTTTGTTCTCTAGTCCTGCCTATGGTTTTGCCACAGCTTACATGCCTGAAATATGATTTTCTGCTATTCCCAAATTAACCCATTTTTCCTGGTAAAATAACTGAGAGTGGTGGGTTAACACTTCTCAAAATGATCAATATGTTAAATGAAACCTCAAAAATATTTCAAGACTAAACTCACCTTCTATAGTAATTGATGAGCCAATTCTAAAATGTGTATGCATACACAAAGTATCTATATGGCCAAAACAACCCTGAAGTAGTACCATAGAGTTGGAGAGCTCATTCCACCTGATTTCTAGACTTACTATAAAGCTACTGTAATCAAGACACTATGATATTGGCACAAGGAGAGACATACAGCTTAACAGAACAGAACAGAACAGAACAGAGAGTCTAGAAAGTAACCCACATTTGTAGGGTCAGCAGATTTCCAACAAAGCAGCTAAGGTAATTCAGTGGAGAAAGAATATCCTTTTCGAAGACAGGTCCTGGAAATGCCTGGGTGGCTGTAAGCATCTGCCTTCAGCCCAAGTCATGATCCCACAGTCCTGGGATGGAGTCCCTCATTGGGCTTCCTGCTCAGTGGGGAGCCTGCTTCTCCCTCTGCTCGATGCTCCCCCTTGTGCTCTCTCTCTCTCTCTGTCAAATAAACAAAATCTTAAAAACAAAAACAAGTCCTGGAATAACTGGACATTCATGTGAGAAAAATGAATTTCAACATTTACTTGAACCATACACAAAAGCTACAAATGTATCATAGACCAAAACAGAAAAGCTGAAGCTGTAACAAATGTAGTCATCCGGCATGTGTACCTGAATGTTTATAACAGCAATGTCCACAGTAGTCAAACTATGGAAAGAACGTAGATGTCCATCAACAGATGAATGGATAAAGAAGATGTGGTATATATTCACAATGGAATACTATGCAGCCATCAAAAAAATGAAATCGTGCCATTTGCAATGACATGGACCTAGAGGGTATTATGCTGAGCGAAATAAGTCAATCAGAGAAAGACAATTGTCATATGATCTCACTGATATGAGAAATTTGAGAGGCAGGGTGGGGGGTCGTGAGGGTAGGGAGGGAAAAAATGAAACAAGATGGGACTGGGGAGGGAGACAAACCATAAGAGACTCTTTATTTCACAAAACAAAGTTAGGGTTGCTGGGGGGTGGGTGGGAGGGATAGGGAGGCTGGGTGCTGCACATTGGAGAGGGTATGTGCTATGGTGAGTTCTGTGAAATGTGTAAGCCTGATGATTCACAGACCTGTACCCCTGAAGCAAATAATACATTATATGTTAAAAAAAAAACTTCTAAAATAAAATAAAACAAAATGTTGCAACTTTGGGGCAGACAATTATATTTTTAGAGAGGACATAGAACATAATAACCAAAACATAAAAATTTGGTAAGTGAACTTGGTCAAAATGTAAAGCATTCACTCTTCATGGGATGGTGTTTAGAAAATGAAAAGAAGCTAAGCTACAAACTTGGAAAAAATAATCGCAATACATCTATGTGACCAAGGACTTATATCCAGAATATGTAAAGGGCTTTTAACTCAGTAATAATCCAAATAACCAAATTAAAAAATGGGACAAGATTTGAACAGATAATTCATAAAAGAAGACTCATGAGTGGCCAGTTAAGAACATAGAAAGACGTTCAACATCGTTGTTCTTCAATGAAACGCAAAGTAAAACCATGGTGAAATACCACAGCAGAAATGGTTAATGTGAAAAGACCGATAATACCAAGCACTGGTGGGATTCGGAGGAACTGAAATTCTCCTACGTTGCTGGCAGCAAAGTAAAAGGTACAACTACTCAACAAAGTTTGGCATTTTCTTAACTAGTTAAATATGACCCAGAAATTTTACTCCTAGAAACTTGCCCGAAAGAAATGAAAACCTGGAGTGCCTGGGTGGCTCAGTCTGGGAAGCATCTGTCTGCCTTTGGCTCAGGTCATAATCCTAGGGTTCTCAGATTGAGTCCCTGAGCAAGGAGCCTGCTTCTCTCTCTGCCTGCCACTCTCCCTGCTTGTGTGCTCTCTCTCTCTGACAAATAAATAAAATCTTAAAAACAAAACAAAAACAAGAAGTGAAAACATGTCTACCCAAACATTGATAAAGTTCATAAGCAGCCTTATTCATAATATCCCCAAAAAGTTCATCAACAATGAAGATGTAGATAAACTGTGGTAAAGCCATACAATGGAATACGACTTATCGATAAAGAGAAACAAACTATGATACATGAAACAATGTGAATGAATCGCTAAACAATTGTGCTGTGTGAAGCCAGTCACGACAGACTATGTACTGGGTGGTTCCATTTATGTGAAACAGCGAAACTTACCTCTAATGGCAGAAAGTGGGAATGAGGAGGAGGAGGACACTTTGGGAGTGATGGAAATGTTCTATACCTTGATCATGGTGGAAGTTATATGGGCAGGTAGAGTTACCAAAATTCATGAAACTACATGTGTACTTAAAATGAGTCCATTTTATCATATGTAAATTATACTTCAGTAAAAATTATTTTTTAAAAAGAGTTTATTTATTTGACAGTGAGAGATAGAGACAGAGCACAAGCAGGCAGAGAGGCAGGCAGAGGGAGAGACATAAGCAGGCTCCCTACTGAGCAGAGAGCCCGATGCAGAACTCCATCACAGGACGCTGGGATCGTGACCTGAGCCGAAGGCAGCGGCTTAAACCACTGAGCCACCCAGGCATCCCAGTAAAAATTATTTTAAAAAAGAAAGAGAAACAGAGACTACAAGCCAGCTAGCCTAAGCCAATTCAATAACACTCCATGTCAGTCATGTGACAATTTCAAGAAAGGACAGTCAGAGCCCACTGTGGATATTTCAGATGGATCCTGGGAGGGAAAAGCTGCTGGCGGCCGCGTGCTCACCGTGTGGAGAAATCTCATAGGCTCCAGAGAGGCTGAGGTAGGAGGGGGAGGCCAAAGTGGACGTACAGACTGTTCTGAACCTTTGGTTCTTGGCTCTTGCAAGGTCTACTAATAATAAACCCCTCTCTTCTGATCTTTTTAATTTTAAACTGTTTGGTTGCCTTTCTGGCATTTGCCACCAGAAGCGCTCTTGTCAGAAGAGAACACTGAGCTTTGAAGAAAGCACATCCGAGACTCCACCCTGATCCATATCCAGTGCCCAGTGGGAAGGACTGTGGGGGTGTTGGAATGGGGGAGAGGTAGGCAGCTTTTGCCTCTGGTTTGTAAATAAAGAGCCGATTGGGAAATGAGCTTTCATTCAGTGCCCTGACATTGCCAGGAGAGGAGACAGAGGAAGAAAAACAACACACATCCTATTCAGGAGGAACTGGGGAGCAACCAGGGGCCTTCACTCTGGATTTCCTCATGGCTGTAGGTGGAACACGGCTGTCCACTACCTTTCCAGCCTTTCCCAGCCCCAGCAGATCTGGCTGTGTGGCCCCATGTGGCAGTGGTAGGCTAGGAAGGAGCCCACCATGGCGCTCCTTGACCTCCTGCTGTCCCCAGGTGACCCCTCTCGTCAGGTAAGACACCTTACCACTCTGGAAGTTATTTAAAACAGCCTCTCCCGCTCCCCCTGCATGCTTTCCCTCTCTCACTTTTTCTCTCTCTGTCAGATGGATGAATAAAATCTTTAAAAACAAACAAACAAACAAATAAAAACAGCCTGAGGCCAGGCAGAACCAGGGCTAGAAAGAACCAACACCTGTTGAGCCTTGGGGGATTTTTCACATGTGTGAGCTCATTGACGGTGTACCTCGACTTACCTTCCTTACAGTTACCCAGCTGAGAGCCCTGGGCTCCTTCTGTCCAACACAGGAAGGAGCCCCCTACATTTATATGCAGGATTTTTACCAGTGATACTCACCTGTGTCTAGAGCTCTATCATTAGGTACATTATCTCATTCCACTTTCGCAGTGTTGGTTGTGAAAAAGCAATTCCTGCTGAACTAAGGAGGAAACCAGTTCAGAGAGGTCAAGAGATGGCCCAGAGTCACACAGAACTGAGTGGCAGGTGGATCCTATTCTAGGATGATTGCTTTTCCCGTATGTTCCTCTACCTCTTCCTTGTGTGGTAAGGATGGGAGATGCTGTACAGTTCGAAGCAGGAAAAACCCTTCTGGTTAGATACCTGACAGGTCAAGAATACCTAACATTAGGGGCGCCTGGGTGGCTCAGTGGATTAAAGCCTCTGCCTTCGGCTCAGGTCATGATCCCAGGGTCCTGGGATCGAGCCCCACATCGGGCTCTCTGCTCAGCAGGGAGCCTGCTTCCTCCTCTCTCTCTGCCTGCCTCTCTGCCTACTTGTGATTTCTCTCTGTCAAAAAAAAAAAAGAATACCTAACATTAAGCCCCTCTCCTGCTTAATGATAACACAGTCATGGACCCTGGGGAAAATCCCTTCTTTCCTCTGATCCTATTTCCTTGGCTGTGAATGGAAGCAACAGCTTTGAAGCCAGGTGTCATAAATCTTTTGGGGAATGGGCTAGTATTTTATCGGCTTTGTGGAATATATGGTCTCTGTAGCAACTACTCAGTTCTGTCCTTGAAGCCAGAAAGCAACCACAGGTAATACTTATCTGAATGAGCATGATTGTGTTCCAATAAAATTGTATTTATAGATACTGAAATTTTAAATTCTTATAATTTTCATGTGTCAAAACTGTTGTTCTTTTTATGTTCCTTCAACCATTTAAAAATGTAAAAAGCCATCCTTAGCTCCCCCAGCTGTACATCAGGAAGCAAGCCGGATTGGGGCCCCTGCCCTAGGCTACAAACGTTTGTTGGGTGCCTGCATGCACCACGGGGCAGAAGCACCTTGGGACCAGCCAGGCCCTGGGCTGCTTCCTGACTCCTGAGACCCAGGACTCTCAGGACTCCTGACCCTCCGCTGGCACCCAGGCTGGGTCTCGGAGAGCAAGACCCCACCGGGCTCCCAGAGCGCACTCACCCAGGGTCCCTGCACACAGCAGGGCGTATACGGCGAACCTTATAGTCCGCTGCGGGTAGGCGACACTGACTCGCGGCTCCCTGCGCCCAAGCAGGCGGCTGTGTGTGGCGGTGGGGTACGGGTAGGGGTGGCGGATCCGCCTACTCCGAAGAGTTAGCCTTTTGGGCAAATCACCCTCGCCACGCACACCCCCTCCCCGACACCTCCCAGGGGCCGCTCGCCGGCAGCCCGGGCCCTCCGCAGGGCTGGAGCGCGGCAAGCTTCGGGCTACGCTCCCGCCGACCCGCGGCCACCCCCTCGGCCCAGCTCCAAGAGCAGCGAGGCTGCACCTCTGCTCGCGGGAGGGGGTCGGCCCGCCGGAGCTGCGAGTGGAAGCAAACTCGGAGCCCGCTGCCGGGACGACCTTCTCAGAGACGAACCGAGGCCGGAGGCAAGTGATCCGCCGGGCTCCCAGTTTAGTTACTAGAACGTACGTTCCGTGACCCCTGGGCCATCATCTAGCCAAGCAGCCCTTAGATGTTTGGAAAACACGGACTCCATAGGAACGGGGGCGCCGTCCACAGGATGAAACTGAGGGACTCCTCCCCCAGGGAAGCATGTGCACACTTACACACAAAGTTTTCAGCACAGTTTTCAGGAATCATCCGACTCTTCTCCGAAAGTTTCTCCGCAGCCCACTCCAGGTCCCTCCTGGAAGCCCCTCTTATAAAAGACGCGGTTCTGTACAACCCTCTGCTGAAGGCTAAGGTCAGGGGAAACGCTGAACCTGAGAGCGCTGCTTCTGCTTGGTCCTGCCGCCTACAGCCCAGTCCTCCTGAAGTCTGTGAGCTCCACTTGGGGAAAATTTAGATCAAGTTTTAACAACTTTTGCTGAAGTATAATAAACATACCTAAAACTTTACGCATCCTAAGTGTACAACAAATTATCACAGGTGAACACAGCCATAGAGCCACCACCCACATCACCGAACAGAGGGGGGGCCTGGGTGGCTCAAACGTTAAGCCTCTGCCTTCCCTCGGGTCATGATCCTAGGGTCCTGGGATGGAGCCCCACATGGGGGAATCCCTGCTCGGTGGGAAGTCTGCTTTCCCTCTCCCACTCCCCTGCTTGTGTTCCTGCTCTCTCTCTCTCTCTGTGTCAAATAAATAAATAAATAAAATCTTAAAAAAACAAAACAAAACAAAAACATGAACAGAGCCGGGATGGCCTCCTGGTGCCTTCTTCCGGTGGCTTCCCATCCCCCCACAAAGATATATGTTATCCTGACTTCTAACAACATAGACAAACGTTGATTTTTAAACATTATAGGTATGGAACCATACAATATATATAATGGTGTGTCTGGCTTCTTTCACTCAAGTTTTTATTTGTAAGATTCCTCATTGTTGTTGCGTATAGCTGTCCTTCATGTGTTCTCTGTGTTGCATATTATCCCATTCTTTTTTTTTTTTTTTCTTTGAGAGAGAGAGAGAGAGAGTGAGAGAGATCACAAGCAGGCAGAGCAGCAGCCAGAGAGGGGAGGAAGCAGGCTCCCTGCTGAGCAGAGAGCCCGATATGGGGCTCGATCCCAGGACCCTGAGATCATGACCTTAGCTGAAGGCAGAGGCTTAACCCACTGAGCCACCCAGGCGCCCCTATTATCCCATTCTTTATCTTTCCTTTTGTTGATAGTAGTTTCTAGTTTGTGCTCTTATAAAGAGCCAGTGAGTGCTGCTATGAACTAGAATGTTCATAGCACATGTAGTACATGTAGGTATGCATTTTGTAGGATATTTCCTGGGAAGAGTAATTGCTTGGTCATAAAGTAGAAGTATGTCTAATATGTACAACCAAACAGTTTTGCAAAGTGGTTGAACCAATTTGCACTCCCAGCTTAAGAATATGAGAGTTTGGGCGCCTGGGTGGCTCAGTGGGTTAAGCCTCTGCCTGCGGCTCAGCTCATGATCTCAGGGTCCTGGGATTGAGTCCCGCATCAGGCTCTCTGCTCAGCAGGGAGCCTGCTTCCCTCTCTCTCTCTGCCTGTGTCTCTGTCTACTTGTGATCTCTCTCTGTCAAATAAGTATAATCTTAAAAAAAAGAAAGAAAGAAAGAATATGAGAGTTTGGTTGCTCCACATTCTGACTGTTTTGGTAAGAGTGTTACTGGTTTTACATTGTAATTTTGAGTTTCTCTAATGACTAATGAGGCTGAGCATCGTTCTATAGGCATATTGGCTGTTTGGGTGCCTCTTGTATAAAGTATTAGTTCAAGTCTTTTGCACTAAATACATTTTAAATAGACCTTCATTGAATTAAGTTTGGGGATTGGCAATACAATTATTCAAACTGTAAACCAAGGCTTGTCTAATAAAGCATTCTTGGAATTGGGCCTTAAGAATGTAAGATTGTGCTGTATTATTTGAACCCATCATAACTATTTATTCTGCATCCTCTTCTTGTGTGCAAAGGATGAATCTTTGCTAAGTAAATATTGTTTGTTTCAGTCCCAATCAAGATTGTGACAAATTTTTCCCTCTGGCTGAGATTGACCCTGCCTTCCATTGAAGCCAGAGATAGTCCTGAAGAAGTTAGAAGAGATTGTAAATCACAGAATTCACAAGGTCAAGGGCATGAGACCATGATATACAAACCTGGGCTCTTTTCTCTCTAATACACATGCACATGGGCATGCGTGTGTGCATGCAGACACACACACATATACACATACCTCAAACAGCTTACCCTCTTCCTTCTGTAACTTACAGACTTCACCACCTTTGGACAACCCAATGGGAGATTGTCCTCATTCCTCACCGCTTCACACCACCTCTAGCCAACTGAGTTTTCAATTTAAGGGACATACACTGTCTCTCTCTGTGTACCAGATGACTAGTGACAGGGTGGAGTGAGGAGAGGACCCCTCACATCTGGTGACCCTCTGGACTTTGAAGCAAAGACCAGCTGGAGCCCACTGAGACAAGCATTTGAGCCTCAGTTACACAGGGTCTGTGCTTTCCAGAGAGGCAGTCAACATCCCTGCTGACCACAGCCCATCTGCTCTTGAGCTGGAAATAACTATGTCTTTCTGGTCAGAGATTAAAGCAATCTCTGGACCAGTGATCCCTGCTGAAGAGCAACACAGAGAAAATGATGAACAAGTTCTCACTTTGCTGAGGTGCTCATCAGGATGTCCCTGGCATAAGATTTGCCCCAGAGACTGCTAAGAGGTAACCCCTTCCTCAGGACCTGCTGTGATAATGACATACAAGACCTGAAAGCCTGCTACATCCACCCCATGCTGAAGACATGAGAGGGCAGAGGTTCTAAAAGGGGTCTCAGCTACTTCTCCTTGGAGTCAAGGAATTCTTTGACCTTTAGAATTTCTGAAAATGAGAATAGGAGTCTCTTCCTTTGTCTAATCTAGAAGAAAAGGAATTTATATAGTTTTTTTAAAGATTTTATTTATTTATTTGACAGAGATCACAAGTAGACAGAAAGGCAGGCAGAGAGAGAGAGAGAGGGGAAGCAGGATCCCCACTGAGCAGAGAGCCCAATGCAGGGCTCGATCATGACCTGAGCTGAAGGCAGAGGCTTAACCCACTGAGCCGCCCAGGGGTCCCAAGAATTTATATAGTTTTAATGCAAACCTTTTATTGAACTTGAACATACACATAGTGTACAAATCATAAGTGAGCGGCCCATATGGCCAGTATTCAGAGAGAGAGAGAATATTACCAGTACCCTACAAGACCCCCCCACCCCTGCCTTATAGCCACCGATGACCAAAGGTCATTGTTATTCTGTTTTTGAACACCATCACATTTGGGCTCACATTTGTCAGCTCTACTGTTTCATATATATCCTGAGGCAGATTTGGTTTAACACTACTGCAATAAATATCACAACGAAGAGATTCAAATGGATTTGTGGTTTCCCAGAGCATATGAAAGTAATGTTTACAGTATTCTGTAGTCTGTTAAGCATGAAATGACATTATGTCTATCAAAATGTACATACCTTCATTAAAGACACTTCATTGCTTGAAAATGCTGTCCATCATCTATACTTTCAGTGAGTCATAATCACAGATCCCAGATGACTGTCACAAATACGATAATAAAGTCTGAAATATTGTGGGAATTACCAAAAGGAGACACAAAGACACATTGCAAGCAAATGCTCTTGGAAAAAATGACACCCACTGCCTTGTTCGACGTAGGGTTACCACAAACCTCCCATTTGTGAAATATGACACACAGTATCTGTGAAACACAATTTAAAGCAAAGTGCAATAAAATGAGACATGCCTTTATTATAATTCTCATTGCTCTGTGGTATTCCAATGGTGAACATATCATTGAGTATTGATGGAAATTTGGTTGTTGTTGTTGTTGTTTGTCAATTTAAGGCTATTACAAAATAATACTGCTGTAAAAATTCTTGTATTTGTCTGTTGGTGAAGATGTGTATGCATTTCTGTTGATATAGTAATAGAATGCAGTTGCTGCATTCCAGGGTACACCGATATTCTGCTTTAATAAGTGCCAGTTTTTTAATGTGATTGTACAATTTCCACTCCTCTACATCCAACAGTGTATGGAAGTTCCAGTTGCCCCATGTCCTTGTCAATACTCAGTTTGGAATGAAGTATAAATTTATAAATTTAAATCTAATTTAAATTTTAGCTATTCTGGAGTACATGATGAAGTTCATTATAGTTTTAATATTAGTTACCCTGATAAATAATAAAGCTGAAAACGTTTTCATGTTTATTGGCAAATTAGATAACTTCCTTTGGGATGTGCTCATTTTTCTATTGGATTGTTTACTTATTTTTTTATTGAGTTGTAGGAGTTTTTTACATATTATAGCTATGAGAACTTCATTGGATGTATTTCAAATATTTTCTCCCATTTTGTGGCATGCCTTTCACTCTCTTAATGGTGTCTCTTGGTAAACACAAATTTTAAATATTTCTGAGAACAATTTCAACATATTCCTTTATGCTTAGCACTTTCTACATACTGTTTAAAAAATCCTTGCCTGTACCAAGTTCATGAAAATGTTCTGTTTCCTTCTGAAAGCTTCATAGATTTTATTTACCCCTTACATTTAGATCTAGAATCCACCTGGATATGATTTTTTTAAAAATACATAAACAGATTATTTTCCAGTCAGTTTAAAGAGAAAATTAGGTTAAAAGAAGCAGGTGACTTGTCTTATTGACTTTTTTTTTTTTGCCCTTAATATTCACTCATTAGGTCTCCTTGAATTTTATTTTTTATTTTTTATTTTTTTAAAAGACTTTATTTATTTATTTGTCAGAGAGAGCTGGGGGAGCTGCAGGCAGAGGGAGCTCCTTCCCTCTGAGGGAAGCTGAGGAAGAGCTGGATGCTGGACTTGATGCCAGGACCCTGGGATCATGACCTCAGCTGACGGCAGATGCTTAACCAACTGAGCCACCCAGGCACTCATGTCTCCTTGAATTTAACAAATGATTTATAAGCCCTTTGATTTATGCTATATTACTATAGTTATAAACTAAATAACTTGGTGAGCTAGCATAATGTCATAAAGACAAAGCTCAGCCACATGGCCTAGAATTTTTTAGAATTGTTGTTTGTGAATGGTGTGAGATAGGAGCCTATATTCATTTTTCTCCCATGTATATGTCCAATGGACCCAGCACCATAACTGGAAAGATGATTCTTTCCTCACTGTACTTTAATACAAACTCTGTTAAAAATCAGGCAATTGTACATATGTTTCAGGACTCTCCATTCTGTTCTACTGATCAGTATATCAAGCCTTCCATTATATCTCACTGTCTCAATTTCTATAGCTTTGTTTTAAGTCTTGCTATCTCATGACATTAAGTCCTTGGTTTTTTTCATCTTCAAGATAGACTTGGGTTTGTTTGTTGTTACTATTTTAGCTTTTGCCATACCATGTAAATTTTAGAACTGACATGTCAATTTCCAGAAAAAAAAATACCTGCAGATACTTGATTGGAACTATACACAAATACAGTCAGTTTGGAGGGATTTGACATCGCCACAATATTGACCCTTGCAATTCATGAATATGGTATATCGCTATAATTATTTAGGCCGTCTTTACTAGTTCTTCTCTTGATAATATTTTGTAGTGTTCAGTTTAGGGGTCTTGAACATCCTTACTAGTTGCTATCTACAACTGGTTTTTGGTACTATTATAAATGGGGTCATGATTTTAGTTTATTTCCCACTTGCTTGTTGCTGGTATATGAGAAAAAAACAATTGGTTTTTGTATCTCAACCTTGAATTTAATGATCTTACTAAATTACATTATTAGTTATAATAAGTTCTTTTGGATTTTCTGTGTACATCCTTGTGCCTTTGTGAATCATGTTTTTGTTTCTTCTTTTTCAATTCTTATAATTTTATTTCTTTTTCTTGATTTACTGCACTGACTGGGACTTCCAGTACTTCACTACGTAGAAGTAGTGATAGAAGAGGGAAGTCTTCAATAATTCACCATTGGGTAAAATGTTTGCTAGAGTTTTGTTTCATTTTAGATATTATTTATCAGATTAAAGAAGCTCCCTTCCTTCCTGGTTTGCCTATTTTTTTTTCTTTAAATCATGAATGAAAGCTGAATTTTTATCAAGATTTTTTCTGTACCTATGGAGATAATCATATGATTTCTCCTCCTTCTTTTGTCGACATGGAGAACTACTCTGACTTTTAAATGTTAATCCACTATTACATTCCTGGAATAATCCCCACTTGGTTGTTACATATAATGCTTTTAATATACAGCTGAACTTGAATTTTAAACATTTTTCTTAGGATAATCGTTTAGGATACTTTGTTGGGATATTTTGCATCATCTTTTTTTTCATGAGAGAAATTATTCTTCAATTCTACCCTCATTTTAATATCCCCATATGTTTGGTTTTAAGTTATGTCTCTTATCCCCTCCCTTTTCTAGTAATTTGGCATCTCTAAGTCTCTAATGCCCTTAAATATATGTTTTATGGTGCTTTATTCACATCTAGATGTACTCCACAAGAGCACAATTCCTACATAAGTTACTTCTTCATGAAAGAGGCACAAGTGAGGACTATGTTAGCTACTAGTTTTTAACATTTGTTTTTTAAGATTCTCGTATATTACTACTGGATTAATGAATTTCATGGGTTATGGTGCTCATTTATAACTGTTTCAGCCCTTCCTTCATTCATTCATAACTTTGAAAGGAAGTAGGGTCTATAAAAGAAGACATCACATTTTTGTTGTTCAGCATACTAATCCTAACGTTGGAAAACAGTGTCTGGTAGGGCATCCGGGTGGCTCAGTCAGTTAAGCATCTGACTTCATTTCAGTTCATCTCAGGGTCCTGGGATCGAGCCCTGTTTCAGGCTCCTCATTCAGTGGGGAGTCTGCTTGTCCCTCTGCCCCTCCTCTGCTCATACACACTCTCTCAAATAAGTAAAATGTTTTTAAAAAGAAAGAAAATAATGCCTGGTGTTACATAGGGCCCAAGAAAAGTATCAAATAGATGAATAAATGCACATAAATGATTGTCTCAAAAATGGGTTAAACAATCTTCTCTGTAGGCCTTTGGACAAAAACCAAGTAGGGTCAAGAGAGGAACATTTCTCCTAAGGTTAATGATCTACCTAAAGCTAACACAGCCTGAATGCAATAGGGCAGAGGTGCCATCTGACCTCTGAGTGGAGCAAACTCTGAAAATGTCCTATGTACAGGAACAAAGTCATATTGCAAAGGAAGAACATCCAAAGTGTTAAAGCCGTCTCTGTTGCTTTGGCACAACCTCTCACAGTAGCAGAGCAGAAGGTCGGAAATTATATTGTGGGAAACAATTTAAAGACTTCATGATGGCCTTTGGGAAATTAGGAATTATAAATTTTTTAAAAAGATCTTATTTATTTGACACACACAGAGAAATCACAAGTAGGTAGAGAGGCAGGAGGCGGGGGGTGAGGGGGGAAGCAGGATCCCCACTGAGCAGAGAGCCCAATGCGGGGCCCGATCCCAAGACCCTGAGATCATGACCTGAGCTGAAGGCAGAGGCTTAACCCACTGAGCCACCCAGGCACCCAGGAATTTGTAAATTTATCATTAACTGTGTACCAGGCACTGAAATAAGTGCTCTTCAAACATTAATTTATAGTAACCCTGTGAGTAGATGCTATTATTATCTCTATTTCATAGAGGAAGAAAGTGAAGCACAGAGAGATTAAGTAACTTGCCCAAGGTCAGGCAATAGTACCTGTCAGAGCCAGGATTCAAACCAGGCAGCCCACTTCCATAGTCCATGGTCTTCCCCATTTTGCCTCTGGCATTTGTCTCTGGGGCAATTTTACTCTCTCTTCTTTCCAAGGGCCTTTGAGGTAATAAAGACAATTTTTGAAGTGACCACACATTTGTGAAAACCTTGCCAAGTTTAGATTGATTAAGTTCATACCAGTTGCCATAAAAGTTGAGGCTCCCAATCTCAGTGACTTAACATAATAAGATAAGATAATAAGATAAGGAAGCCCAATTGGCAGCAGTGGTGGTGATTTGTTAGAGAGGCAGGGGTGAAGAGTTCACCTGCCCAGCTCTGGTCAGTCATTCAGAGATCAAGACTGAGAGAGTCTCTGCCATTTGCAACATGTGGCTTCCAAGCTTGCCCTGTGTGTTGACATCCAGAGTAAGGAAGCGTGGGAGATAGTACAAGAGGTTTTCATGGACCACTTCTACCTATATTCTGTTGGCTATAACTCAGTCGCATGACTTCACCTAGAGTGGATGAGAACTGCAGTCCCTTGCTGGACAGCATCCCAACAATGACACACACCATGAAAGGGAAACACACATCTTGCATCTTTTATCTCAGTTTGAGTTCCCACAGAAAACAGGCTCTTAAATAAGACTTCTCAAGTGTTTTATTTGGTAAGTAAAGAAACACAGGTAAGAGGATGAGAAAGGGAAAAGAAAGCATCCAAAGCTAGATTTGGTTTACTTCTGGGAACCAGAGTAGAGTATCCCAATCAGGAAGCTTGCAAACAAGAGTCTGTGTACACCTGCTGTCATGGGTCATAATCTTACCCTCTAGCCTACTGTGTGCGTGGTAAAGCAGACTCCTGGCATCAGAGAATGCCTTTATGCAAAAAAAAAAAAAAAAAAACAAAACCACAGATGCTGGCAGTTGGAAGTTTGCCAGGGTACTTACGCATTGAAGGGATATGTCTGAATCACTAAAGGTCTGCTACAGTCTCTCCCAGAATCAACTTTATGGCCCAGTGACATATGGACTAAAAAGACAAGTTGCTTCCCCCTCCTTACCCCTTACTCTGTACTCCTTACACAAGGGTGGGGCAGGAACAGAATAACTAAAATAAAACTTCCTTTCAGAAAGGGGAGGAGTAGAGACCCATAGCTGTTGCTAGTCAATATCATCACTGAGTCCTACGAGGCAGGTATTAAGTGGTTCCTCTGCCTGATTAGATTCAGATTCTGCTCTCTGAAAGTAGATTTTTGATTCATTACCCTCTCTGGCATCTCCCTCTGGGAGGGTCTTCCTTCTCCATTATCTTCTCTAGCAAATTCTGGACTGGATATTGAGGAGTTTGTGCTCCTCGGGGGCTGTATGTGTTTTCACCCATTTCCTATTGTGCAAGCTTGAAGACCATCAAAGTTTGATTGCTCCAGGTTTCTGGCTGCCTTCACAAAGCAACTATCTGAAAACCTTAGTATCCTTTGTGTCTATTTGCTTCCAATCAGTCCCATGTATTAGTCATCAACCTTGAACACAGGGCAAGGGGAAGGCCTGACAGATTAGCCTGGTGAAGATACATGAGACACTTTTAGAGCATTTTTTACTTCCACAGATAGTAAAAGAGAATAAGCCAAAGGTGCCAGCTCTCCAGCTCCTTGTCCCACACACCAAAAGGGATGACACTGAACGAAAACAGCTGAGGACCACAACCTGAGTTGTGGGGAAACCCATCACCACGGAGCCAAACCTAGACAGCAGTCAAGTGGTTCTGTTCTGAGGGGGTGGTACAGAAAGCTCCATTCATCATCAGAATCTGGGAGGCTTTGAGAAACTATCTATCACAGCTTGCTAAAGGAAACAGAAGGACAAGTGGGATGTGCCTCTGAGCTCGCAGCTCCCCAGAGGCCCGCCATCCTCTCATGTTCCAGCAAGATCACAAGGTGTCGGATGTGGCACCTCCAAATATGCCGCAATTCCAAACCCTTTCCTATACGCCTACATGCAAAATTGCCAGGAAGTCACGGCAGAGCTCTCCCCCTACAGTAGTAGCCACACACACACAGTTCTCCCCTAGACCAACTTCCAAGCCTGACTGCTATCTTGGTCACGCATCTCTCTCTCTCAGTTGATGGTGCCTATCCTGCTTGGGTGGGACAACCATACTCTCAACTAGATCCTTCCCACATGGATAGGTTGACATTTGTTTGACATTTGTTGTGCAAAACCTCTCTCAGGTTTATCTCTTGTTTTTACGGCCCGGATGTAGGCAGCCTTTCCAACTTTGCAAAACCCTACATTTTTGGATTTTCTTAATTCCCTTTTATTTTTCACATACAAACAAACAATTCTTCTCCGAGTTTGTGTCTTTCTTATAGTACCTAATTAAATGCAGCCAGTAGCAACATGTGTCACTAACATTCCATTTTCTTTTCTTTCCCATGCACCTCAGTAGACTCAAATACTTGCGCTTTACTTTCTAAGTTACCGAATGCAACAATTTTTTAAAAAGATTTTATTCACTTATTTGACACAGAGAGACACATTGAGAGAGGGAAAAAAGCAGGGGGGGGTGGGGGAGGGAGAAGTGGGCTTTCTGCAATGCAAGGAACCTGATGTGGGACTCGATTCCAGGAACCTGGGATCATGACCCTAGCCAAAGGCAGACACTTAACGACACCCAGGTGCCCCCGAATACAACAATTTAAACAAATGTTTTGCCACTGCAAAGATGGTTTCTGCAGCAATCAAGATCATTTACTAATCTCATTTTTTAAGATATAATCCCTATCTTTATCCATTTACTGTACTAGAAGCTTAAATATAAAACCCTATCCATCAAAAAAGTACATACTTATAATTTATTTATTAATTTTCAGCAATCTAATTTATGTAGCAAAATATAATAAGAAATACTCGTATTCCCTCCATTCACATTTTAAAAGTAACTATTTTGTCATGTTTCTAAGTTACTGAATACAACAATTTTCTTCTTGTGTTTTTTCATTCTACAGACAGTTAAATATTGAGTTCCCTTTAATCCTACACCAAGTAGGGTTTGGAGTGTCTGACTGTAGATGACAGAAGTGCCCAAGAAGCAAGAGGATGACCCTGAATGCCAGAGAAGTGAAGGGAAAGTTAATTCTGAACCTTGTCTTCTGAGGCAGCAGCCTGTGGAAAAATCACAGCTATTCCCCATTTTCACCAAAACTTTCATGGACCACAACCCATATCACCACTTTCATTCTTTCCTCAGAGATGCTTTTCAGGCAAACTTTTATGGACATCAAAATGAGCTGGCAGGTTTATTAAAATAGAATGCCTGGACCCACATGCAGAGTTCCTGACGCAGCAGGTCTGAGATTAGGCCCAAGAATTTGCATTTCTCACAAGTTCTCAGGTGCTGCTGATGCAGCCAGTCCAGGCACTACACTGGATCGAGAAATACTGCTCTGTTTTTCCAAGATCAGGTACTTCAGGGACAGATCCAGACCCTCCCTGCCATGTAGAGACAGAGATGGGAGAACCTGTCACCTCGTCTATTCTAAGGACAAGATGGGCGCCTCCGCTATTACAGTCAGCTGGCTGAAAGCTGCAAGGTCGAGCTCATTTCCCCCCTCTTCTTCGTTAGAGCAGTGGCGACTCTCCTCCTATCCTGAAGCCTCCGCTTGGCCCACAAGTGCCAGGAATGGGCTCCTGCCTCCTGGGGCGGAGAAGGGCAGGCAGCCCGGGGCAAGGAGTAGGGTGGTGTGTCAGGAAGGGCCAGGGGCTTCCAGTCACACCACCTCTCCTCAAGCCCAGGGGCAGCCACTCCCTGGCTGCTGGCCCTGGGCCTCACTTGCCCCATCTACACAGGATAATGATGCCCACAGCCCGGAGGACTGCTCAGGAGAGTAAATGGGAATAGTGCAAGCAGGAGTCCTTTGTTGTCTGTGACGAAGCCCACAAACAGTCTTTATCACCACAGCTTTGTGACACATCTGCTCCTTAACAATAAGCCATAGTGATGGTAGCTCACCCTCCTTGTTTTTATTTTATTTTTTACCGCTCTAGTAACTTTGCTTCGTTTTTAACATTTTTCTCACCCTCTCCCCTACGATGGCCTTTACCTTTGAGCCCCAATGTTGCTGATGCTGACTCACCGGCCACGGGCGTATTTACACACGTAGACCCATCTGCAGGCACTAAAAAGAAGAGCAATCGGGATACGTGCCATTAAGCTCCATATTACTCAACCCAAAGTCATGAGCTTCTCAGTCTCGAGAGTGAGGAATGAAATAAGAAACATCAGCCAAGCAGTTTGTCACTGGTTCTCAACAAGCCAAGATTCTGCAGGCCCACTTAACCCCTCTCCCTGACCTTTGCCTTTGGACATTAGGTTCTGCCCCAGAATCTCCCCAACACTCAGGGAGTTACAGGGAAAGAAAAGGAGATGCCCTTTGAAGACGGGCAGAGACTACTGACGATCTGGAAAAGATGCTTTTGCATTGGCTGTGTGATTCAAGCCATCCTGACATCTTCCTTCCCCTCAGAGCTCTGGATTGCGGTAGGTGGTGCTCACGTGCCGGTTGTATTAGAGGTAAAAGGACCCTGTCTGTGGAGTCAAGGACTTGGATGCAGTTCTAATCCTACCCCTGAAAGTGTGACCGCACATCATTTAATTTATTGAAGCCTCCGTTTTCACATCTGTAAAACGGAGATACTACGATTCGCCTCATAGAGGGGTGATAATACGTGGTTTCTCACGTACTGTCTGGCGAACGGCAGGTGTAAAATACTGATTGGGGAAACCTAATCTTCCCTGGGGCTTCATTTTTCGATGTGTTAGGACCGCGTCTACGGTTCTCCTAGCCTGCTGCCCCATCCCCTGAGCCGTGAGCACTCGGCCTGCTCCCAGCGGGGCCCAAGCAGCCCCTTCAAAGCCCTAAACCTGGGCAACCCCTAAACCTATCGGCGACAGTGCCGCGCCCACCGCCCCACCCCCACCTTTGACATCTCGGCCCTCCTCTCTCAGCTGCGATCGCGTCACTTCCGCAGGAAGAGGCGGGCGCGTCCGCGCGCTTGGCGCGAAAGTCGGTTCGCCGGCCTGGCAATTTCCGGGTTCGGCGTTTGCTTCGGGTCGGGGGCGCCGCCGGCTGCGGCGGGTGTGCGCCGGGCTGGCGCCCGACCCCAGCCGCCGCCCAGCAGGCCGCGTGCCCCTCCACTCGACTCCCGAAGACCCCCCCCAGGCTCCACCGAGGTGAGTGAGGCACAGAGAGAGGACCCAGCTCCCTCCCCACCCCAATTGGGGGGTCGCGACACCTTCCCTGGCCTTTGGGGCCCTTGTTTCCCGGCCGTGTAACCGGCCCTCGGACCGGCGAGTGGGACTTTGACGCCGGAAAGAACGTGGCTGCGGTTGGACCGAGAGCCGGGCCTCGCTGTGGCAGCTGGTAAGCAAGAGCATTCGGCCTTCTGGGGGCATGGCCTTGCTAACCGGTTCCACTTTTCCATTAAAGTCCGTTTACTGAGGGTTGAACAAACGTCAGGGGCCGTGGACAGTTTCGTTCGTGGATCCTTGAGCTAAGTGCAATTGAATGCCCATTGACTGGGGGGCTTAGAGCCCCATAACAAAGGGCCCGAATGTATTCCATTTAGGGACATTAATTTTGTTCTCTGATTTGCCAGGATTGGTGTTGTCATCTCTTTCCCTCCCATCCAAGTACTAACCAGGCCCGACCCTGCTTAGTGTCATCTCTTTCCCTGACTTTGCCCACATTCCAGCGTTTCTTAGAAACGAATGAACGAATTCATGGACAAGGCCAGAATGTCTATCCTTGGGCTTTGTCGTCTGCACAGAAAGGAGACGCCTTAAACTTTTAACTTCACACATGGTGTGTTTTGTCCTTGTTAATGGTTCCTTTATTTTGGCAGTTCAAAAATGTCCAGCAATGACAAAGAACCGTTTCTTGTGAAGTTTTTAAAGTCTCCAGACAATTCGGAATGTTTTTTTAAAGCACTTGAGGTAAGAATCGTTGAAAATGCCTTGTTTGATGCTGTGAATTCATTTTTTTTCGTTTTCAGTGTTTTTGATTTGTTGGACTCTATGTCTTAGTCATTTATTTTCTTACTAGTTTTATTGTAATGTACATTAATATAGATGTGTTGTTACATATTTTTGGATTGATGTAAATATATCATTATAATGTATTTTGGGGAGCATGAAGTCTATTACTTTTTTTTAGGATTTTATTGGGTAGAGAGAGAGGTAAGAGAGCACAAACAGAGGGAGAGGCAGGCCGAGGGAGAAGCGGGCTCCCTGCTGAGCCGAGAGCCTGATGTGGGGCTTGATCCCAGGACCCAGAGACCATGACCGAGGCAGACACCTAACTGACTGAGCCAGCCAGGCACCCCATTATGACATTTATATTGAAGTTCGCAAATTTGCTATTCTTGGAAATTACATTGCTTTCTATGTCTACTAACTGGAGTAGACCTTTGTATGCTGAAGAAATTTGAATCTGTTATATACTGGTTACACTTCATTTTTTTGTAGCTAAAAGTGTGTTTCACAGTGTACAGTGTAATATGGAAAGATGTGGGGGGTGTTGTAGAGCCTTGCTACGTACAGACCCCAGCAACATCAGTAGAGTTGGAAGTATAGAACCTTGGGCCCAACTCAGACTGCCCAATTAGATTCTGCATTTTAACAAGATCCTCGGTGTAATTCCTATATATATTAGAGTTTAAGAAGCACTGTTGTAGCAGGTTTTTCTTTAAAGTTCACTCAGCAAATAATCACTGAGTGTCGTGACCTGTTGAGCACTGTTGTAGTCCTTGGGATACATTGGTGAGCACAGCAGGGAAAGACCCGTACTTTCTCAGAGCTTACATTCTGTTTTAGCAGGAGGACCTAGACATAAATCAGGATAAATGAGTAAACTGTATGATATGTTACCTGGGGCTCTGTGCTATGAAGAGAAAAGAGCAAAACAGTTTAAGGAGTTCTAAAGGATGTTTGTTGCGGGAGAAGGGAAGGTTACAGTCTTAAGTAGAGTGTGATTGGTGGAAGTTTTATGGAGAAGATAAGTACACTTGAAGGAGGTGGGATGGTTAGACATGTGAATGTCTGGGGAGGAAGCCTTCAGGCAGAGAGAACAGCCATACACAGGTCCCTGAGAAAGTACTTGGAGTGCCTATCCAACATACAGTGTGGCTGTAGCGTGGTGAACAAGGGTTGGGGGAAGAACATTAATGGGTGCTTTAGAGAGTAAGAGTAAAGAAGTCATGTAAAGAGCCTTAAGGGCCATGGTAAGGACTTTGACTTTTTCATTTGAGCAAATCTGATTGAAGTGAGGGATCAAGTCAGGTGAAGACTGGGAAAATATTTCATGGAGTGAGAACAAGAGCAGAACCTCTACCGAGTTTATGCGTGGCTTGTTCCAGACCTAGCAAGAAAGGAGTGACTAGAGAATGGTAAACAGGGGAGAAAAGAGGTAGAAGGTTAGAGTGGGGAGATAGGCAGGGGCCAGACTCGTGACCTGATTTGTATCATTAAAGAGATTACTAGTTGCTGTATGGAGAATAGATTTAGGGCAAGGAAAGGAAAAGGAACCACTTTGTAGACTTCTGCAGAGGTCTAGGTGAGAGATGAGGGTAGCTTTCAATGGGAGAAAAGATTGCATTAGAGATGGATTTTTGAAGATAGAGTTCATAGGACTTAAATACGGGTGAAAATTTTCAGGTGCACTCTTTCATTTTTTTTATTTCTTTCAGTCAATAAAAGAGTTCCAATCAGAAGAATATCTTCAGATTATTACAGAAGAAGAGGCATTGAAGATTAAGGAAAATGACAGGTCGCTTTATGTCTGTGACCCTTTTAGTGGCGTTGTCTTTGATCACCTCAAAAAGGTTTGCTAACTTTTTGTGTGTTCCTTCTGTAGTCTGATTTTTGTTGTTTTGTTTCAGTGGACATAAGTTCTTTACTGGCCATGAGGTATTATACAGATGATGAATATAGAGGAATCTTTCGGTTTGGGAGACCAGAATTATATTTTTAAAGACTAATCATGTTATGATGGGCTTTTGTTATACGTAATTTTTATATTTCAGGATATTTAACTTCACTTAGCTTAAATCAGTGATATAGTAATAAAACACTTTAGTGATGGAGTTCTGCCATACTTAAACTCAGTTTGATTGCAAGATTTTCCGTGAAAATTTGGGAAAGATCTCAAGATAATGCTTGGTTATTTACTGTCTTTCCTATGTGCTCTTTCACACACAGTTTTCATACCTATACCTTGTAGAGAGGGTCTGAAACATTATATGCCTAAAGGAAGCATTTTGGGGATGAATATTGCTAATATATCAATGAGCCATCTGATTTCTTTCTGTTGATTCCAGAGTCTACTGACTCATTACTTTTTTGGTGTCTGGACAAGAGAGAAGCATTGAAATAAAAGTAAACTGGCTGTAATTCCATCCAGATTACAAAGAAGTGATTCTTGTTTGAAGGAGAAGAAAACATAGAAGAGTAGGTAGATGCAGTATCTGCACAATTTATGGAAGGTCTGTGCCCACTTTTGCCAAAAGCATTGTTGGTCTGCCCTCCTTTTGGAAATAACACACCTTGTCAGATAGAATCGAGAGCATTAAAAACAAACTTTCCTATGACTGAACAAAAAGGTAACAATAATTGTTTACTGTGTGCATCTTTAAATCAGTCATGCCCTGGTGACTTTGGCAGCCATATGCTTTTTAGATCTGGCTTGAATGTGCTGATGTTGAGCAAGACTGTCAACTTTTCTTAACTCAGTTATCAGTGAAAATAAAAGGCCATTTTTAATAGCCTTGTAATATCTTTGAGAAATACTTACTTGGAAAGACATTGAGTTAAAGACAAAGTATTTAAAACACAAATGTAGAAACTGCCTAGGATTTTTTATGTTCGTGTGACAGAATAGGTATTTTAGAAGGGGTTAATTAGGCTCTTAAACTGTAGAACTGCTTGGTTGGCTGGATACTTCATTTAAAAACTATATGGATTTTCCCAATTATTAAAGTATAAGTCTGTTATTCCTATAACCTATCATTAAGACTGTTTCTGATATTAAAATTTGGTGGGAGTTGTGACTGAATGTGGCTCTTGAAGCTTATTTCTTTCGATAGCCTGCATTAATTGCCTGTGTGTTTAATGTGTAGTATCTCTGAGAAATTATATAATGGTCCTTATTTTGTCTTATAATAATTTAGCAGTAGTCATCAACTTCTGTAAAGAATTGCTAAATATTGGGATGCCTGGGTGGCTCAGTTGGTTAAGCCTCTGCCTTCGGCTCAGGTCATGATCTCAGGGTCCTGGGATCGAGTCCCACAACGGGCTCCTTGCTCGTCAGGGAGCCTGCTTCTCCCTCTGCCTCCATCTGCCAGTGCTCACTCTCTCTCTCTGACAAATAAATAAATAAAATCTTTAAAAAAAAAAAAAAAAAAAAAAGAATTGCTAAACATTGAGGCACCTGGCTGGCTTGGTCAGTTAAGCGTCTACCTTTGGCTCAGATCATGATTCCAGGGTCCTGAGATAGAACCCCATGTTGGGCTCTCTGCTCAGCAGGGAGCCTGCTTCTCCCTCCCCCTCTGCCTGCCACTCCCCCGCTTTTGCTCTCTCTCTGTCAAATAAATAAATAAAATCTTTAAAAGGAAAAAAAGACTGGGTGGTTCAGTGGGTTAAGCCTCTGCCTTCAGCGCAGGTCATATTCCCAGGGTCCTGGGATTGAGCCCCGCATCAGGCTCTCTGCTCAGCAAGGGGCCTACGTCCCGTCCCCCCTCACCCCACCGCCTGCCTCTCTGCCTACTTGTGATCTCTCTGTCAAATAAATAAAATCTTAAAAAAAAAAAAAATTGCTAAGTATTACAAAATGTAATTTTATAAGCGAGAGGTCTTTTCCTACATACTAAATTTTCTCCCTTTTTTTGTAGCTTGGCTGCAGAATTGTTGGCCCTCAAGTAGTCATATTTTGTATGGACCACCAGCGATGTGTCCCAAGAGCTGAACATCCAGTTTATAATATGGTTATGTCTGATGTAACTGTATCTTGTACAAGCCTGGAAAAAGATAAAAGGGTAGGTACTGAGAGGAATATCGTGATCAATATATTGATCTCCACACTTAATCTTTCACTGCATAGGAGACACTTTGAAAGACCTTGTACTCGGTGTTCATGACTTAAGGTCTGTATACACCAATGTATATCTTTTCTATTTTAATGAAATAGAAATAGTGGAATCTGTTTTACTGAGGACTACTTGAAAGAAAACTCTTTTTCCCCTGTGCAGTTGAGTTAGAGTTTGAGTCACATTTTTCCATATTAGATGGTTAATCTTCTTAAAAAAAATGTTGATGGAGTGTCTGGGTGGCTCAGTTGGTTAAGCTTCTCACTTTGGCTCAGGACATGATCTCAGCGTCTTGGGGTCATTGGGCGCTGAGCTCAGTAGGGAGTTTTCTTCTCCCTTTCCCCCGACTTGTGCTCACGCTCCCTCTCTTGCTCACTCACTCTCTAATAGATAAAATCTTTAAAAAAATTATTTTAAAAAACGTTGAGAGGTAGAATGGGCTGTGGATTTAACATTTGCTATGAGGAAAGAAATGCTTTGATAATGCTAAAAGAGAAAATACATATTTGTATATATAATGTGTACAATTAATACTTTTAAATATATATGCACAGTATATTATAGAAACAACATAAGTTAATAAACTCATGGCGTTGAAAGAAACAACTATATGAAAGTAATTATTTTTAGATTTATGTATAATTCATATTTATCGTTATCCAAAAAGTAATTTGATTATTTAACTTTAGAGTGGTGAGAAACATTTGTGCCTTCAAGCTAATAACAACAAAAGATATTTGAGTTTTTGTATAAAAAAATGGAAGAGGTATTTTTTGCTTTGGTGTTAATGTATTTTCTTTTGGGTTTACAGGAAGAAGTTCATAAATATGTACAAATGATGGGTGGACGTGTATATAGAGACCTTAATATATCAGTAACTCACCTTATTGCAGGAGAAGTTGGCAGCAAAAAATATTTAGTTGCTGCGAACCTAAAGAAACCTATTTTGCTCCCTTCTTGGATTAAAACACTTTGGGAAAAGTCACAAGAGAAGTAAGAAAGACATTTATGTGTTTTCTAGATTTGAAAAAATGATACATTCAATCATTTTGGCATATTGTGGGTTATTATAGGGGAAGTTTTATGTTGTCCTCTTGGGATTTGTTATTCAGGGACAAAAAAATGGTGTTATTACTCTTCACTGAAAATAAGCATAATCTGCAAGGTCTCATCAAGGTGTAAGTTGATAGGTAGAATAGGCTTTTGATTTAATACTAGTTACAAGGTAAGAAATGCTTTGACAATAAAGATTGCTTTCAGCAGTAAATGCCTGTAAAATAGTTGAGAAGATCACTGTGGCAACTGTAGTTCTTAAGTTGCATTATCCTTCTACTACTGTGCTAAGATGGAGAGTAAATTAGCCATTTTGACTGTCGTATTCTCTCACAAAGGTGTCTATGTAAAGTTGAATATAAACATATGTCAGCCATTAGGATGTGGTCATTCAGTAAATGTTAATCAAGTTCATTTTATGTACCTGGCCTGAGCTAGGCTTTAGACATGGTATCCCTGCCTGCCCCTGTGGACCTTAGAAATGGGCGTTTTAACACATCTGTCTTAAATGGAAAAAGAATGACATTTTTGTTAGTATTCTGCCCAAAATTATTGCTTATTATTTATATCATATGATGGAAGGATAAAAAGTCCATCTTTCTAGTAGGCAACCAAGGTCCTTTGAGTTTTTAAGTAAATTCACATGTAAGATTTTGGAAAATAGACCACTTTGACCAGCATGAACTCAGAAGAGTTAATGAAATAACATTTTCCCTTAAAACAGTTTTATTTAAGAATCTCTATCTTGAAATACTACTTTTTAGATGAGCAGATAATGTAATTTTGAGTTTCAGTACCCCTTTTCTAAAAAATGAGGAAAGCATTAGTGATTTCTGTTGTTTGTCATTATTCTGATAAATTTTAAACCATTTGGTATGTTAATATGTTAATTTTTTCCTTGTTACGTATTTTTTCCAGAAAAATAACTAGGTATACTGATGTAAACATGGAAGACTTCAAGTGTCCCATTTTTCTTGGTTGCATTATCTGTGTGACTGGTTTGTGTAGCTTAGACAGGAAGGCAGTTCAGCAACTCACAATTAAGCATGGAGGTCAATACATGGGACAACTGAAAATGAATGAATGCACACACCTCATTGTGCAAGAACCAAAAGGTAAAACTATGTTTCCCAAATGGAAAAAATACAAAATTTTCTCTAGTATTTAACATTTTAAGATCTTTACAGACTAGATTTTGCTTATGACTTGTTAAAACTCTCATATATTTTCCCCCTAAAATCTTAGAAAAATAGTTTGGTTCACAAACCTGTAGAAAAATTACAGGACTATCCAGGTTTATCCAGGTCATTGAAAAAATATTTTTTTCAATTTCCAGTGGTTTTTATTGTTTGATTTTTTTTCAAAGTTTGCTACATAGTTACCAAATACTTATAAAACAAGAAATTTGGATGAACAACGAAAAGGCTAATAGATGTAGCTAAATTACATTCTTTCTAATGATGAAATTTTATTTATTTATTTATTTTTAACATTTTATTTATTTATTTGATAGAGAGAGAGATCACAAGTAGGCAGAGAGGCAGGCAGAGAGAGGGGGAAGCAGGCTCCCCGCCAAGCAGGCGGGGATCGATCCCATGACCCGAGCTGAAGGCAGAGGCCTTACCCTCTGAGCCACCCAGGTGCCCCTCTAATGATAAACTTTAAAGGCTTGGCTTAGTTTTTAATTGAATTAATCTGATTTATTGGATGAACTAGAAGTTGTAACTTGAAGATACACCTTGCAGAACACGAGGCAGTTAAAAGGAGAAAAATATACTACCAATAAGAAGAATTCCTTAAAATTGTGTTTAATTTTGGTGTCCTGTAATGTTTATATCTATTTTGGAAGATTTTTTTTTCTTTATAAATACCCTTAAAATACATACAAATTGATGAGAGAGAATTTTGTTAATGTTTTTGTTATTTATTTATGCCTGTGTTTTATTAAGCTACCTAGGGAGCAAAATAGGAAAAAAAAACCCTGCTAAAATTAGTTGGTAATTGTCCTTAAATCAGAACTCTGTGTATGGCCAACTATGATATTATAATTGTGAGTAGAGTTGGTAACTGCTATTGAATTTCTGAACCTGAAGGCAGTTCATTTCTTTGCTCTCAAGAATGTCCAAAAAAATCCTTTTTGTGTTATTGTTTAGTACATATTGACCTCAGTTTCTCTATGGCACTGTTTCAAAATACATTGTGTTAAAAGTTGTTTTAAGGGGATAAAAAGATATATTTCTTATAATATGCCTGTCCATTTGGACTTCAAGTCAAATCCTGTTGACATTAGAGTAGACTATTCAAAGCTGGTATTTTTATATTGCGGACATTTACAATCTTTACAGTTGTTTTATTCAGTCTTACTAAAGCCACATAATTCTGTGAGTTATTCCCATGTTACAGATTAAGAAACTGGTTTAAAGAAATTAAGCAATGGAGACTATACTCAAACCAAGTCTAGTATTTCAGTCACCCTATATAAATTATGCAATTTTAAGAGACAAACCCCCTTGCATACAGCATATAGCATACTATTTATTTAAGAATAGTTACTGGTAACTTTAATTTTGTTTTGGTGAGTTTTTTCCCATAACCTATCATACTTAAATATTTCTACAAAGATAGATTTTAATAGTTTACATTTCTCACTATTTCTTAATGAACGTGATAGGTCAAAAGTACGAATGTGCCAAGAGATGGAATGTACACTGTGTGACCACGCAGTGGTTTTTTGACAGTGTTGACAAAGGTTTTTGTCAGGATGAATCCATATACAAGACAGAACCGAGACCAGAAGCAAAGACTGTGCCTGATACTTCAACTCCTACTGGCCAGATCAACACAGTTGATAGTAAGTTTCAGTGGGATTAAAGTAAACAGTCATTTTTGACATCACTTTCTTTGTAAGAATTGATTTGTAAAGATGATCAGTGAGATACAGTAGGGAATTCCATCCTTTATTGCTATGTTTCCAGGCATAATTATGTAATAGCTAAATTGTATGAAAACTAGTCCAGAATTCTAGGTATTTCTTTTTATAATGGATGTATATTTTCTTTCATACCTTCGTTTAATGCAAAAGATGATTAAAGAAGTCAAGATTACTATAAAGACTTAAAAAAGAATTTTTCTAAACCTGACGGTGGGCAAATGTAATACATTTTTATTATTTTGCTACTATTACAGACCATCTGTATTCATATAAAATTGAAAACCATTTCTATTTTGTACATGCCATGTTAGAATTTAGCATACATTATACTTTTTCCTTTCCTGGACCCTACAGTGAACAACTTCAGATTGTATGTGGAAGCAAGCCACTATTAAATGTATTAAGAATGTTTTTATTTGAAATAAAATACGAGCCTTAGTCTCATTTTCCCTTGTCATGCTTGGCCACCAAGATTTCAATAAAAACATTTGATGCTTACTTTGGAAATTATTCACAGCCCTTTGTGTTTAAGAAAAATTAACCTATAGGAAAATAGGTAATCACTATTATATCTCCATAAATTTCTGCATCTTTGTTCGATATGTAGGTCGTACTCTTTCAGATGTCAGCCATATTTCCAACATCAATGCAAGTTGTATAAATGAATCGATGTGTAATTCAGTTCTTAATAGCAAAGTGGAGCCTACACTTGAAAATCTAGAAAATCTGGATGTCAGTGCATTTCAAGCACCTGAAGATTTATTAGATGGTTGTCGGGTATGTCTTTATTATGTAATACCTCAGTGATAATGTACATCAGTACTTCTAGCCTGACTTTGAAGACCCCTCAGAGTTGGGCTTATTCCTTATCCATGTAAACTCTTCACTCTAGCCAAGCAGATGTAAGCACTGGGCCACATCTGTCCATAACTGTCACTTATTAAGTGTTACTAATATCCTAGGCTGTGCTAATCAATTAATATATATTGTTAATATGTTGTATGTAATCTCCTTTAACTCCCACAAATAACTCTAAAATGGATATTACCCTGAAACTGAGGCTTGTTCCGTTCTTGTTCAGATTCACGTAGATATTAAGTAGACATCCATCTACTCCAAATCCTATGTTCCTAACCACTAGACTCACTACTTTGTTTTATATCTCTTGGGCTACTTAATTTTTTAATGTATAAATAAACTATCTTATAAGTGCCTTGATGGAAACATCATATGCTGTAGATCTCCTAGAGCTGAATTTTAATATATTTCTACTTGTAGAGTGAATAGGCTGTACATTAGTTGATAAAACATCAGTTTATTGTCAGAACAGAAAGTGTCTTACATAATCTTTTATCCTAGACTCTGGTAATTATGGATATGACTTTTAGTTATTGTTTTTTTAAGATTTATTTATTTTAGAAAGGATACCACAAGAGGAAGGGGCAGATCTCAAGCAGACTCTGCACTGAGTATGGAGTCCAACATGCAGCTTGATTTCAATACCCTCAGATCATGACCTGAGCTGAAACCAAGGTTAGACGCCTAACCAATAGGGCCTCCTAGATGCCCCTAACTTTTAGTTATTCTTACAGGAAGTTTATGATTCCTGATTTTTGTTACAGTATCTTCTAATAACCGAGGTTATTTAGTTTGGGATATAAATGGAGTTAGGAATAGATCTGCCATTCCTAAGAAATTTTTTTAAAGACATCTAAAATACAGATGAAAAAGCTTTATATTTATTAAATTGGTTTAAATATATACATAGTGATACTTAGAAATAAATTATTGCATATAATCCTCAAAGTACTGTCCTCGGCTCTACTTAAATTTTCTTGTGTAATCAACTGTGTAAAGGATATCTCAATTTATAGATGAGAACACTGGTTTAAAGAGCCTAAGTAGGGGCGCCTGGGTGGCTCAGTGGATTAAGCCGCTGCCTTCGGCTCCGGTCATGGTCTCGGGGTCCTGGGATCGAGCCCCGCATCGGGCTCTCTGCTCTGCGGGGGGCCTGCTTCCTCCTCTCTCTCTGCCTGCCTCTCTGCCTACTTGTGATCTCTCTCTCTGTCAAATAAATAAAAAATCTTTAAAAAAAAAAAATAAATAAATAAAGAGCCTAAGTAACTTATCATGGGCATGTAGTTAATTATTGGCCTCTGAACCAAAATTTACACCCAAGTTTTCTGAATTCAGATAAACTCCCGTTTATTATTTTTTTAAATTATTTTTATTAACATATAATGTATTTGCCCCAGGGGTTACAGGTCGTGAATCGTCAGGCTTACACATTTCACAGCACTCACCATAACACATACCCTCACCAATGTCCATAACCCAACCACCCTCTCCATATCACCCTCCCCCCAGCAACCCTCAGTTTGTTTTGTGAGATTAAGAGTCTCTTATGGTTTGCCTCCCTCCTGATCCCATCCTGTTTCATTTTTTTCCTTCCCTACTCCCCAAACACCCATCCTGACTCAAATTCCTCATATCAGGGAGATCATCTGATAATTGTCTTTCTCTGATTGACTTATTTCGCTCAGCATAATACCCTCTAGTTTCATCCATGTCATTGCAAATGGCAAGATTTCATTTCTTTTGATAGCTGCACAGTATTCCATTGTGTGTGTGTGTGTGTGTGTTTGTGTGTGTGTGTGTATCTTCTTTATCCATTTTTCTGTTGATGGACATCTAGGTTTCTTCCATAGTTTGGCTATTGTGGACATTGCTGCTATAAACATTCGGGTGCACTTGCCCCTTCGGATCACTACATTTGTATCTTTGGGGTAAATACCCAGTAGTGAAATTGCTGGGTCGTAGGGTAGCTCTATTTTCAACTTTTTGAGGAACCTCCATGCTGTTTTCCAGAGGGGCTGCACCAGGTTGCATTCCAACCAATAGTGTAGGAGGGTTTCCCTTTCTCTGCATCCTCGCCAGCATCTGTCATTTCCTGACTGGTTAATTTTAGTCATTCTGACTGGTGTGAGGTGGTATCTCATTTCCAGTTTATTTCTATAATTTAAATTTACAAGTAGTAAGATCTTCAGCATTTATGGAGCTACCTGCATTTTAGATATTGCTGTGCACTAGTATCCAGAAGGTAACTGAATTCTAGCTTCCATTCTATTTAAAGCCTCAAAGTACTTCCTGCTGTCTACAGTGGATAATAATGCTATGGGATTGTGAAGAAATAATAAAAAATAAAAATTTCAGAATTGGGGCACCTGGGTGGCTCAGTTGGTTAAGCGTCTGCCTTCGGCTCCAGTCATGTTCTCAAGGTCCTAGGATTGAGCCCCATGTCAGGCTTCCTGCTCAGCCCGGAGTCTGCTTCTCCCTGTCCCTCTGACCCTCTCCCCAGCTCCTGCTCCCATTCACTCCCACTCTCTCTCTCAAATGAATTTTAAAAATCTTTTTTTAAAAAAATGTCGGAATTGTTAAAAAAAAAAAGTTTCAGATTATACTCTATTCTTAATGTATTAAATGTACGCAGAGCTGTGTATGTGTGTTTCTGTTGAGAGAAGCAAACCATCTTAAATGCATTAATCTAAAGTAAATATTTTCTTTCTTTGCAGATCTATCTTTGTGGTTTTAGTGGCAGAAAGCTTGATAAACTGAGAAGGCTTATTAACAGTGGAGGTGGAGTTCGTTTTAATCAGCTCAATGAAGATGTAACTCATGTTATCGTGGGAGATTATGATGATGAATTGAAGCAGTTTTGGGATAAATCAGCCCACAGGTTTTGTCAGTTTTTAATTCAAAGCAATTTCTACTCTAATGATTTTTCTTAAAATTGCGTATCCGTGCAGTTATGGTAACTGGATGGCAAGTGGGATGATATGATAGTCTTTATGGTTTAAGCTAATAAATAATTATGTACTATTTTTGCAGGCCTCATGTAGTAGGAGCAAAATGGTTGCTAGAGTGTTTTAGTAAAGGTTACATGCTTCCTGAAGAGCCATATATCCATGCTAACTACCAGCCAGTGGAAATTCCAGTTTCAGATCAACCTGAAAGTAAAACAGCCTTTTCAAAAAAGAACAACAGCTTCTCTAAGAAAAACTTGGCTCCTGATGAAAAGCATGAACAAGCTGATGAAGATCTGCTCTCTCAGTATATAAATAATAACCCAACAGTAGGTAAGAAGTAGTTGACGAGTATTTACAGTCATTAAGAAATGTTTTAATAACTTAATACATACACATGTGATTTCTGCCAGTTTTTCTAGATTTTAAGTTAAACCTTTTTCTTCCTTTAATGTTTTATGTTTGTTGCTCTTTCTAAGGCAAAGCCTGGGGGCTGCTGAACCCTCTGACTGCCTTGTCTCTCTTCAACTCACTGGCTCCTCTTTGATCTGTTTTATATGCCAGCATCAGTTTGTTAGTGTGAGTTTGTAACAGCATGAGTTTTTCTTTTTAAATTTTTAAGATTTTACTTATTCTTTAGAGTATGCATAAGGGGGGTGGGGCAGAGGGAGAAGCAGGCTCCCTGCTGAGCATGGATTCCCAATGCAGGGCTAGATCGCAGGACCCTGAGATCATGACCTGAGCTGAAGGCAGATGCTTAACAGACTGAGCCACCCAGGCGCCCCATGTAACAGCATACACTTTTATTTTAACCTTGTAATTACCTCTTACTTGGTTATTGTGATCTTTAATGCATACAGTGCTGCACTGTACCACAACCTCTGTATATAGTTTTCTCAATGTGAGAAGGAGACTTGCCAGTGAAGAGTTGTGAGCAGAATTTCTTCTTACTTAAAAAATTTTTTGAAATATTTAATACAGTGAAAAGAATGTCAAGAATAATGTGATGAGTAGCCATATACTACTGCATAAGAAAAATAGAATATTCCACTCTACCAAAGCCTCCTGTGAGTCTCTCCATTTTCCTTATAGTTTGCATGTGTAAATATATATATTTATCTATATGCAATATAGATACTCATTTTGTGTATATTTTAGCTTATATAGATGATATACAGTATGTGCTCTTTTGCTGCTCCCCTCCAACCATGAGAAATATCTAACCAAGTAACTGAAAATACCACAGTTTATCTGTTTTCCCACCTTATAGACATTTTTATTGTGTCTTTTTTTTTTTTTTGCCAGTGCAAACAGTACTGCTGAGATTGTTCTTACCTATGTCTCTGTGATGCTCAGAGGTTTCTTTACATGTACAGGATGCCAAGTTTGGTCTGCTCTGTATAGATTAGTGATGCACATGTCTTAAACTCCTCCACTATAATGTTGACCTTGACAGTTTCTCCATGTAGTTCTGTCAAATTTAGTTTTTTAATATATTTTGATGTTTTATTACATGATGATCCTCATTTTCCTAATTTTGTTTTTCTTAAAAATCTGTTTTGTCTGATATTAATAGAACTATCCCTGCCTCATGTGAGTCAGTATTTATCTGGTATGACTGACTTTTTCTTTAAAACTGCAAATTTGGTCGCTTTACCTTTACTGTTGTGATATATTTTTATTATTTTATACCATCTTATTTTACACTGTCCCGTTTTTCTGTGCCTCCATATTTAACATTTTTGCTTCCTTTTGGATAGCTTGAGCTTGCCCTCTCTCACCTCAATCTCCACCTCCCTATCCTCCCTCTATTGATGTAGAAGTTACATCTATTTATATTTTTAGTGATTACTTAGAACTAGAATGTGCATCATAACTTGAAATCTAAAGTTAATCAGAATTTTGTTCTTCATCTTGAATAATACAAGAACTTTATACACTATCTTCAACAGCACTGCTAATCATACCGCCCTACATACACTCTATTTATGTGATTTGGGCCAGTATTTTCATTGTCCTTTTTTAATCTGACAGACACTTGGGTTTTATATGGTCCATACTTGTTTTGATTTACCAACATGTTTAGCAATTTCTTTGCTTCTTATTCTTTGTTGTATCTGAGAATTCTCTTCTGGAATCATTTTCTTTCCTCCTATAAAATAATATCCTTTAGAAATTTCTTCAGTTTCTGTTAATGTCTTTATTTTTGCCCTTGTTCTTAAAAAATAGTTATGCTAGGAATACAGCAATGTAATATCACCTCACATATGTCATAAAGGCTAAAATAAAAAAACACTAGAAATAACAGGTTATGGATATGGAGAAAAAGGAACGCTTGTGCACTGTTGGCAGGAATGCAAACTGGTGCAGCCACTCTGGAAAACAGTATGAAGGTTCCTCAAAAAGTTAAAAGTGGAACTACCCTGTGATTCAGCAATCACACTACTAGGTATTTACTCAAAGAATACAGGAACACCAGTTTAAAGGGATACATACAGCCCTATGTTTATAGCAGCATTATTTACAATAGTCAAGATATGGAAGCAGTCCAAGTATTTAGTGACTGATGAATGGATAAAGAAGATGTGGTGTGTGTGTATGCACACACAGGAATATTATTCAGCCATAAGAATGAAATCTTGCCATTTGCAATGGCGTGGTTGGAGGTAGAGAGTATAATGCAAGCAAAATAAATCAGAAAAAGACAAATACCAAATGATTTCACTCATATATGGAATTTAAGAAAGAAAATAGGCAAGGTGGAAAAAAAATGAAAGATACAAAGCAAGAAACAGACTCTTAATTATAGAGAACAATCTAATGGCTATCAGAGGGGACAGAGGTGCAGGGATGGTGGATTAATGAGTGATGTGGATTAATGAGTCTAAAGACCTAACTAGAAAAAAGTTGCTATGGGCTATGTTAAAGAGGTTACTGCCTGTGTTCTCGTCTAGGATTTTTATGGTTTCAGGTCTCAGATTTGGGTCTTTCATCCTTTTTGTGTATGGTGTAAGGAAGTGGTCCAGTTTTATTCTTTTGCATGTTGCTGTTCAGCATTCCAAACACATTTTGTTAAAGAGACTATCCTTTCCAATTGTGTATTTTCTCCTGCTTTGTCAAAGATTAATTAATTAATGACCATAATTAATGACCATGGTCATTAATTAGTGACCATATAGTTAAGGGTTTATTTCTGGGTTCTCTTTTCTGTTCCGTTGATCTGTGTGTCTGTTTTTGGGCCAATACCATCCTGTTTTGATTGTTACAGCTTTGTAGAAATCTGGAATCGTGATGCCTCCAGGTTTGCTTTTCTTTCTCAAGATGCTTTGGCTACCAGCAGTCTTTTGTGGTTCCACACAAATTTTAGGATTATTAGTTCTAGCTCTGTGAAAAATGCTGTTGGTATTTTGATAGGGATTGCATTAGCTGTGTAGATTGCTTTGGGTAGTGCAGACATTTTAACAATATTTGTTCTTCCAACCTATGAGAGTGGAATGTCTTTCCATTTCTTTGTGTCATTTTCAATTTCTGTAATCAGTGTTTTATAGTTTTCAGAGTACAGGTCTTTCACCTCTTTGGTTAGGTTTATTCCTAGGTATCTTATTTGGGGAGCAATTGTAAATGGGATTGTTTCTTTAATTTCTCTTTCTTTTCTGCTGCTTCATTATTGGTGTGGAGAAATGCAACAGATTTCTGTATTTGATTTTGTTTTTGTTTTGTTGTTGTTTTGGGGGATTTTTTATATTTTATTTTTCCTTTAACTAGGCTCCACAGGGGCTTGAACTCATGACTTGGAGCTGAAAAGTCGCATGCTCTACTGACTGAACCAGCCATGCAGCCTATACATTGATTTGGTATCCTGTGTCTTTACTGAATTCGTTTGTCAGTTCAGCAGTTTTTTTGTGGAATCTTTTGGGCTTTCTGTATATAGTATATTATCTCCAAATAGTGAAAGTTTTAACTTTTTCCTTAGCCAATTTGGACGCCTTTTGTTTTTGTTGTCTGATTGCTATGGCTAGGACTTCCTGTATTGTGTTGAATAAAAGTGGTGAGAGTGGACATCCTTGTCTTGTTCCTTGTTAGGGGAAAGTTCTCAGTGTTTCCTCATTGGGTGTTTGCTATGGATGTTTCATGTATGGCCATTATTATGTTGAGGTATTTCCCTCTAAACCTACTTTGTTGAGAGTTTTTATCATGAATGAACATTGTGCTTTGTTAGATGCTTTTTCTGCATCTATTGAAATGGTCATACGGTTTTTATCCTTTCTCTTATTGATGGGATGCATCACATTGATTTGTGAATTTTTTTTTTTTTTTTTTTAGATTTTATTTATTTATTTGACAGAGATCACAAGTAGGCAGAGAGGCAGACAGAGAGAGTGAGAGGGAAGCAGGCTCCCTGCCGAGCAGAGAGCCCGATGTGGGACTCGATCCCAGGACCCTGAGATCATGACCTGAGCCGAAGGCAGCGGCTTAAACCACTGAGCCACCCAGGCGCCCCTGATTTGTGAATATTAAACCACCCTTGCATCCCAGGAATAAGTCCCACTTGATTGTGGTGAATGATTTTTTTTTTTTTTTTGGATATATTGTTGAATTCAGTTTGCTAAGTGGGGTGGGTGGTAGTTGCAGAGGAAGAGGGAAAAATCCAACATGGGCCTCAATCCCTGGACTCCAGGATTGTGACCTGAGCCAAAGACATCCATGTAACCCACTGAGTTAGCCAGATGCCTCATGAACAGCCCCCCCCCCCTTTTTTAAGATTTTAGAAAGAAAGCTCACAAACAGAAGAAACAGCAGGCAGAGGGAGAAGCAGGCTCCCCGCTGAGCAAAGATCCTGATGTAGGGCTTGATCCCAGGACCCCAGGATCATAACCTGAGCCAAAGGCAGACCTTAACTGACTGAGCCATCCAGGTGTCCTGCATAAAAACCATTCTTAAGTTACAGGCTACAGGTCCAGTTTGGCCCTCAGGCTGTAGTTAACCACTCCTGTACAAAGCACCAATAAAGTTTTCAAAAACTAAGTTGTTACCTTTTTTTATTTTTAATTTTAGTTAGTGAACATACAGTGCAATATTAGTTTCAGGACTAGAATTAAGTGATTCATCGCTTACAACACCCAGTGGTCATCACAAGCATCCTCTTTACTTTTTTTTTTTTTTTTTAAACAAGTGCCCTCTTTAATACTCATCACCCATTCAGCCCATCTCCATCCACCTCCCTCCCACCAACTCCCAGCTTGTCTTCTAATCTTAAGAGTCTCTTATGGCTTGTTTGCCTTTCTCCTTTTTTTTCTTTTTCCTGTTGCCATATGTTCACTTGTTTTCTTTCTTAAATTTCACATACGAATGAGATCATATGGTGTTTGTTTGTCTCTGACGACTTATTTCACTTAGCACAATACACTCTAGCTCCATCCATGTCATTGCAAATGGCAAGATTTCATTTTTTTTGATGACTAATATTCCTGTGTGTGTGTGTGTGTGTGTGTGTGTGTGTGTGTGTGTACACCACCACATCTTTATCCATTCATCTGTCGATGACATCTGGGCTCTTTCCATAGTTTGGCTATTGTGGGCATTGGTGCTATAAACATTGGGGTGCAGGTGCCCTTTTGGATCAGTACATTAGTGTCTTTGGAGTAAATGCCCGCTAGTGCAATTGCTGGGTCATGGGTAGCTCTATTTTCAACTTTTTGAGGAACCTCCATACTGTTTTCCAGAGCGGCTGCACAAGTTTGCATTCCTGACAGTGCAAGAGGGCTCCTTTTCTGTGCATCCTCACCAACACCTGTTGTTTCTTGTACTGTTAATTTGAGCCATTCTGACTAGTGTGAGGTGATGTCTCCTTTTGGTTTTAATTTGTATTTCTCGGGGCGCCTGGGTGGCTCAGTGGGTTAAGCCGCTGCCTTCGGCTCAGGTCATGATCTCAGGGTCCTGGGATCGAGTCCTGCGTTGGGCTCTCTGCTCGGCGGGGAGCCTGCTTCTCTCTCTCTCTCTCTCTCTCTCTCTCTCTGCCTGCCTCTCTATCTACTTGTGATCTCTGTCAAATAAATAAATAAAATCTTTAGGAAAAAAAAAAAAATTTGTATTTCTCTGATGATGAGTGATGTTGGCATCTTCTCCTATGTCTGTAAGCCACTTGGATGTCTTCTTTGGAAAGGTATCTATTCATGTCTTCTGGCCACTTCATTGCTGGGTATTTGTTTTTTGGGTGTTGAGTTTGATAAGTTCTTTATAGATTTTGAATACTGACTCTTTATCTGATCTGTCATTTGCATCTATCTTCTCCCACTCCATAGGCTTTCAGTTTTATTGTTTTCTTTGCTGTGCAAAAGCTTTTTATCTTGATGAAGTCCCAGTAGTTCGTTTTTGCTTTTGCTTCCCTTGCCTAAAGCAGCGTGTCTAATAAGTTACCAGGCCAAGGTTAAGAGGATGGGGCCTATGTTCTCCTCTAGGATTTTGGTGGTTTTGTATCTCAACATTTAGGTCTTTCATCATTTTGAATTTATTTTGATGTATGGTGTAAGAAAATGGTCCAGTTTCATTTTTCATGTTGCTGTCCAGTTTTCTTTTCCCAACACCATTTGTCGAAGAGACTTTTTTCCATTGGATATTATTTTCTTGCTTTGTCAAATATCAGTTACCATACAGTTGGGGGTCCATTTCTGGGTTCTCTGTTCTGTTCCATTGATCTATGTGTCTGTTTTTGTGCCAGTTCCATACTGTCTTGATGACTACAGCTTTGTAATAAAGCTGAAAATCCAGAATCGTGATACCTCCAGTTTTTTTCTTTTTCAAAATTGCTTTGGCTATTTGGGGTCTTTTGTGGTTCCGTGCAAATACTAGGATTGTTTGTTCCATCTCTGTGAAAAATCTGGTGGTATTTTGATAGGGATTGCATTAAATGCATAGATTACTTTGGGTAGTATGGACATTTTAACAATGTTTCTTCTTCTAATCCACGAGTATGGAATGTTTTTCCATTGCTTTGCGTCCTCTTCAATTTCTTTCATAAGTGAGCTCTACTTTTCAGAGTATAGATCTTTTAACTCCATAGTCAGGTTTATTCCTAGGTATATTGTTTTTGGTACAGTTGCAAATGGGATCGATTCCTTGATTTCTTTTCCTGCTGCTTCATTATTGGTGTATAGTAATGCAACAGATTTCTACACATTGGTTTTATATCCTGCAGCTTTGCTGAATTCATGTATTAGTTCTAGCAATTTTTTGGTGGTCTTTCAGGTTTTCTGCATATTGTATCATGTTGTCTAGAATAGACACATAGTGAAAGTTTGACTTCTTCCTTGCCATTTTGGAGCCTTTCATTTCTTTTGTTGTGTGATTGCTAAGCCTAGGACCTCCAGTAGTATATTAAACAGTACAAAGTTTTTACCATTTAAACTTTTAGTCTTGATTCACCAGTGCTTATCCATATTAGGGATTATATATTTTACTGACAGTTGTGTTTTTTTCTTCTACTTATCTGTCAGCCAACTTGATTCTGAAATGTAATAGTTGAAACTATTTGCTTGAGTCCTTCATCAGTTCTCTTAAATCCATATTGTAGTAACTGAACAGTTATAATCTCAATATAAAAATTTTAGGAGTTTTTGAAAAATAAGTAACCATAAAAAAAACAGTTCTCCTTATTATATTCACACAGTTATTTCCATGTGAAGGACTTGATCACTTAGGCCTGTTACTTCTGTTTTTTTCCTTAACAATGTTTTCTCAATTCTTTTGTGAATTAGCAAAACCAATTTTGGGACTGAGACAAGCCCAAAGAGTTATCGGAGTCCCCTAATTTTCAATTAATTGGAGTTTCTAGTATACTAGGAATTCCTACAACAGTGACATGATTGCTCTTGTCATTCCTAATGGAAGGTGGAAATAATAACTGTACTCTTGGTAGCCAAGAAGATGAGGTGGGTTTGTATCGTTTCCTCAGGGTGTACTTACTGAGCCTTATTTTTTGTGAGTGTGGTCACTATTCTCAGGCTTCGTGTTACCTTTAAATATAAGATAAATCCTCTGCTAGAAAACATTTCTTTTTCTCTTTCAGTTGAAGCTGTGAAGTCTGAAGTTGAGCCCTTTAATGACTCTACTCCTATTTCTCTGCCAGAAGAAAACCAGTCTTCTGTCACTTGTTGCCTCCCTGACACTTCTACAATTATCGAAGAAGGTTTATTTAGCCAAAAGAGTTTCCTTGTTTTGGGGTTTAATAATGAAAATGAATCTAATATTGCAAATATCATAAGAGAAAATGCTGGAAAAATCGTGTCCCTTCAGAGCAGAATTGTTGCTGATTATGCTGTGGTTCCTCTGCTGGGGTGTGAAGTAGAAGCAACTGTGGGAGAAGTTGTCACAAATACGTGGCTGGTAAGAAGACCCTGTAGCAGCTGAAATGTAGTGTTGAAGGATATCAGATGCTGAGAGTGTCAATGATTATTTCGTAGACAATTCAGTTTAGGTGAATTGGTGTTTGAGCAAGGTTTAGATTTTGCCTTTAGCAAAGGGAATTGTAAGATAGGAAAATACACAAGCTTCTTGGCCCCAAGCCTGGCAGAGTAGAGCTTATTATTTCCCTGGGGCCACAGCAGCAACATTCTTTCTTAAGAAGTTACCCTAGGTCATCTCCTACTATTTCAGTCCTCCCTGTTTTCTCGCAACCAAAGCATGTGTGCACTTTTGGATTGTTCTCTTTTATTTTGTTTATTTTTTGTTCTTTTTATTTCCTGTATCTTTTTTATTGACTGAACAGTGGTAATTTCATCATTTTTTTTTTTTTTACTTTCCAAGAGTTAAGAGGAAAATTTACAAACTAGGGAAGAAATTAAATTTACAGCAGTATTTAGTAAGTTAAGTGATAACCCTTCCTGATCTTACTATCCTGTGTGATGAGTTGATTTTTTTAATATAATGTGAAATGTATTGAGAATGAGCATACACAAGGTTATATTAAATTGCTTTTCATGTAAACTCAAATTACTGCTAGTGTAAAAACCAGTGTTAACCACTGGCTGCTTATTTCAGCTTGGCATTCTTGTGTTTCTTGTTTCTAAAAGGTAACTTGCATAGACTATCAGACTTTAATTGATCCAAAGTCAAATCCTCTCTTCATGCCAGTCCCAGTGATGGCAGGAATGACTCCTTTAGAGGATTGTGTTATTTCATTCAGCCAGTGTGCAGGAGCAGAAAAAGATTCATTGACATTCTTAGCAAATCGCCTTGGAGCAAGGTATGTAGTATTTTTTGTGCACTCGCTATCATGGTGTATCTTCCTCTGTTTTGACTTATTGGTGAACATTCGAATTGGAATTGGGCCGGGTGTCTTTATAATATTTATGGGTAGGGTATAGTGTACCTATGTTATGGCTCAGTACTACTAGATGGATACCTGGCACAGGTTCAGACCATGGGCATTCGGGCTCACCGACCAGCAGAGGGAATGTGTAAAGCTCATACAAGGGCCATTACTGAATATGGCATATCCAAGCTTTATTCCCTTACATGGGTCCATTTGGGCGATTTATTTTTTTTCAGTAATGAATACTTGGAAAAAAAAATGGACTTGAAAGTTACTTCCAAAATCCAAATTAATCCAACCCCTAAGTGAACCTTAGGTGGTAACTGTTTTAAAACAAAGTAGAAAACTGTTCTAACAGTAAATGTAAAGGAACTCAACTTTTATATTAAAAAAAAATGTTCTTTTAGATTAGATCTTGAAGCAACACTTAAAATGACTTTAATTAGCAATAATCGCGCCTCGGATAAACCTCATTGGCTACGATACTGCCACTGCGCAAAGCTTTAAAATGACTTTAAAGAGACACACCCAAAACAAATTGATTCAGAACATCTGAAAAAAAAAAAAGAAAAAGAAAAAGATGGGCAAAGGTATGTCAAAGAAATGCAAACAAAAGGAAAGGAGGGGTTGCAGTTCTAATGTCAGACAAGTTTGGACTCAAATGAAAAGGCATTAAATAAGAAAAAGAAGAGCGCTATAAATAGCTATTCACACTGAAGTTAAAAATATATATATCTCTCTCTCTCTCAAAAAGAACATTACTTATTCATAAGACCAAAACAATAGGAGATACAAGATGGAATCAGCAGAAATACATTACTTGTAAGAGACTTTAATTCCCATCTTTTACTTCATGAGAGTCCTATAGAAAACAGGGAAGGATCTAGATTTCAATAGCATAGTCATCTACCCTGAAACACCGAACATACCTTTCATGTGCCTGTAGAACACTTACAAACATTGCCTGTAATGAAATTGGCCACAAAGAAAACCTCAGTAAATTCCCTAAAATAGGAAGGGTGCAGACCATACTTTCTAATCATGATGTAAAGACTAGAAATGAATAGTATAAATAGAAAATGAAAAGACCGTATAAACTGGACATTTTAGAACTATTTCATAACTCTTGGTTCCAAGGGCAGTTCAAACCCATTTATAAGCCTAGAAGTCATTTATCAACACAATGGTAATGAGCAATCCCAGTGCCCAGACTGTGATCCTAAAATACCATTTCTTGCTAAAAGAAACTAAAATGTAAAGAAATGATTAATTCCAGGGGTGCCTGGGTGGTTTAGCCCGTTAGGTGTCTGCCTTCAGCTCAAGTAATGATCCTAGTGTTGTTGGACTGAGCCCCATAGCGGGTTTCCTGCTCAGTGGAGAGCCTGCTTCTCCCTTTACCCACCCCCCAACACTTGTGCTCATGCTCATGCTCATGCTCACTTGCTCACTTGCTCACTTGCTACCTCTCTCTCTCTCTCCACTCTCTCAAAGTCTTTATTTTTTTTTTTTAAAGATTTTATTTATTTATCTGACAGACAGAGATCACAAATAGGCAGAGAAGCAGACAGAGAGAGGAGGAAGCAGGCTCCCCGCGGAGTAGAGAGCCTGATGCGGGGCTCGATCCCAGGACCTTGGGATGATGACCTGAGCCGAAGGCAGAGGCTTTAACCCACTGAGCCACCCAGGCACCCCAAGTCTTAATACATATATATATATAGTCTTTATATATATATGTACATATATATAAACACATATATATGTGTTTATATATATGTACATATATATGTATTTATATATATGTACATATATATGTATTTATATATATGTATATATACGTATGTATGTATACATGTATGTATATGTGTATATATGTATATGTATGCATGTATACATATACATACATACATACATACACGTGTATATACACACACACACACACGTATATATATATATTTATTTATTTATTTATTTATTTTCCAGATCTGGGGCAAAAAGGTGCCAGTGAGTCTGGAACATTTTGTCAGACCAGGTAGCAAGGACTACTAAGAAAGTCACATCAAAGGACCTCTGCTGGCCAAAGACAGGACAATTTAAGTACCACTAGAGAGAATAATGGCAGTGGATCCAAGCACATCAAATAATGTTTAAATCATAATTTTATAATGACACCAGGCAAAGCTAATTGGTCATATGTGAAAGATGCTGGGGAACCAGCCTGTTATTTTGAAAGCTGTTAGAGAAAGAGAAAGGATCAAGTACTTATCCTGCCTTTCCTATGTAATCTATATCAGAGTACCACAATAATGGATAAGTCAAAGTTTCCCTTTAAGAGGTATTCCAACAAATAGAAGGGTGGGGTTATAATTCCTAATGAATGAAAACATCTAGGCCCTGAAAATCAATAATCATGTAATAAAGGGGAAAACAGACATCATATATGCCTCCTGATGAAGAACACACGGCCACCTTAAAGTGGCCTTACAAAAATGATAAAACCTCAATCTGATGAAGCTTCTGGATTCAACTACTGATTTATAGGAAGTAGGAGAATAGCATGTTAAACTATAGCACAGAAATGCAATTAGCAAAATTCAGGCTCTGAGATAACTTTATGTTATAAATAATACAGTGTCTTCAACAAATATGTATTAAGGGGATAGAGAAAGAGGGTGGATCCTACAACTAAAAAGACAAAACAAAACTGTAGTGTTTAAGAATGCACTATGTGAGGGGCGCCTGGGTGGCTCAGTGGATTAAGCTGCTGCCTTCGGCTCAGGTCATGATCTCAGGGTCCTGGGATCGAGCCCCGCATCGGGCTCTCTGCTCCGCAGGGAGCCTGCTTCCCCCTCTCTCTCTGCCTGCCTCTCTGCCTACTTGTGATCTCTGCCTGTCAAATAAATAAATAAAATCTTAAAAAAAAAAAAGAATGCACTATGTGATAAAACTAAGGAAAGGTAAGGAAGTGATTGCCATCAATATCCAAATAGATTATAATCTCCAAGTTTTGTATTTCCTTTTTCGCTGTGTTCTGTATTTGAATTAGGCTAAACAATGAAAAGCTTTTTTTTAAAAACTGAAGTTGCAGAAGATCTAGAAAGTAACAACAGCAAAAGTATGACACCAGGTTCCATGGGGTAAACTAAAGCAGTGCTTGGAGAAAAATTCCATAAAATGGCTATGTAGCAAATTAATATACAGAAATCATTGACCTTCATACCAACCAGTTAGGAAAGTTAATGAAAACTAAGTTTACAATGAGAGATAAAATACCTACCAACAGGTTTAACATGAAACTTGCAAGAGCTACAGAAGCTTATAAAATGCTATTAAGGAAACAGAAAAGATATCCATGTTCTCGGAAAGAAGATTATAAAGAAGTGTCTATTGTCTCCTATATTACTATATAAATTTAATATCCCAGTTAAAATGTTGCCCAAATTTTTTAGGGATAACATTAAGCAAACTAAATTCTTAAATTCATAAGTAAAGTTTAGCAAGTAAGAAAGTCATGAAAATTCTGAAGTAGAATAGTTATTTAAATATATTTTGTAAAACCTCACTAAATAACAGTGTGGATTTAATAAGTTGCAGAAAGTTTAGTGAGTGAACAGAAAGTCTAGAAATAGACCCAAATACAAACAGGAATTTAGGGTATGATAAAAGTGATATTTTTGGGATGCCCTGGTGATGGTTCAGTCAGTTAAACATCTCCCTTTGACTCAGGTCATGATCTTAGGGTCCTGGAATTGAGCCCCACATCAGGCTACCTGCTTAGTGGGGAGTTGGACTTTCCCTCTCCCCCTCTTCCTCCCCCTGCTTGTGCTCTCTCTCAAATCTTTATTAAACAAAAAAGTGATACTCTAAGTCATTGAAGAAGAGAGATGGCTTATTCAGTAAATAGGATTCAATAAAGTTAGAGCCACATCTCATACCAAAATAAGTACCAAATGGATCAGTGAGTTAAATGTGAAAAATGAAACCATGAAAGTGCTAGGAAAAATGTGGGAAATTTAAAGAATCTTAAAAGTGGGGACTAGAGCATAAAACCTAGCAGTTGTTAAAAAAAAAATTCTGTTTAAATGTTAAGTGGTGGACTTCTCTTTCTGCCCATGCGTTCTCTGTGTTTAATATCTGTCATCTTAAGCAAGTCACTTAATTTTATCTTTTTTTTCTTTTTCTTTGCATTTTTTTAAATTAACATACAATGTATTATTAGCTCCAGGGATATAGGTCTGTGAATAGTCAAGCTTACACAGTTCACAGCACTCACCATAGCATGACCCAACCACCCTCTCACTTAATTGTATCTTTTCCCAGGTTGTATCTTTACAATATTTTGTAAAAGGAACGCCTGGATGGCTCAGTGGGTTAAGCATCTGCCTTCGGCTCGGGTCATAATCCCACGGTCCTGGGATCAAGTCCCACATTGGGCTCCCTGCTCAGTGGGGAGCCTGCTTCTCCCTCTGCCTGCTCTGCCTGCCACCCGCCCTTGTACTCACACACATTCTCTCTCTCTCTCTCTCTCTGGCAAATAAAATACTAGTACTTCACAAATATTCATAAGAGATTATGTCTGAAAATTCTTGCAAAGACATAGTGGACTGGAAAGATACAGTGTGTTAGTCATACCCTTTCTGTGCTCCTTAGCTATTTCATGCCTCCTTTTGGGAAGAAAGACAAAGATGGGTAGGTGATGACTAATTAAGGAGGTAATTTTCCTGGTTAGTTCTTGAAAGTCTAGTTTAATTTTAATTAATCTTAATGTTTTTATAAAAACTTTTATTGTAGCAATACATTTTTACCTTAGAGTAGGCATGTAAGAGGGTTTGAAAATGTATCAACTTTTTTATCAGTGAGTATTATACAAAGAAGTCTAACAACAGTTGTATTAGAAACTTCCTTCTTAGCTTGCTCACTAGTTGTGTTTATGACCATTTGTTTTTATTTAAATATAATTTTCAGCGTTCAAGAATTCTTTGTTCGCAAATCCAATGCAAAGAAAGGCATGTTTGCCAGTACACATCTTGTATTGAAAGAACCAGGTGGTTCTAAATATGAAGCTGCCAAGAAGTGGAATTTACCAGCAGTCACCATATCTTGGCTGTTGGAGACTGCTAGAATGGGAAAGAGAGCAGATGAAAGCCATTTTCTGATTGAAAAGTCTGCTAAAGAAGGTTAATACTTTTATTTTGTTCTTTTACACGTATTTTTACAATTTGATGGTCTCTGTAATATGAATGTTGAATCTTGTTTTTAGAAAAGGTCATTGATTTCTAGTTTTCACATTGAGTGTTGTGCACTGCTGTTGAGCATTCCTTATTGGGTGGCAAAATAAATGTGTTCATAGCACAGATATTTAATTTTTATCCGCTCTCTACTACAGGCAGTGTCTGAGAGCTGGAAGATACAAAACAATCTAGAAGCATTCTGGGGTCTCAGTGTTTGAAGTCCAAATTTGTGGGCTAGGATCCCATTTATTATTTCTTCTGTGGCTCACACTGACACACCATGTCATTCATGTGCTCTCTCTTCCTCTCATCTTTGGACTTCTGTGTTTTTTCTCTGGCCCACCTCATGCTTGCCTCTTTGTCCTTATTTTTCAGTTCTCCAAGCTTGGATTCATTTTCCGTTGGAAGCTTTCCTTGACTCCCAAGTATGGCCTTTGCCTTGCCAAATCTCCCTGCATTATCCCCATTAAACCTTTGATCTCAGTGTTCTAATATCTAGTTTGCTTTCATGTCTACCTACTCAGTTTCAAGCTCTGAAAGGGCAAAGAATACATGTGTCTTGTGCATTATATATTTCCATTGGCCAGCATTGGACTTGGCATGGCATAGCCATCTAATAAGTGTTTTTGTTAAATATTGAAGAAAGACTGGTAGAAGGACACAGTATAAGACAATGGCATCCCTGAGCAAACTTCAATAGCTTGGGAACAGCTCTCAGAGCCATTATTGCTTACCCATACAGACTGGAAGTTTTACAACTGACGCAAAGTGATATTTAAGTCATATTAAAATTTCAGTAAGAACTTTATAAAATCTTCACTGTGGTTGTTAACTCAGAGTACATGCAATTGTTTTTGTTTTTTTTCCTTAACTCTGTCATTCACCAAGATGACACTTATATAGTATTTGGCAAATCATGAGGTTTATTAAAAAATATTTCAAGTTAACAATAAAATGAAACAGGAAATCTAATTTCATTATTTCAGTTGATGTTCTGTGTTTAACTCAACATATATTTTAATGTATCATTTGGTTTGTTTCTTATAAAGTAGGTATATAACTTTGTGATTTTAAAATGTACTTGAGAATTCACATGAAAACTAACAATGAGATATAAAAATAGCACTTCGTGTATTCATCTTCAAAGATAAAAGATGACATTAGTGGCTCACATTTGTTTCTTCTCGTTTTAAATCTCTAGAACAAAGTGTGGAAACGGAAACAACAGACAGGCTGAATCTAAACCCAGGTACTCCAGAGCATCCTGTTGCACACATGGAAACTCACAGGAAAACAGCCGTCACGCCTTTAGATATGAACCGCTTTCAGAGTAAAGCTTTCCATGCTGTGATCTCACAACACACCAGACAGGTTTCGGCTTCCCCACCAGTGGGACAACCACTTCAGAAAGAGCCCTCCTTACATCTGGATACACCATCAAAATTTCTGTCCAAGGACAAACTCTTTAAGCCTTCCTTTGATGTAAAGGTAGGGATTACAGAATATGGTCCTAGAGTTAACAATTAACAATTCGTAGTATATTGAAGTTAATAATTAGTTATAATATAACTTATAATAATAAGTTAATTGAAGCTCCACATTCTGCATCACCTCTAGTTTGTGGTAGTAAGTTCTTCAGAGATACTGGCAGATCATATTATGGAGTCCCTCCATATACTTGGGGTTGAGATAACAGCTGGAGGTAAAATGGTGTGAAATTGGGACTGGGTTCAAGTCCTACATCTGTCATGAGCAGTATGACTCTAGACAGATCATTTAACATATCCAAACATAAGCTTTTTCTTTTGTATAAAGAGGATATCACTTGCTCTGAAAACTCACAGATTTATCTGAAGGATCAATGAAATGGTGTGATGAAATAATTTTATTAACTATGATAGAAACCCATTGCTACTTAGGTTTTGATTCTAGCAGTACACTCAGCGCTTGCTATCCAAGAATGTGACTCTTATCACCTTATCTTGTGGTCATTTCCCTTGAAAAGATGGGTGAAGTCTGTGTCTTTGTTTGATCTCCTGAGCACTGGAGGATGCCTCCCTTTCTGAGAAATTCATTCCCAGATCAAGACATTATTTGACAATAAATGGTTTCCTCTTACTCCCCCAAAATGATTTTATTTACTATTTCTTTAGTAGCTGTTGGCCTTTCGAATGGCTATTCAAGTCATTGTTTATGATTCTTTTTATCCATGAGTCTTTGCACAGTTATTATACTAGTCATCTATTGGAATTTTGCTTATAGGGTATTAAGAAGCAAGGTTCTGGGGTACCTGGGTGGCTTACTCAGTTAAGTGTCTGACTCTTGATCTCTGCTCAGGTCTTGATCTCAGGGTCTGGAGTTCAAGCCCAGTATTGGGCTCCATGCTGGGCATGGAGCCTACTTTAAAAAAAAACCACAACATTCTAATAATTTTTACTGGTGTGTTAAGAAGTAGGTTTATACAATTTATAGATTGTTCATGTTCAGAAAATAAAAATAAATTGGTACTTTGGATAGTTTCACTAAGCAAAACCTGTGCTCAAAAAAGTAACATTTTGTGCTATGATTAACACTGCTCATTATGCCTTAAGAAATGGAGAAAAATCTCTGGTTTGAGACCTGAGATCTAGAATCAGGCTTCTCCTTTGCTTCTTGCCGTCTTTGAAAGAAGTCAACCTCTTTGGGCTCCATCATCTCCATCTATAAAATCATGGGGTATATCTAGATGATCTCTAAGGTCTCTTCTAGATGATCTCTAAGGTCTCTTAGCTCACAAACTTTTTTTTTTTTAAGATTTTATTTATTTGTTTGACAGACAGATCACAAATAGGCAAAGAGTTAGGCGGGGGAGCGGGGGAAGCAGGCTCCCTACTGAGCAGAGAGCCGGATGCGGGGCCATCCCAAGATCCTGGGATTATGACCTGAGCCAAAGGCAGAGGCTTTAACCCACTGAGCCACCCAGGCGCCCCCACAAACTTTTTGAATAGTAGATGAAATGACACTGTAGACAAGAAAGTAAGAATATTCCCTGTCATTGACACTGTTCTTCTATAGATAGCTTGCAGAAAGCTGATGGTTCTAAACAGTCTCAGTGAAGGCACAAAACACATTTAAATAAAGTTTTATTATTTAGAGTCATAGTTCACTTAGGAGTGGTTTTTTTTTCTTTCTTTTGGGGTGGTGGTTTGGGGGACTTTTTTCTTTTTGGTAATACATAAAATGGTACTTCGTCTTACAATCAGTGCTTCTTCAAATTGGTGTAATATGGCATATTGAAATTTTTACTCTGAAAACAGAAGGGCCCATGAAATAATCACAAAATTGAACACATTAGGCCTCATATTTTAAAAATCTCCTGTTTAATTTTTAATTGGCATCAGAGAAGTACAGCAGATGTGCTGCTAAATGTTAAAGTTAACAGCTGGAAGCCTCCTGTACATGTTCAGAATCATTGCCAGGTGCCTTAGAGCCTTCCTCATGCCTCTCCTTCATCACTGTTTCCTCCTTCCTCCCAGAAATAACACTCCTGACTTCTTTTTTTTTTTTTTTAAGATTTTATTTATTTATTTGACAGAGAGAGATTACAAGTAGGCAGAGAGGCAGGCAGAGAGAGTGAGAGGGAAGCAGGCTCCCTGCCGAGCAGAGAGCCCGATGTGGGACTCGATCCCAGGACCCTGAGATCATGACCTGAGCCGAAGGCAGCGGCTTAAACCACTGAGCCACCCAGGCGCCCCAACACTCCTGACTTCTAACACTAACTTTGTTATGCTTGTTTTTTTGACTTTTAAATGTGGAATATAATATATATTCTTTTTTCGTTCAGCCTTTGTTTGAAAGCTATGTCCATGTTCCTTTAACTTTAGTTCATTGATTCCATTGCTGCAGAATATTCCATTAAATGAGTATACCATAATTTACATTTAGATGGCTACTAGATGTTTGCTCTTACAAATCATGTAGACATTCTTTTGCGTGTCTCTTAGAATATGTGTGCATGCATTTCTTTTTGGTATATACCTAAAAGTGAACTTGCTGGGTCATATTTCAACTTTAGTAGAGACTGACAAATTGTCAAAGTGGTTGTACCAGTTAATAGTCCTACTAGTAATGTGTTGAACACCCAGTGTTCCCCATCCTTGCCAATAAGAAATTATAAGGTTTGAGGTTGTTATTGTTAATATGGTTTTTACTTTTCACTTGGAAATAATTTCTTTAAAAAGTTGCAAAATAAAAATACTAGGAGGAATACTCATATACCATTTGTTCAGAAATAGAGTTTTCATTGCTTTCCAGATGGAAACACTTTGTTTTGTTTTTATTATTTTATTACATTGTGATGAGAGTGTTGTTTGTAATATTTCTACCTCATAGAAGTTACTGATGTTTGTGCCCTGATATATGTCAATTTTTGAGAACATTGCTTGATTTTTTGAGAGCATTTTATGAGCAGATATATTCTCCAACATGGATAGTCTTTACCGTACACAGGCATACACACAAGATCGGGCTTCCTGATCATGTTGTTTAGATCTTTTATATCCTTTCCTATTTTTTGTTCATTTAACTCACTCATACTAGGTGGTGTTTTTAAGTTTCATAATATGGTGTGTTTCTCTTTCTTGCATCTTGTTTTGTTTTTAGATAGATGATTGGTATGTTAACTAGTACGTAGATATTACAACTATTAATGTAACTTGGAATGTGTTTTTTTCTCATGTAATACTTTCTGGCTTGAAGTCTACTTTGGTATCAGGATTTCAATCCATACCATTTTATGATTTTCATTTGCATTATAATCCTGTGTATTCCTTCATTTTAGCCTTTGGAGATTGCTGCATTTTAAAGGTAGAATTGAGCATAGAATTGAGTTTTGCTTTATGAGCCATTTTAAAAAATCTTTTCCTGGGGCGCCTGGGTGGCTCAGTGGATTGAGCCGCTGCCTTCGGCTCGGGTCATGATCTCGGAGTCCTGGGATCGAGCCCCGCATCGGGCTCTCTGCTCCGCAGGGAGCCTGCTTCCTCCTCTCTCTCTGCCTGCCTCTCTGCCTACTTGTGATCTCTCTCTGTCAAATAAATAAATAAAATCTTTAAAAAAAAAAAAAAAAATCTTTTCCTTTTGGGGTGCCTGGGTGGCTCAGTGGAGTTAAAGCCTTCGGCTCAGGTCATGATCCCAGGTTCCTGGGATTGAGCCCCACATCGGGCTCTCTGCTCAGTAGGGAGCCTTCTTTCCCCCCCCTCTCTCTCTCTCTGCCTGCCTCTCTGCCTACTTGTCATCTCTTATCTGTCTAAATAAATAAATAAAATCTTAAAAAAAAAACTTTTCCTTTCAACCAGGTGACTTAAGCCTATTCACATTTATTTATTTTTTTTTAAAGATTTTATTTATTTATTTGACAGAGAGAGATCACAAATAGACAGAGAGGCAGGCAGAGAGAGAGAGAGGGAAGCAGGCTCGCTGCTGAGCAGAGAGCCCGATGCGGGACTCGATCCCAGGACCCTGAGATCATGACCTGAGCCGAAGGCAGCAGCTTAACACACTGAGCCACCCAGGCGCCCCAAGCCTATTCACATTTAATATGATTTCTATTTGGTCTCAATTCTGTCATATATCATAATTAGTTTACGTTATGTGTGTATGTATGTTACATGTTTCTTCAGGTGCCATGTCCTCTCTTTTTGTTTTTTTGTTTTCCTTTTATTTAGGAAAGGGTTTGTTAGTTTTATTCTTAATGTGCCCTTAAACCCCTATCTTAACCTTATGTCCTTTGTAAATTATATATTTTGACCCCTACTACTGTTGCAGTCAGTGATCTTATTCTGGTTCTTCATTTACTCTCTTCCACTGTTTTTAATTACATTTATCAACTTTGTCAGAAGATAAAATGTTTATATATTTTTTTACCCATGGACCTCACCCTTGTTTAGTCTTAACTCTACAATCAAATATGTGAAATGCTTACTGGCATTCCTTTGTGAAGTTTCCCTGTCATCTGTTGGTAGGAGGAAGTGCACCCTCTAGAATTTGGGGAAGGACATGTGTACAGTATTTCCCGAGTTCTGCACATTCAGAACCTTTACCAGGGCCTGGCTTATTCGACACATTGTTTGGATGTACTGTTCTTGGTTTGCATTTTTTTTTCTTGAGTTTCCTGAAAATGCTACTCTACTGCTTCCTTTATTTGTATGTTTTATTCTTTTTTTTTTTTTTAAAGATTGTATTTATTTATTTGACAGACAGAGATCACAAGTAGGCAGAGAGGCAGATAGAGAGACAGGAGGAAGCAGGCTCCCTGCTGAGCAGAGAGAGCCCAATGTGGGGCTCGATCCCAGGACGCTGGGATCATGACCTGGGCCGAAGGCAGAGGCTTTAACCCACTGAGCCACCCAGGCGCCCCTTTTATTTGTATGTTTTTGAAATTTCTGATGCCCGTCTATGTTGTTTTCGTAAGTTATTTTATCTTTTTTGCCAGAAAGCCATGTGGCGTTTAATTTTATCTTTAAAATCTAATGATTTTACAAGGGTATGTCTAGATAATGATTGTTCTCCATCAGATTTCCCTAGTACATGGCAGGTGTTTAAATGTTTAGAATTTGAATCCTCCAAATTTTGGATCTGAGAGATTAGATGAATGGAGCTGCTGGTCAACTGAGTTGAATGGAACAGGTTGGGATCAGGGCCTCAGACCGAGAGTTTGTATTTTCGACACATAAAGTTGGAGATGCCTGTTAGACGTCCAAGTACTGTTGTCAGATAGGCAGTTACATTCATAGCTTGAAGTTTGGATTATGATCTGGGTAGAGAAAGAAATTTGGGGATTCAAGTTTGTAGGTGGTTATTCAAGCATTGTATGAAGTTGCAGTAACTGAAGCAGTATGTCATCACATGAGTACTCATACTGATCCACGGGATTACACCCCACGGATAGGAAAATATTATATGATAAAGGTGGCATTCAAATCAGGCAGCTGAGTAACCATCTGAGAAAACAGTTGGGATGAAAACTCACCCCTTACACCAGAATAAATTCCAGAGGATTAGATATTTAAGTATAAGAAATGAAGGCATAAAGATTATAGGAACAGGCCATGAAAGAATAAGTATGTTTTTCAGTAATGCCAGCCTTAGGAGGACCTTTCTAACTATAACGTATACCTCAAAAGAAATAAGAGTCATATGAATCTGACAGCATTAAAAAATTCTCCACATTCAACTGCAGATTTTATAAATGTGCAATAAAAGTATTTTAAAATTCTCCATGACAAAAATTTGAGGACAATTTGAGAACAAACGTGCATATATCTCAATGTATATGTATGCATGTAAACTCTTAGAAATATATTCAGGCAAGTGAATAAAAAAAGAAAAAGCAGGGCCCCTGACTCTCCGTCAGCTCAGGTCACTATCTCAGGAACATGGCATCGAGCCCTGTGTCTGGCTCAAGCTCTGCTTGAGATTCTCTCTCTCCCTTTGCCCCTCCCCCTGCAGTCTCACTCCTAAATAAATAAATAAATAAATAATTTATTTTTTTTTTTTAAAGACAAAGTAATGGGGACAATAGGCAAAGTTAGGAAGAGATAGCTGCCACAAAAAATTAAATGGAGATATTATACATCCATCAAGATGTTTAATCTCATTTAGGATGGTAGAAAATTAGAGCATACAGTTAAATTTCTTTAACCTATCAGATGGGCCAAAAAGAAAAATCTGATTACCCACTGGTGCTGTCAAACATGTTGGGAACCATTCTAATGCTTTGCTCATGAGAATGTCAACATTGTTACATAAATTTTGCTTATATGTTTCCTTTAAATGTGCAAAATGATGTGTGTACAAGGTTGTTTGTTGCATCATCATATTGGCAAAAGATTGTTAATCTAAATATTCATCAGTTGAATAGTGGCAAATCCAGTCAGCTGTGTGCATGGAATACTACACAGATGGAAAAGAGAATGAGCAGCGCGGCCTGAATAACAGTGGCCCCTTCTCATGAGGGAACTGTGGGTGACATGGGAACAGGAATATATTTTGTCCTTTTGAGGATTTTTCACAATTCTCAGCTCAGTCGATTTATTAACCTTACAGTTCAGATCTCGCTTATATCCATCCTTGCTTGTTTCCTTCCATGTTTATTGTTTGTTCATTTTGCTTTTTGGTGTCCTTAATTTTATCTGCACCTCCCACTCTGAGATTCAGCCAAATGTGATGAGCACAGCTGAAAGTGTGAGTATGTTGTGAGTCTCTTCGAACCCATTTGCTGGACAGTATGAAATTTTTTTTCTTTATTATGTTCAGATGCAGTTAATACTTCATTCTTTTTGTTTGAAAAAAAATGGAGGAGGCTAAAGCTATAATCCAATTAATTTTGAGGTTTATCTCTCTTCTCTCTTTACCTCTCCCTTCCTCTTTCTTTGTACTATTTACCTTCCTTTTTCCTTCTGTCCCATCTTCTTCCCTCCTGTCCTTTTCTCCTCTTCCTCCTACATTTCTTTCTCCCCCTTTCTCTCTCCACTGACATACGTATAGGATGCACTTGCAGCCTTGGAAACTCCAGGAGGTCCTAGCCAGCAGAAAAGGAAACTGAGTACGCCACTTTCAGAAGTCATTGTCAGAAACTTGAAACTTGCTTTGGCAAATAGCTCTCGAAATGCTGTTGCTTTGTCTGCCAGCCCTCAGCTGAAGGATGCCCAATCGAAGAAGGTAGAATTAGATCTCTTATCAAAAGCAAATTATAGATAAAATATTTCAAACAATAATAGTTGATCTATGTCTTTTCTTTTCCATGGACAGGAAGAAGCCCCCAAACCACTTCACAAGGTAGTGGTATGTGTGAGTAAGAAACTCAGTAAGAAACAGGGTGAACTGAATGGGATCGCAGCCTCTCTAGGAGCAGATTACAGGTAGGTGGCACCTCTTTCTGTTTGGTGCTGATACTGTCTAAACGTGTGGGAGAACCTAAACCTATTGTGTGCCTCCACAAAGGAACATTTGCTTTGCCTTTTAACATGCCGTATTGTCTGCAGTATGTCCAGTTGATTTGTCATTTACTTCAGCCTTGAAAAATACCCTTTCCCATTGTCAATTCACCTCGAGACATGTATTTTTTAGGGTATGTGCAACCCATATGTGAGAACCGATTTCGTACCACTCACTATTCTAGAAACTTGGGTTCCGTGAATTATGAGTACAATCTAGAAGAATCCTTGCCTAATATATATAATAAAAGATTCATAGGACATTGACTTATATGAGGTGTGAGATTAAGCATATTTGTACCTTAGTGTGTTTCAGCATAGAGCCCTTCTGTGAGCAGTACTGCAGCCATCCAGGCATTCAGTGGTCTTTTTGTAGGCTGGTTTAATTTCTATTTATTTTCACTACTTTTGGAGACAGATTATCATATCTGCCCTCCACCTGACAGCCAAGCTAGACACAGACCTCCAGCATAGATGGCATGTGTGCCAGGGATTGAGAGAGCCTTACCCGTGCCAGCCAATCCTGAGTCCCTCGTATTCCACTGTCTGCGGTGCTAGCTTTCTTGATAACTTCTGTTCAGCCATTTATAGATAACATAATGATTGGTTCTACAAGTAATGGTTTGAGAAATACATTTGGCTCTATCTTCCCCTTTAGTTAAGTGTTATTTTGGTTAGCTTGCTATTTGATAAATTAGATCAGGAGAATAAAAATAAAATGTATCTGAGATAGTTAAAAGCATCTTAATGTGTTTAGTATATCTGTTGTAGAAAAGAAAAACTTCCTTACCTGTTAGAACTAATATTTATATTACCTGCTTTGTGTGTTATTATATAATATCTACTATATGATTATATATTATTATATTACCTTTTACCAGTTGCTGAGCTCTTAGTATGAGCCAAGCTTTATCTATCTCATTTCATTCTCAAAAGAGTCTTGTGAGGGTATGTGTATTTGTCAAAATTGAACGCTTTCTTGTATGTTCACTTGGCATCTGTACTTGATATAAGACATAAGAGGAACCTGTAGAACTTGAATTTTATTAAGACTTAAAGTGCTAGTCCTCGGGGCGCCTGGATGGCTCAGTGGGTTAATGCCTCTGCCTTCAGCTCAGGTCATGATCCCAGGGTCTTGGGATCGAGCCCCACATCAGGCTCTCTGCTCAGGGGGGAGCCTGCTTCCTCCTCTCTCTCTGCTTGCCTCACTGCCTACATGTGATCTCTGTCTGTCAAATAAATAAATAAAAATCTTAAATTGAAAAAAAGAATGCTAGTCCTCTCAGTGTGAAAATAGAATCTGTTACTGAAATTGGTAAGTAATTCAGATTTAACTGATTAAAAGTTTGCTTAAATCCATTCCTTGGGACACCTCGGTAGTGCAGTCAGTTCAGCGCCCATCTCTTGGTTTTGGCTCAGATTGTGATTTCAGGGTCATGAGATTGAGCCCTACATCAGGCTCTGCACTCAGCAAGGAGTCTGTTTAAGACTTTGTCTCCCGGGGCACCTGGGTGGCTCAGTGGGTTAAAGCCTCTGCCTTCGGCTCAGGTCATGATCCCAGGGTCCTGGGATCGAGCCTCACATGGGCTCTCTGCCCAGCAGGGAGCCTGCTTCCTCCTCTCTCTCTCTCTGCCTGCCTCTCTGCCTACTTGTGATCTCTGTCCAATAAATAAATAAAATCTTTTTAAAAAATTTAAAAAAAAAAAAGACTTTGTCTCCCTCTCCCTCTGTCCCTCCACCGCCACCCCCAACTTGTGCACATGCTTACTCACTCTCTAAATAAATTAATCTTAAAAAAAATCTATTCCTGAAAGGGATTTCTCAGACTTGGTGTTAGATGAGAGAGAAGAACACTTTAATATGTAGAGGTTACAATATTTATATGTTTATAGAGTAATGTGTTCTCAAATGAAAACTGTCCTACTTTTTCCCATCCATAAGCTAGAACCTGAACATCCTGAAGAGATTATCTGACACACCTCCGGCTTCCTACTGTTAAACACCTAGGCCAGAGCTCCTCGGCGTGTCATAGCATTACTTCTTATAAAAGGATTTCACAAACATAACAATTATTTTTTTATTTTTATTTTTTTAAGATTTTATTTATTTATTTGACAGAGAGATCACAAGTAGGCAGAGAGGCAGGCACAGAGAGAGAGGAGGAAGCAGGCTCCCTGTTGAGCAGAGAGCCCGATGTGGGGCTCGATCCCAGGACCCTGGGATCATGACCCGAGCCAAAGGCAGAGGCTTTAACTCACTGAGCCACCCAGGCGCCCCCTATTTTTTTTTTAAAGTAAGCACCACACCCAATGTGGAGCCCAGTGCAGGCTTAACTCATGACCCTGAGATCAAGACCTGAGCTGAGATCAAGAGTTGGACACATAACCAACTTAGCCACCCAGGCACCCCATAACTTAACCACTTTCATAATTTTAATAAATGAAAGTCATCAGAAGGCACAGAACCATAAAATATATGTTTAGTATGTAAATGCCTGTGACTGATGACACTGGAAGAAAACTATTCATATGCTTACATACATACGTAAAATCACTTAAAATGCTACAGCCCCAAGGCTAAAACAGGTACAGAGACTCAGATACCATGAGCAGCATTTCCTTTGGTAACAGGACTTTACCAAGATCTGTTCACAATTTGGCAAAGTTACAAATTAAGCAAAGTATAGTCTTCTATCAGTTGCTCAGTAGTTGGATGTCCTGTACATTAGTGTATATTTAAACTGGGAAAAAAAAAAAAAACAACCTACTTGTGTTTTTAAGTAAAATAGGCCTCAGGCTTATCTAATTGTAAACAAACTTTTAACCTCTGAAATTGTGTCAGGACATTAGAAAATCATGCAAGATATGGGATAATTGTATTTATAACTGTTCCTCAGAATTTCTAGCATCCCTTGAACATATTAAATGCTATTAGCGCCCCTCATCATAGAAACACATTATTGTAACAACAAAATCACTCCCACATATTTACAAAATAGCTTGTAAAGTAACAGTTTTGCTGAAAGCACTGATCTAGACTAGAGGGTCAGCCATCTGTTTTTGTGAGGTTTTTTTTTGGAATACAGCCATGCCTAGTAGTTTACGTATTATCTATGACTGCTTTAATACAAGGCAAGAGTTGAATAGTTGTTACTTTTTACAGTTGCAACTATAACAACTTTTTGCCCTGCAACGCCTAAAATATTTATCATTTAGTCTTGTGAGAAAAAATTTGCTAATTCCTGATCTAAACCATTTATGACCATTGACAGTCTGTCGTTAAAGGGTCTCTGAGGACTGAAACTCATAGTTTCCATATCATCACAGTGAGGCATGAAGCAAGATGAATCGGGCAGATATGTTCCTCTATTTTTTAAATTTATAATTTATTTAAGTTCGTATTGTTTTCCCTAACATCAGAAGTGGAAACAACTATTAGACTAACAACTAAATCAGGCAAGATGTTCTTTCCTCTTATTTTTAAGGAAACAAAGACAATAGAGTAGGAACTAGAGATGTTTATAATTTAGAAGGAAATATGCCTTCTTAATTTGTTTAACTTGGCTATTTAAAATGTTCAGAGATATTTCTTATTTAGTAAATGGAAAGTGTGTTAAGTGTCCATAACGAGAAACCTCTATTTTGGCGATTATATTCAGAAATATAATTTTTACTTTCTCTTTGGTTTTTACTTGATTTTAAGAAGTACAGTATGTATTTTACAATTCTTAGATTATTTTCCTAGGTCAGGAAACTATGTAATCCTTAAGAGTATGGGTTTTGAAGTCAAAACTGACTCTTTCACTTACTGAATATTCTTTTTTTTTTTTTTTAATTTTTATTTTATTTATTTGACAGAGAGAGAGATCACAAGTACGCAGAGAGGCAGGCAGAGAGAGAGGAGGAAGCAGGCTCCCTGCGGAGCAGAGAGCCCGACGCGGGGCTCGATCTCAGGACCCTGAGATCATGACCTGAGTCGAAGGCAGCGGCTTAATCCACTGAGCCACCCAGGCGCCCCACTTACTGAATATTCTTAAACATGTTACTTAACCTTCAGTCTCCTTATCTGTAAAGTGGATATAATAATATTAATGTGTTGGGATTATTGAGAGGAATGGCTGAGATGTTATATAAAGAACATAGTTTATGGGTGCCTGGGTGGCTCAGTTGGTTGATCAATTGCCTTTGGCTCCAGTCATGATCCCAGAGTACCAGGATTAAGTCCCACATCGGGCTCCCGGTTCCATGGGGAGTCTGCTTCTCCCTCTGACCTTCTCTCCTCTCATGGTCTTTCACTTTCTCTCTCTCTCTCTCTCAAATTAATAAATTTTTTTTAAAAAAGAACATAGTTTATTGTGGTGTGTACAGCAGATGTAGAATGACTAGTAATTGCCAATAACTGGAGGAGAGATTGGATGCTTAGTCTATTTTATTGATTTGAAAATACTCTTTATTGTTACTCTAAGGTGATACTCATTGTAAAAAAAAAAAAAAAAAAATTTAAACAATTCAAAAAAGCATAAAGAAAAAAGTAATATTTTGAAAGACTGCCCTCCAGATCTTTCTCTGAACTTACATACTTAGAGATATGTATGTAACATTTGACCAAAAAAAAAAAATGGAGCCTGTCATTTAATGTCCGTGTTTACTCTAGATCGCGAAAGTTTTGTGAAGGCGAATATATTCTATTCATAGAGAGTAATGATCATCTTAAACTCAGATTTTCTCTTAGTTATTTGTTTTTTAAAATTTGGTTGTTTCAGATGGAGTTTTGATGAAACAGTGACTCATTTCATTTATCAAGGCCGACCAAATGACACTAACCGAGAGTATAAATCTGTAAAAGAAAGAGGAATACACATTGTTTCAGAGCACTGGCTTTTAGAAGTAAGCAAGACTTTTTTCCTTCCCTCTGTATTAAATGAGAATGTATACAAACATTGTTTTGAAGACACAAACCAGTTTCCATGTATGTAAACAAGTTTGATAACCTTAGTTAACAGTGCACACTTCATTTCTTTGGCATTAAAAACTTCAGATCAGTCCCTAAATACTTAACAACTCCTTAATGGGTACTCTTTCTGATTTCTCTGGTTCTTTTCACTGACTAAAAATTGTGTGAAAGATAATGTTACCATAATTTAAGGAGAATTAATTTAGCATGCCAATGCAGTTTAGAACTATTTCTTTGCTTTCTGAATATTTCTAGAAGTATGAATGATTCCTTGGCAAAAGCATAGGAATGAATTAGATCTTATCCTTCAGTGTGCATGACATTAAAATTAGAGCAATTTTGTCATTTGTATGATAGTATATTTCAGTATCACCTACTTTTCAAAACTTAAATTCTGCAAACTTTTGCCATCTTAGGATGTAATGTATTGGTTGTCCTTATTCTGCTTCATGTAATTTATTCACTAAGATGTTTTTCAGTCCTGTTTAAAGCATTCCATTGTATTGCAGTGTGCACAAGAGTATAAACACCTTCCGGAATCTCTTTATCCACATACTTACAATCCCAAAATGAGCTTGGATATCAGTACAGTGCAAGATGGCAGACTCTCTAATAGTCGACTACTCTCAGTGGATTCAGCAACAAAAGATGATGAGGTAGATAATATGGATGACACATTTACCCCCTCCTTAAGCTGAATGTCTAATCATATGGTGCTTTGAAATTTTATGCAGTGACTTGGTTTAAGACATTGTAACTTTTCTCCTTAAATAGCCAGATCATTTACCTATAGAAGAAAACGATATAGACAGTGTGGCCACCAGTAACAAAGAATCAGCAACATCAAATGGCGGTGGAAGGAGTGACTCTAAAGGAGGTAAAATATTTTAAATTACAAAAAAAAATTTGTTTACAAATATATTAAATATATTATCTTTCATACAGAATGCTTCCATTGCATGGAAAAACAGTTGTTTTCTGTGTCGCTATAAGGCATATATTTGAGGATTGAATTAAAGTTCCATGCCAATCATTAGTAATAATATACAAAGCTTTAGTGATTTCTAAGTGTCAAACTTGTGAAATCTGTGGAACTAGGTATTTTACGGAGGTAGTGGAATAGCCCTATTTTGTTAAAGGTAGGTGGGATTGGTGGTTTTGTAAAGATTTCTTCTTCAGTTCAGTTCTTTTCAGTAACTTCCAGAAAGCTTTGGTATATTATATATATGACATGGCTTAAAGGTATGGAAGGATGCATGAAGAGTTTCTCCCACCCTTCCAGTGTTTTTAGTTTCTTAGGTTTTTGAGTTATTCGAGTTGTTTTATGCATACATCATCATAAGTACATAGGTTCTCCCCTTCTGCACTTAAAAAATGTATAAAGGGTAGACATACTATATATGCTGTTTTACCCTTTGATCCTTATCATTTTTGCTTAATAGTTTAACTTGCGGAGTGTTTGATTTTGGTACATGAGCTTCTTTGGTCTTTTTCTTTTTTCTTTCCTCTTTTCTTTTCTCTTTTTCAACTGTCTAGTATTCGTTGTGTTGACCGAGAAGAGGAGGCTATAAAGCAAGCAAAACTGATTATTTGAAGTTTTTAGGATTGCAGTCCAGGTGATATAGTCCACTGAAACTCCTCTAATTGCAAGTGGGGAGTACAGGCTTATATAGACAAAAACCAGATGGCTGTATAACTTGTTTTGAAAGCAATAAGATTGGTGCTGTCAAAATTTGTTTATGTACTTTTAAGATTTTATTTATTTGAGAGAGAGAGTGAGCGAGAGAGAGCACAAGCCTGGCGAGGGCAGAGGGAGAGAGAGGAGCAGGCTCCCCACTGAGCAGGGAGCCCGGTGTGGGATTCGATTCCAGCATCCTAGGATCATGACCTCAGCGGAAGGCAGACACTTGGCTGACTGAGCCACCCAGTTGCCCCTGGTGGTGTCAGAGTTTAAACTGACTAATACAAGATTATCATTTGGCTAACAGGTATTAACATCTCTCCTTCAGTCCAAAATAGAAGGATATGTTCTAGGAGGTGTTAGAGTTTGCAACTGACAAGTCACAGTTGACAGAAGTTAATAATTCATGGAGTTCTGGGAATTGAAACCGGAGACTACGCAGGCCCGACTTCCTTAGCGTTCTTTGACTCTGTTTCAAGTGACTCTCTTAGCAGTGCTTCATTTTGAATCTTCTTTCACAGCGGTGTGAATGGCCGTTTAGCCAGTCCCTGTTGAGGGCAGCCAGTTTAGTTCTGATTTCTTGCTATTACAAAGAGTGCTCCAATGAATAACTTTGTATCTATAGATATCCTATTTTTAATGGATTAATATTTTCTATTTTCCTTACTCATCTTATCCTGCTAGAGCTTTCCTTATGACTTACCTATTTAATCCCACTCAGTTCATTCCAAAAATATTTAATTTCATGCCTAGTTCTATATTTAATCTACAAGGAAACCAAAGGTAAATATACTGTGGTCTGCTTTCAAGGACCACAGGGGAAAAATCACATATGTTAATTCCTGTAGTGCACCTCAGAGTGCAGTACATAACACAGGAGAGGGTCACAAGCAGGCAGGGAGCTCCACAAAAGGGATAATCACCAGATCTTAGCAGTGTGTCTTAGTAGAGCTTCTTGATTTTTTTTATATGCAGTCATCCTGGTAAGGACTGCCTTTGTGTTCTGCAGTATTCTGCTGTATTCTGCAGTATTTCTAGTCTTAGTGCATTACTATAGTGTGAAGTAAGTATTCAATAAACGTCAAGTTAATAAGTTTGTGTTCAACCAGATCTAGACAAAACAGTTAATGTGTATGAGATGCGATAAAAAAGAAACTTAAAACTTAAGAGAGAAAAACTTAATTGTTTATGTGTTTTCAAGCTCTGACACAGACCTTGGAGATGAGAGAGAACTTTCAAAAGCAGCTGCAGGAGATAATGTCTGCAACATCAATAGTGAAACCCCAAGGGCAGAGGGCTTCCCTTTCAAGAAGTGGATGTAACAGTGCTTCTTCAACCCCTGATAGCACTCGCTCTGCCCGCAGTGGGCGAAGTAGAGTCCTGGAAGCACTGAGGTACGTACCTGTCACTGATGGTGGAAAGGAGTGACTCTGTGACTGGAAAGAAAGGTAGTTCATTATTTAGGTTCCTGCTGCCTCAATTCCATGAGTTAAGCCTAGTTTTGCACCTTTCCGCGGGGGAGAGGGGTTGCAATCTGTAAAGCCAAAGATTAGATTATCAGGATCAGGAAAAGGGTTATACACTGGGCTTTGTTTAGCGCAAACTAAATATATTATGTATTGGTTGTGTGGCCTTTAACTGGCTCGCTTTTCCTTCCTCCCTAGCTTTTTTCCTTCCCTCCCTTGTTCCAAGCAGTTCTAGAATTCTTACTTTGGGATAGGAAGCAGACAAGGGTTTGTTCCATACCAAGCAACTGCTTTCACGTTGTGATATGATTAATATTTTTTATTACCTCCCCTGAGAAATGATTTTAAGATCCAGTTTGCCTCATTTGAAATGGATTCAATCGGTAATTCTCTCTGTTCTGTCATGTTAGTGTTAAATAATATTAGTTCTAAATTAATTTCTTACTAGAACTACATGTATTTTGTATTCTCTTTACGAATGTATCTTCTAGAGAAGGTGATTATAGATCACAGTATAATATGACTGAAGTTCCGTAGTGTAACTACATCTTTTTCCTGATAGAAGAATCTCCAATTGTATTGATGAATGTTAGGTGACTTGTATCTTGAACTGATTGATAGAGCTATGCATCTGTCTTATGCTACCTATGTGTTTCATGAGGCCAATTCTATGTCTGGATGCCGAGTGAAAGTGGCTTTTTATTTACTGTACTTCAGATCATGTGTTGACATTACAGAGACCCTAAATCTTGTGCCAAGTCAGAGTAGATAAATAAACTCAGAATAAAAGGCTATCTTCCTTGTATTTAGGCAAATGAACTGCGGGGGTACCATCAGCTTTGGTAAATTATATTTGCTAAGATTCCACTTACATGTATATACAAAGAAAGAAAATAGTTGGAATTATATTTACTCTAGTGGAGTTGCTAAAATTATGACATAAAACACACTTCACTCTCGTTCAGTATATGGCTGCTCTATCTTAGACTCTAGGAGGTTTGGTTACCAAGAGCCAAAGGGACCTTCTTTTAAGGCAGCTTTTATAGTACTAATTATAGTTTTTATTATTTCAAGTGATAAAAATACAACATCTTGTAAGCAAAGTAACCAGTTTTCTGAACATGACCATGTTTCCTTTCCCTAAGTCTGTATAAAATAGAAATTCCATTTTTAAATACAGCAGTCATTTTAGAATTTTAAAACAATTTCTTGACAGTAAACCTTCCCCTTTGAAGTTTTAAATAAATGGACATTTAGTCAAAATGGGTGTTTCCTTTTGTAACTAAAATATTTTGTCAGTTTCTGGAAGAAATATTTTAAAAAGAAAAGATGTCCCAAAATGCATTTACTCAATATTTTGAGGTAGCTTACTCTTTGCTAGATGGTGGGCATATAAAGGTGAGCCTCAAATTTACCATTTAACTTACGGAATTTATGACTATAGATGTTGTTGTAGTTAACTGCTTATTAAAATTGTCGCTTTTATTCCTTAGGCAGTCACGTCAAACAGTACCTGATGTCAACACAGAGCCCTCCCAGAATGAACAGATCATTTGGGATGACCCGACAGCCAGGGAGGAGAGAGCAAGACTTGCCAGCAGTCTGCAGTGGCCTAGTTGTCCCACACAGTATTCAGAGCTTCAGGTTGACATTAAAAAATTGGAGGACTCTCCTTCCCAGGAGCCTTTACGTGACTCAGAAATTGCTGAACAGGGTAATGAGAAGAAATCTATTCATTTGTTTGTATTAAGTACATGTTGACGTCTTAAAAATAGATAAGCACATCACAGTTCTCTGAATTACACATGCAAACAAAAAAAACTTGCTAGATATTTCTGATTTTGGTTTAAATGTAAGGGAAAAATTGCTATGAATTGAGGTAACTTGTTAGTAAAATTGAAAAATATATTTTGATTCTTAAATTTGGAAATTGAGGATTGGGCAGTTTTTTCCATAGTTTTCCCTATTGTTCTTCCTCTCATTCTCATCCTTTATTTGTAGCATTAATGTTTGTTTTCTTCCCAGTCATCTTATTTTCATCTAAGTCTTCTAAATTCCACCCAGCAGGTACCTACATTTGTTCTTTGGATTTGTATGTGTTCCTTTCTGAATTCTCCCAGTTTTTTTCCCCTTGAGCTTTACCTTGAAGACAAATTGATTCCTGTCTTTCATCTTTCATCATCTTTTTCCCCCCCATTTTCTCATATCACGTGATTATGTCTCTGCACTAGGTAGATTTTCTCCAAGTGTAACATGGCTTTCATTTTACAAATTTGGGTTACATTGTTCTGATGAAAGCCGGGTAGTTAAGAGGTTGGGAGGGACACCTGGGTGGCTCAGTGGGGTAAGCCTCTGCCTTCTGCTCAGGTCATGATCTCAGGGTCCTGGGATCGAGCCCTGCATCAGGCTCTCTGCTTGGCGGGGAGTTGGCTTCCCCCCCTCTCTCTCTCTGCCTGCCTCTCTGCCTACTTGTGATCTCTCTCTCTTTGTCAAATAAATAAAATTCTAAAAAATAAATAAGGGGTTGGGAGGAGCCCACAGATAACACCATTTGCCTTTTTAAAAAGCTAATTAATTGCATTTATTTATAAGCTCTAGAAATAGGCTATTTCTTTTTGCATGTACTTTTTACATTCCAGAATTTGTGTTTAATTTCATCTTGGTTAAGACAGATGAGAATATTTGCCTCAATTTGTTCTTAGTCGTATTTGGATAACATCACACTGCAGCATTTTATTGCCCTCAGCTGTCTGTGATCCCGGAAACGTGTGTGTGACTGAAGCTCCAAAACCCCCAATCTCTGAAGAACTGGAAACACCGGTAACAGACAACCACCTGATCCCTACACCTCAAGCGCCCAGTATTGCCTTCCCCCTTGCCAACCCACCAGTGGCTCCACACCCTAGAGAGAAGGTTAGTTTATCCTTAGTATGATGAAAACCTTTTTGATATTGCTATTATGCTGCATTAGAAATTTGCTGGTACCACTATTAAGAGTTCGCAAGTGTTGAAAACTGCATTTCTCTGTATCCTATTATTTCTGTATTTGGTAAGTCAAAAACCAAAAATGTCACTTAAAAGAACCATGTACCTGATTGATAACCTTTTTAATGTTAATTTTTTCTAAAATAAAACTCTTTCATTTCAGATTATAACAATAGAGGAAACACATGAAGATTTAAAAAAACAGTATATATTTCAGTTGTCATCTCTGAATCCTCAAGAACGTATTGATTATTGTCACCTGATTGAAAAACTAGGTACAAGTATTTTAAGTCAAAAATGTAACCTTCCTTGGAAGTCAGTGTAGTTGATATCATTTGTAAGATGTACAAATTGAGAAAAAAAAGATGGGTGGGGCACCTGGCTGACTCAGGTGGTAGAGCATGCAGTTCTATATCTTGGGGTCATGAGTTTGAGCCCTATGTTGGGTGTGAAGTCTACTTAAAATAAAAGAATCAAATAAAAGATGGGTAACTTAAAAAAAAAAAAAAAAGAAGGGTAACTTGTCCTAGGTGGTATGTATTGACTCAGCATTAGAACTTTGACTTTTTATACTTCTAAATCTAAAGTCACTGGGTCATAGGATTTAAAGATTTAAATTGAAACCAACCATTAAAATGATTTAAGAGTCTCTTTTGCTGCCTTGAGCTTTTGTTCCTTGATGAAATCATTGAAATTACAGACTTAAAATACAACTGCATTTTTGTGAGGCTGGAGGTATGGTAATTAACCCAGAGAGGAGCTCCTTCTTAGGTAACATTCTTATTCAAGTATTATCAGACTCCATCTGACATCCTAGAAGCAGCATACTAGACAGGTAACCTGGTGCTTGCTCTAAGCAGTACTGTCCAATAGAAAGAGAGCAAAGGCCACTAATTTTAAACTTAGTAGTAGCCACAATTTAAAAAGGAAAAAATGAAATTAATAAAGCATATATTTTATTTGACCTTTACATGAAGTATGTTCAACATGTAATCAATATAAAATATCAGTGACATTTTGCACTTGCAGCACATCTGTTATAAAAGTTATAAATCAAAATTGTTCAGCTTTACCTAGAGCTTCCAGAATAGAAGAAGCTGCTTCATTTCCTGTTTCCTATATTTTGTTCCATGCCGGTAAACTCTGGACAAGAGTAATATCAACAGAGGATTGTCTAGAAGAGGGTAGAGAAGAGAGGCGGATGAGGACAGATTGTGCTGTAACTGAGTCTTGAGTAGAAAGGTTTTGATACTAGAATGTGCTCCCCCTGCTTGTGCTTGCTGCTTGCTCGCTCTCTGTCAAGTAAATAATCTTTTAAAAGATATATTTTATAAAAATATATATATGTGAAGTAAAATAACCATCAGTCAAGGCTTTTCAGGTTATTTGGTGCATTTTATTTATAAATAATTTTATGCTGAGTTGACATGTTTTTCCTAGGAAGAAGTTAAGAATTCAGTTTTTCTCTACTTTAGGTGGGTTAGTAATAGAGAAACAGTGCTTTGATCCCAATTGTACACACATTGTTGTGGGACATCCACTTCGAAACGAGAAGTATTTAGCCTCAGTGGCAGCTGGGAAATGGGTGCTTCATCGCTCCTATCTGGAAGCGTGCCGGACTGCTGGACACTTCGTACCGGTGTGTATTCAAGTTAATATGAAGAATCATTATTCATTAAAAGTAATTACCCTAATAATTGATTCCAGCATCTACACTGACCGTTCGTGTAATTGAAATAACCAAATGTGACCAATTAGATTATTAAATTATCTGGGGACACCTGGGTGGCTCAGTCAGTTAAGCATCTCATCTGCCTTCCGCCCAGGTCACGATCCCATGATCCCAAGTTCTGAATTGGCCACTTGTTCAACAGGGAGCCTGCTTCTCCCTTAGCCCCTCCCCCTGCTCATGTTCTTGCCCGCTCTGACAAGTAAATAAAATCTTTTCTTAACACTTTTTTAAAAAATATTAAATTGTATATAATATTTTGGTCCCTAACTAACCATCATAGTAGCATCTATCATGTAGTTTTTGAAGTTTTCAATCAAGATACCTCAGGGATCTGATTTCCATGGACAGGTAATCAAGCTATTAACACATACTTCCACTGAAAACTATCGTTCTTTGAAGTTCCTCTTACAATAGATGAAGCCCAGTAATCTATATATTACCAATTACTAAGGTGTAGTTATCTGTATTTCTTAGAAATGTATGCAGTATTTTTCTGATTTCTAATTAAATGTCAGAATACTTGACCCTCCCATGAAGCCAAATTAATGTATATTTCCTTCCTCTGTGCTCATAAATTGATGCTTATTTAATGCTATTTATGACAATTGAATGTATAGCTTTTAACTCTTATGTGATTATGGGCTCCTTGAGGACATATTGTAGGGCCAGATCCAAGTGTTTTGTACTAATTGTCTAGGAAGAAGACTATGAATGGGGAAGTAGTTCCATACTTGATGTTTTGACTGGAATCAATGTTCAACAACGAAGACTAGCACTTGCAGCAATGAGATGGAGGAAGAAACTCCAGCAAAGACAAGAATCGGGCATTGTTGAGGTATTAACGTATATATGGTGATAGGAATGGCATTTAGTGTCATGATTATTACAGATTTTAATTTTAAGAGAATATGCTTATTAACAAAATAAGGATATTCTACTTGTCTTTTATGCCTTGTTGATATACTTAGTTTGGGCATTCTGAATTGGGCTTAATGTTAATTCCTAATTCTTTTAATCATGATTGAGAAGAAGATATATATAATGTTGATGGCTCTTTTAAGAATATATGTGTAAGTGGGGCTCCTAGGTGGCTGAGTTGGTTAGGCATGCAGTTCTTGATTTCAGCTGAGGTCATGATCTCAGGGTGATGAGATCAAGCCCTGTCATCGAACTCCTCGCTCAGCTGGGAGTCTGCTGGAGATTCTCTCTCCCTCTCCCCCCACACTGTGCATGTGAGTGCTAGCACATGCTATCTCTCAAATACATAAATCTTTTTTTAAAAAAGTAAAAAGAAATGGTAAAAATAATTTAAATATATGTGTAAAATGTGACCCATACTATATTTCTTCCAAAGACACTTTAGCATCTACCTTCGGGGTTCTTAACATGGGATCCACAGACTCTCCCAAAGGCATTGTAGATCAGACTCAGGAGGACTGTTTATACACTTTGGATGGGGCAGGAGAATACATCCTTATTTTTCCTCACCTCCAATTGAAAACATTTCCTTTTATTATAGAAGTCTATAACAAATCACAAACTTTTAATAGTACCTATGATTTTACCCTAACAGAAATCTATCTTTGCTTTGCATTATAATTCCAAGCATCTTGAGATATTGCTTATGTTCACTTTTTTTTTAAGATTATTTATTTGACAGAGATCACAAGTAGGCAGAGAGGCAGGCAGAGAGAGAGGAGAGAAACAGGATCCCTGCTGAGCAGAGAGCCCGATGCGGGACTCGATCCCAGGACTCTGGAATCATGACCCTAGCTGAAGGCAGAGGCTTTAACCCACTGAGCCACCCAGGCGCCCCTATGTTCACTTTTTTTTAATTGAAATATAGTTGATACACAGTGTTACGTTAGTTTCAGGTGTGTAACAGATTTGACAACTACACTGTTCTCACCACAAGTGTAACTACCATCTGTCTTTACCACTTTAAAATTATAATAGCTATCCAGCCACCATTAGGTCTTCTATTTAATTCATTAATACAGAAGCACACCTATTATGTCACCAATTTGTAAATATTTTGATTATTTTTAATAAAATGTTTTTTTGTAATCCTTTACACTTTATGTTAAAACCAGTATTTTAAAACATTGTTCATATGACAGAAATTACATTTCAATAAAGCTGTTTCTTTAAAAGAATTATTTACAGAACAGGTCCGTAGATTTCACTGGGCTGTCAGAGGGGTCCGTGGCTCACAAAAATGTTAGAAACCCAAGTTAAACAATCTTGTGTGTTGTATGCTTTGCTCTCTACTGTGTCCAAGCTCCTCTTAGCCTAATTCCCTTCTTTTAGAGTAATTCCACTGGCTTTTGTTGATTGTAATTCCTTAGTGAGATATTTTATAGTTCTGATTTGTAAATATTTTCAAGAGAAATATAATGGGGGTGTCATCTAATCTGAGAAGTTGTGCATTAAGTTCTACCCTGGATTAATTATAAGAAAAAGTACAAGAAAAGACTAGACAAAAGTGAAGTTGTTTTGTTTTATGTTAATCATTAAAACATTTTCCTTCATTCCTCAAGTATTTATTGATGGCCTACTGTGTGCCGAACACCATGGCTATGTGTTTCACAGTATTCTGACCAGAGACAGTTACCGCTGTGGCAGATGGTAAAGGTTATAAGATTATTTGTTGACATAAAACTAAATTTACAGATAAAATAATGTATTTTTTGCATTTATTTCCCAAATAATTTCAACACTGATTATTTTTTCATTTGTAGGGGGCATTTAGTGGGTGGAAGGTTATCTTATATGTTGACCAATCCCGAGAAGCAGGATTCAAACGCCTTCTTCAGTCAGGAGGAGCAAAGGTTTGTATTGAGTCAACTTGAAGAATTTTTTTACACAAATTATTTTCCAACCAAGATTGCTGTGATCAGTTCTTGATTTTCAGTACTTTGTGAGATGGTGGTCCTTAAGTACAGATTATACAGCTGAATACTTCTGGGCACCCATAGATTGTGATGCTTCTTACTTTTTTTTCTTTAGGTACTGCCTGGTCATTCTGTACCTTTATTTAAAGAAGCCACACATCTCTTTTCTGACTTCAGTAAACTGAAACCAGATGACTCAGGGGTTAATATAGCAGAAGCTGCTGCCCAAAATGTGTACTGCTTGAAAACAGAGTACATTGCTGATTACTTGATGCAGGTTTGTAAGATTTTGTCTTTGCTCTCCTCACCGCCAGAGATAGGCTTATCTGCATAGGGATGTGACTGCACAGCAAAACCCTTGGCTTGTTTATTAATAGAATGTTCAGCTTCGGTTGTGCTCTCTACAATCCCTTTCAGTTTCATTCTATTTTTTATAATAATGAATACATACGTAAACATTTAGCTTGGAGTTAAATGAGGCAGGTATAAAAATCTAGGTACCTCTAAAAGTCTTAAAAGTGCCCTAGATAATATTGGAGTATTGCTTTTCACAAATAGCTTCAGTTTTTCTTTGAATAGACAAAGATCTTTGTCCTAAACACCTAAAATGCCATCAAGAATCAGCAAGGTATGACACATGATAATAAATGGCTTACTACAAAGGATTTCAAACATAATGGTATAGAAATAAGGGGAAGCCAAAACTCAGCCTGCTGTATAATTTTTGCTGTTTGTGTTTGGGAGTTTTTCAGGATATATAGAAAGAATGGCTAAAACGTAAACAATAAAATCTTTGTCATAAAGCAGTGGGATGTACTGATTAGGAATCAAGAAGCCAATACTAACTGCTAGAAACACCTAAATAACTTTTTTAAAAGCTCAAGTTATTTTATTCTCTGCTTTTCTCAGGGTTGTATTGTGTGTGTCGGGCACTAGATGTCTGGAGGAATGCAATGGGGGAGTGGCTGCTCTGTATTTCTATGTCTGAGCTCATCATTGCCTACCTAGCTCTCAGATGTAGGTCAAAACAGAACACTTCTGTGGGGGCAAAGCAGCAGACTAGGGAAGGGAGAGTAGTGATTTCATGTTCAAGTTCATGGTTGAGATAAGCCAAGCACAAGTAAGACTCTTGAGATAGAGCCACCCCAGTGTTCTGACCTCAGGATAAATGCAAAGGGGTGAAAGGGGGGACATTAATTAAAAAGCTGGGTGCATTGGCTGCAGGGATCTTGGTAATGACAGCGTTCAACACGTCCTCAGTCACACTGCTCCTGAATGGTCACCCTCTACTTCAAACGGTGTCGTCCCAGGATCCCCATTCACCATTCTTTCTCTTCTCGTTTGGATCTCCTGTTTCTGTATGCCATGTCATCCTGAACTGCTCTTATTTAGTTGAAGGTCATCTTGTAGTAACTTCTTGAGAAAGCTCATGGGAGATAAACTGAGATTTTGTATGTGTGGAAATTCTTTTTTTCTGTGATTACATTTCTCTTATTTGGATGGGCATCAAATTCTGGGTTGGAACCTATTTTCTCCTTAGACTTTTGATCTCTTATCTCCTTCTAGTATTGCTGTTGAGTGGTTAAAGCCATTTTGATTTATAATCTCTTATATGTAACTGTAATCTATTAGGAAGCTCTTTTTGTCCCTAGTTTTGTTATTTCAAAATGATAGACTATCATGAGGGTCTCATTATTATGCCAAACATGGTAGGCCTCTTCTGGTTTGGTAACTTGTGTCTTTCAGTTCTGGGAAATCTTGATTTTAATAATTTTTTTTCCCCTCCACTTTCTGTTTTCTCTAGTACTTCTGCTACTTGTATATTGGATTTTATTTCACAGCTATTTTTAATCTTCACTTTTTGAGAGGTTCCCTCAGTTCAGTCTTCTCCTTTTATGAGGTCTTCATTTTGCTATCATGTTTTTAATAATTAAGACCTTTTTTAGTTTTTTGAATTTACATTTTAGTATTTTAATAACACCTTTTTTGTTTCATAGATGTAATACCTTCTACTGGATCTCAGAGGATTTACTGATTTTTTTTTTTTTTTAACTTATTCTGGTATATTCTCTATCCACTAAGCTGCATTTCCTCTTTGTTTAGGTCTTTATCTTCCATATTAGAGGAAGTTATCAGATTAAGAATAGAGGATAAAAAGCTGATTGGAAGTACTGAGCACACAGTTGGGTCTTGGCAGTTTTGATCTGGATGCAATAGTCTTGGTGGCCTAGTTGTTGGGGACTGTCTTCTGGGTTCATACTTAGGTATACTTGAATTGTTTCAATTTATCCAGAGGAGTCTTCCAGTCTGCCTGAAGGAGGGATCTGGGCACCTTTTTTTTTTTTTTTTAATTGAGATATAATGACATAGGACATTAATTTCAGATGTTCAGCATAACAATTGTATGTATTCATGACTGTATATGCAAAATTATCACCATACATAATGACAGATTTTCTTTCTTGTGATAACTCCCAAGATTGAGTCTTTTAGCAACTTTCAGATATACCATAGTCTTAACTATTGTACTCACCATGTTGAATATTACATCCTCAGGATTATTTATTTTATTTATTTTAAAGATTTTATTTATTTATTTGACAGACAGAGATCACAAGTAGGCAGAGAGGCAGGCAGAGAGAGAGGAGGCAGCAGGCTCCCTGTGGAGCAGAGAGCCCAATGTGGGGCTCGATCCCAGGACCCCGGGATCATGACCTGAGCCGAAGGCAGAGGCTTTAACCCACTGAGCCAGCCAGGTGCCCCAAGGATTATTTATTTTTTAACTGGAAGTTTGTACCTCTTGTTCACCCTTAACCATTTCCTCTAGCCTCACACCCTGCATCTGTCAACCCCATCAGTTCTTTCCATCTGTCCTATTTGGGGTTTGTTTTTCATTTTATTTTGTTGGTGTTTTATCTTTGTTTTAAGATTGTATTTATTTATTTGACAGAGAAAGCACAAACGGGGAATGCAAGAGGGAGAAGCAGGATCCTTGCTGAACAGGGAACCCAGTGTAGCACTTGATCCCAGGACCCTGGGACCATGACCTGAGCCAAAGGCAGTTGCTTAACCGACTGAAGCACCCAGGCACCCCTGTTTTTTATTTTAGGTTCCATGTGTAAATGAAATCATCTAGTACGTGTCTTTCTTTTTCTGACTTACTTCACTTAGCATCGTGCCATCGAGGTCCATCCATATTGCTGTAGTTGGCAGGGTTTCCTTGGCTGAAATGTTTTTCATGGTTGATTAATCCATTTGTGTATGTGTGTGTGAATTTTCTTCATCTGTCAGTGCACACTCAGGTTTTCATAGCTTGGATATTGTAAATAATGCTGCAGTGAACATAGGAAAGCAGATATCTTTTTGAATTCGTGTTTTTATTTCTTTTAGATACATAGAGGTTTGAACTGTTGAATCATCAGATAGTTCCTTTTTTTTAAGATTGGATTTATCACAGTGTTAGTTTCAGATGTGCAATATAATGCTTCAGTAATTGTGTACATTGCTCAGTGCTCATCAGACTAAGTGTACTCTTGAGGTATGTTTATTAATTTTTTGAAGGAAAAAATAATGGCTGCATCAGTTTACATGCCCACTAAAAGTACACATCCTCATCAACACTTTTTGATAATAGCTATTCTAACATGTGTTAGGTAATATCTCATTATAATTTTGATTTGCATTTCTTGGATGATTAGTGATGATAAGCACCTTTTCATATACCTGTGACCGTCTGTCTTTGGGAAAATGTCTATTCAGATCCTCTGCCCATTTTTTAATCAGATTGTTCGGGATATTAACCCCTATCTGATAGATGATTTACAAATATTTTCTCCCTTTCTTAGGCTGCCTTTCCTTTTGCTGATGGTGTCCTTTGCTATGCATGAGCCTTTAGTTTGAGGTCTCCCCACATGTAAATTTTTGCGTTGCCTTTCATTTTGGTGTGAAATCCAAATAATTTTTATCAAGACCAATGTCAAGGAGCTCATGACATATGTTTTCTTTTAGCTTTATGGTTTCATGTGTTAGGTCTTTCATCCAAATCTTTGTGTTTTTTTTTTAAAGATTTTATTTATTTGACAGAGAGAGAGAGATCACAAGCAGATAGGGAGGCAGGCAGAGACAGAGGGGGAAGCAAGCTCCCCGCTGAGCAGAGAGCCCAATGCGGGGCTCAATCCCAGGACCCTGGATCATGACCTGAGCCGAAGGCAGAGGCTTACCCCACTGAGCCACCGAGGCGCCCCTTTCATCCAAATCTTAATCCATTTTGAGTTTATTTTTGTGTATGGTTTAAGATAGTGGTCCTGTTTCAGTCTCTTGCATGTAGCTGTCTAGTTTTTCCAACACCGCTTATTGAAGAAACTGCTTTTCCTATTGTATTTTCTTGGCTCCTTTTTAATTGTGTGTGCCTGGGTTTATTTCTGGGTTTTCTGTGCTGTTGATCTGTGCGTCTGTCTGTGTGCTGGTACCATACTGTTTGGTTACCATAGCTTTGTAAATAGAATTTAAAATCAGAGCGCATGATGCCTCCAGCTTTGTTCTCCTTTCTCAAGATTGCTTTGGCTATTTGGAGTCCTTGTGATTCCATACAAATTTTAGGATTGTTTTTTCTACTTCTAGAAAAATGCCATTGGAATTTTGATAGGGATTGCATTGAACCTGTAGATTGCTTTGGGTAGTGTGAACATTTCAATAGTGTTAATTCTTCCAGTCCATGAGCGTGGAATATCTTTCCATTTATTTGTGTCATCTTCAGTTTTTCTCGTGTCATCTAGTTTTCAGTATACAAGTGTTTTATCTCCTTGATTAAATTTGTCCCTAGGTATTTTACTCTTGATGCAATTGTAAATGGAATTTTCCTTTATATTTGAAATGGCTTTCTTTTAAAAAGGGTATCGTTGGGTCTTGCTTTTTTATTCTGTAGTCCATCATGTAATTATTGGTATGATTGGATTTAGGATTTCTTGCAATTCAGTTTGTCTTTGTTCTTGTATTCTTCCTTTCTTGCCCTATTTTGGGGGGCAAGGGTGTATTTTGCTCTATAGATTACAATATACTTAACTTTTTATGGTCTAGTAGAATGATATTGTGCCACTTCACATGGAATGTAGAAATCTCGTAGTCGCACAGGTTCCTTTACTTCCCCTAACCTTTAAACCAGGGGCCAGTAAACTGTAGCCCACAGGTCAAACCCTGTCCACTGCCTGTGTTCCTAAGTTTTACTGGCACACAGCTCTATTCACTCGTTTATGTGTTCTCTTTTCTGCTTTTGCACTCCCACAGCTGGGCTGAGTAGTTGCAACAGAGACTGTCCCAGACAGCCTGAAATATTTAATGTCGGGTCCTTCAGTGTAAAGCAGGGGGCCAGCAAACTTTCTGTAGTTTGTTGTCTATTTTCCATCTGTCTCTTTACAGTTCCACAGAACAGTGTTCTGCCTTAAAGCAAAACTTGCTTAAACAAGCCTATGTATTTCAAGGGAATTAAAAGGAATAATATAGTCATATTTATCCTATCTGGTATCAATTTCCTTCATTCCAAAACTTTGATTTCTAGTTTTTGATTTGATTTTATGGGACCAATTCTGGGTTTTTTTTTTTTAAGATTTTATTTATCTATTTGACAGAGACCACAAGTAGGCAGAGAGGCAGGCAGAGAGAGAGAGGAGGAAGCAGGCTCCCTGCCAAGCAGAGAGCCAGATGCAGGACTCGAGCCCAGGACTCTGAGACCAGGACCTGAGCCACCCAGGCGCCCTTCTGGTTTTCTGGTTTTCTTTTATTTGATAGTGTCTATTTTACCTTTATGCTTGAAGGATATATTATTTTTTTTGTAGGGCATAGGATTTGGGGTTGATAGTTTTTTCTTCTACTAAAGATTCCACTTTCTGCTGCCCTTCATTGCTTCTGAGAAGAAGTCAGTAGTAATTTGAATTCTTCTCCTGTATGCAATGCACTGTCTGATTTTTTTTTTTTTTCTGGCTGTTTCATTTTTGATTTTCACCATTTATGATATTTCCAGGTGTGGTTTCTTTATATTAATCCTGCTTCATGTGTGCAGGGTTTCTTCAGTCTGTAAACTTCTCTTTCACCAAATTTGAGAAATTTGGATCATTACTTCTCCATTCTTTCCTGTCTAATTTAATCACTCATACCTTTTGAAACTGTCCCACAGATCCCTCGGGCCATGGTTACTTTGTTTGCAGTCATTTTTCTGTTTTCTGACTAATTCTTATTTATCTGCCTCCAACTTAACTGATGTTTTTTTATTTTTATTCTATTCTTAAGCCTGTTCCATGAGATTTTTTAAATAGATATTTAATTTTTTTTTACATCTAGAATCTCTGGTTCTTTTCTATAGTTTGTTTGTCTACTTTTTCAAGGATAAGTGCTGCTTTAGTATCATTGTCTACTATTTCCAACATCTGGGTCATGAGCAAGATGTGTGGCTTTTGGGGCGCCTGGGTGGCTCAGTGGGTTAAGCCGCTGCCTTCGGCTCAGGTCATGATCTCGGGGTCCTGGGATCGAGTCCCGCATCGGGCTCTCTGCTCAGCAGGGAGCCTGCTTCCCTCTCTCTCTCTGCCTGCCTCTCTGCCTACTTGTGATCTGTGTCTGTCAAATAAATAAATAAAATCTTAAAAAAAAAAAAAAAAAAAGAAGTCACTCTTCATGGAAGCTTTGTTTAAAAAAAAAAAAAAAAAAAGATGTGTGGCTTTTATTTTGAGGTAATTGTAGCTTTAAAAAAATGCAATCGTAAGAAATAATACAGTTCCCCCAGTGGGTACCATCTTGCAAAAACAGAGTACAATATTACAACCAGGATGTTGACCTGATACAATCCCCCTTTCCCCTCTGATTTCCCCACTTCGACTTCATGTGTCTGCCACCACAGTCAAGACACAGAACAGTCTCACTACAGCAATCTTTCATTTTGCCTTTTCTTAACTACACCCACCTCCTTCCCTTCATTCTCTTCTCCCAGCGGTCTCTTGTAACAGTTAATTGTTAATCTGTTGTCAGTTTCTTTAAATCTTAAAATGAATCAATATAGTGTATCTTTTTTTTTTTTGTAGCAAAATTCTCTTGAGAATCATTGAGGTGTTACTTGTATCAGTATTTTTTTACTTTTTATTGCTGAACAGTTCATATATACTACAGCTTAACCATTAACGTATTGAAGGATGTCTGGGTTGTTTCTACTTTGGGGCTATTAATAAAGCTGCTATGAACATTTTTTGCACGTTTTGTGTGAAAATAAGATTTGATCGCACTAGGATAAATTCCTAAGTTGTGTGTGTCCAGGGTGGTCATATTTTACATTCCTACCCATACAAGTGATCCAGTTTTTCTGTACCCTCACCTATCATTTGTCACTTTATTTTAGCCATTTCAGTATGTCATAATCTCTCATTGTGGTTTTAATTTGCAGTTCCACAGAATGCCTTTGGTGTGCTTCCTAAATGTCTTAGGGTGGTTGCTTTTCATATATTTGGGTCAGAAGTTGTCATCAGGGAAGAGTTAAATCAAAAGGCACTTACCCAGTATTTTGTGACTCATTTTCATGTTATTCAGTCTGCCATCTTGCTAGAAAATTAAGTTTTATCACACTTGTAATAAGGAGGGAAAGGTCCTTTAAGGTTGGAATGTGGTTGTGAGGAAGAGAAGTGCAAGGATTTTAGAGGCAGTGTATGAATTTTGGCTTTGCCACCTGCCAGTTATTAAAAAAGTTTAAATAACATTATATCTTATCTGTAAAATGAGGAATAACAAACACCTATCTCACATGTTTTATGATTAAATAAAAAAGATTTTTAAAAATTGACAATACAAGGTGTCACATCTATACTTTACAAAGAAACCATTATCAAGATCTAAGCTGGCCCAATTCCACCTAAGCTATAAATTTATTTTTCTCATAAAAGGTGAGATTTTTGTCACACCGGTTCTGTTCCCTAAATGTGATGTGCTAAGTAGCATACCTTAAAAGACCAAGTTTAAGTTTTTCTGGTTAAAGAGCACAGTCAAAGGAAAAAAATGAACAATCTTTTTTCCTCTTTTATAGGAATCCCCTCCTCGAGTAGAAAATTACTGTCTCCCAGAAGCAATTTCGTTTCTTCCAAATAATAAGGAACCTGGGCCTGGTTTATCACAGAAGAGGAAAGCTCCTACAGAGAAAAATAAAATCAAACGACCTAGAGTAAACTAAGAATGTTTACTTTTCAGTCACCAAACATTAGTATTTTAACTATAAAGCTTGAATGTTACTGTCCTCGATTTGCATAGTAATTTAAAGACAAGTGTCTGAAGAAGAATTCCGCTTCAGAGTGTAATGATGACCTTGCTTGTAGTTTTTAACACCTGAAATTTTAATCACTGAAATATTAACTGTTTTACCTGAAATAACAACAAAACACAAAGCCTTAGCTAGCTTGTCATTAAACTGCATTGAAGGTGTATGGGGCTGTTTATTTATTTTCTTGTAAATATCTGAGACTGTAGCTTAGTGGAAGTTTTAGTAAGGTGATGGATTTTGCCTTAAGATGGCTGCTTTAATTCGTAACAATAAGGAAGTTCTCAATTGGGATTTATTCATGTTTTCCCTGATTCTTCTCACCCCTTTCCCTCTTTTTAACAGGAGCCTGAGTACAAGGTTTAATGAGGAACTGAGGCTTTAAACTTAAATATATGTGAGTGTATATATGTATATGCATGTCTGTACAGATCTCCATGATGTTTGCCAAGTTTGGGTGCCCAAACTTGGAAAATAAAGTCAATAAAGAATAAAAGTGACTCATACAAGTTCAGGTAAGTTTTTAAATGCAAAGCATTCTGGTGTCCATTCTCTTGTTGAAGCATTAAATGATTTGTAAGATTTAGCTTGAAAAGCAAATTGCTGGGACCCCTGGGTGGTACAGATGGTTGAGCATCTACTTTTGGTTTCAGCTCAGGTCCTGGGATCAAGTCCCAAGTCAGCTCTGGGCTCAGCACAGAGTTTGCTTGGATTCCCTGTCCCTTTCCCTCTGCCCCCTCCCTAAAATAACTTAAAAAACAAAACTCAGTGAATTGTTAGTTATATTTCGGATGTTTGTTACTTACGTAGGATATTCTATTCCTGGGTTAAAAACCCTTTTATTGGAACTACAAAATTGCATTAGCCTTTATTAATCTAAACGTAAACACCAAATACTACATGTGTTACCACAGTCCTGGAAATGTAAGGCTACCTCATTTTGCTGAAAGGAGGAACCAGAATCAGAACCATGTTTTTGATGTAAATGGTCCCATTTCATAATGACTCTTTGAAAGGCAAACTCAAGTGGCGAAGGGTTAAAATTCTTAACCTGAACACAAAACTTCAAGTTTTTAATCAGATCTTCCTCTAAATGGAGAGAAAGAGTAGTGGGGGTTACCCCGGCCCTTCAGAGGTTTTGGCTTCGAACTAAATTCACAGCTCAGGACAAAAAGTCCTGCACAGCCAAATAGATAGCATTGCCATGGAGCATGCCCTGTCCCCAAACAAAAACACCCAACCTGCTTTTACCAGGGCCATTTTGTGTGAGTGGAGTCTTTTCACTGGCAGTTTGCAATAAGTTTCGCTGAATTTCATCCTTTAAATTCTTTGAAATAGTCACCACCGTTCAAAACGATTTCATGTGTACTCTGTTAAAGAGAATGTTAGATCCTTTTTCTCTCTAGCCCAGGTAAAATTACATAATGTACCATTTCCTTTTCTGCCAAGATTATGAACTGTTTTTCCAGTCCTTAAATAAATAGTTTATAACTTTAAGACTCCAGCTCTCACTGGCTCCTCCTGATTATTCAGAATCTCTACATCAACCGTTTCAAGCTTTGGCTTCCACTCTTAGACTCCAAATGTCCTAATGCCAGCAAGTCCTTGCATGCAAATAGTTCTAAGCACAGGAAGTTCTCTCATTTAAGAAGGGAAGAAAGCTTTCCTTGATTATTCTTAGTTTCTCCTCAGAATTGCTATAGTATTTGTTTTTTTGTTTTTTTTTTTAGATTTTATTTATTTATTTATTTGACAGAGATCACAAGCAGGCAGAGAGAAAGGAGGAAGCAGGCTCTCCCGCGGAGCAGAGAGCCCGATGTGGTGCTCGATCCCAGGACTCCGGGATCATGACCTGAGCCAAAGGCAGAGGCTTTAACCCACTGAGCCACCCAGGGGCCCTGCTACAGTATTTCAATGTGACACTTCAATTAGAATCTTATATTCCTCTGTGGGTTTTCATGTGCATCAATCTGATGACCAACATTCATTAATTCAACAAATATTCCTTAGCATATACGTAGTATGTGAGATTCAGGAGCAAACCACCTTTAGAAAGCATGCTTTCTCACAGAGATTAAAGAGGCAGGACTGGGGCGCCTGGGTGGCTCAGTGGGTTAAGCCGCTGTCTTCGGCTCAGGTCATGATCTCAGGGTCCTGGGATCGAGTCCCACATCGGGCTCTCTGCTTGGCAGGGAGCCTGCTTCCTCCTCTCTCTCTGCCTGCCTCTCTGCCTGCTTGTGATCTCTGTCAAACAAACAAACAAACAAACAAATAAATAATAAATAAATAAATAAAAAAAAGAGGCAGGACTGTCTAACAGACTGAACTGTGCTGCACACACACAGGCAGATTCAGAGGTTGCAGCCTAATCCCCAAAGTGACAAATTGGAGATAGGGCTTTTAGGGAGGTAGTTAGGTTAAGCAAGATTGTACAGCTGGGGGCCCTAATTCTGGCATCTCATGCAGGACTAATAAATATTAGATTCTTAACCTGGGGGCCATCATGGCTAGAATGGGCATGGGCACAATTTGGTATACGTGCATTTTCAGGGCAGAGCTCAGTTTTACAACTCAGGTCTGTGACTTACCACCCAAAAAAGACAAACCACTGTTATAATCTAAACCTTTCCAAGTCTAAATCTATAATTCTAAACATTTCACCCAGCAGTGCTTTAATACACATCGCTTTATATCAGGAATTGGCAAAACTTTTCTGTCAAAGTCCAGATAGTCAACATTTTAAGCTTTGTGAGCTGGGTCTTTGTGGTATTGTGTCCCAACCATTCTCAGCTCGAAGCCATACAAAAATAGGCCATGGGCCATAGTGTGCCGATTCCCACTATGTAATCCTAAAAAGACTTTTTAATCTGGATCTATCAACAAAGTAAGCCAGCCAGCTGTTTCCACATCTCAGCATAAACCTCACCTCTAATGCAGCAACCCATGATCAGGAGGGAACTCCTGACCCCAAGCTTCTCTCTAAAAGGTGAAGGGTTTGAACCCCACATCTGGCACCCCAACTTTTAAGACCTGCCCCTCAGAGATGAGCTCCCCAAACATCTAGCTTTGAAAGCCAAAGAGGCTTGCTTCCACAAGCCCACATGGCAACAGCAATCCGAGAAACAGCTTTTTAAAGGGCTGACATGGACCCATCCACTCTGCGGCCCAGAGCAGATGCAGCTGACTGAAAAGTGCCCCGACCTTTTGTGAGAGAGGCCCAGTTGCTTATCTTAAAGCTTCAGCCTGAGGGGCAGGCATCCAATTGAAGAGGAAGGACCTACTTAAATACCCTCCAAAGTCTGAGGCCTGGCAAGCACCATCTTGCGCTTTCCCTCTGCCACTCCCAGCCACTACTATTTCCTGGAAGGGAGCTTTTTCACACGTTTGGTGCGTCTGGTGCCCCAGTTTTTGCAGCAGCTGCCACCCAGGGAACACCTCTTGATCACCTGGCTCCCATGGGATGGTAACAAAAGCAAAAACGGTTCTTAATTGGTTCTTGCCTCAGCGACTGAAATTCAGCCTCAGACTTCTTGTGAAGGAGGCCTGGTTGCCTACCTGAAGGCTTCAGCCTGAAGGACAGGCTTCTAATCTAACACATCTAGAGGCCTGTGGGCACTGTTCCTGCCCTCTCCTCCTGCCCCAGTCCAGGTTACTGGCATCTCCCAGGAAGGAGTTTATGCACTCTTCTGGTGCCCATGTTTGTGTGGCTTCTGTCCAGAGGACATACCTGGTCACCTGGCTCTGGTGGCCAGCAAGGCTTACATTCACAGGTCTCGTAGCAAATGCATAAAGAGTTATTCACTGGGTACCTCCTGGGGCACAGCACGGGGACAGCAAACAAACATACCCACAGTCTTTCTGTGTGAGGTCTCAGCTGTAGCCTGAGGGGCTGTTTTCTAACTAAACACTAAGCTAAGACAAGGACCAACTACAATCCTTTCCAGGGACCTCAAGAGCGCAGTAGTATCTTCACACACTCCCTCTGCCTAGCGCCGAGTCATCAGTATCTCCTAAACAGGAGCTTGTGCACACATCTGATGGCCCATTTTTGTAACTATTCCCTGGGAGATAATAGTTGACCACCTGGGTCTGGTGGCACACAGGGCTTACATTCCCAGGTCTCATAGGGCTGTTAATAATCCCAGAAACAGTTCTAAGCTACCACCCTCGGCACAGCATAAACCTCAGACTGAAATGCACCCCCAGTCTTACTGTGAGAGGCCAATTGGCTTCCTTATAGGTGTGGCCTGAGGGGCTGGCTTCCAATTAAACCCACATCTGGAGGCCAACTATCATCTGCAGAGACCAGGATGGGGGTCCAGTGGGCACCATATTTTCATTGTCCCTCTGTCCCACCCCAGGTCACTGGTGTCTTTGAGAAAGGAATGGGTATATACATCTGGTGCTCCAGCATTTATGGCAGACCACCCAGAACATCTGTCCCATGATAGCCAGATTGTGGTGGCTGGTGGGGCTTCTGTTCACAGGTTCAGTGGGGCAATAGCAAAAAAAAAAAAAAAAATTTAACAGGCGATCATCCCAGGACTCAGTGCAGAGGAAGACCAATGTGCCCATTTCCATTCCCCTGGAAAAGATATATCTGTATACTTTAAAAGTTATTGTATGAGGGTCTGGCTTCCAATCAGAATTTAGGTGCTGACCAAGATCCTCCCTTTGGGACCCTGATAGTTCTTGGCACACTTCAGCTACTAGGAGTCAACTGATAGTAAAGTATGCTGCTTGGACAATCACAATGGTTCAAGAGACACCCAAGAGCTAGCACCAATAAGGATCATCTCCTACACAAGACCGCACCTTCAAACTGTGTTATCTAATGCACAGAAACTAACAGACTCAAGGAAAATTAAGAAAAGAAACGTTCCCAAAGGAAAAAACAAAAACACAAGATAAAACCTCAGAATAACACCATAATGAAATGGAGACAAGAAATTTACCTCGTAAAGAGTTCAAAATAACGGTGATAAAGATTCTCACCAAGCTCAAAATAATGAAGTTAAAATTTCAACAAAGAGAAAATATAACAAAGTACCAAACAGAAGTCACAGACCTGAAGAATACAGTAACTAAAAAAGTACAATAGAGGAGCACCTAGGTGGTTCAGTTGACTAAACATCCAACACTTGATTTTGCTTGGGTCATGATCTCAGAGCTGTGAGATCAAGCCCCTTGTCTGGCTTTACACTGGGTGTGGAGCCTGCTTAAGATTCTCTTTCCCTTTCCCTCTGCCCGCACCCCTGCCCCCTGCAGTCTCCCTTTCTTAAAAAAAAAAATTATACTAGAGGGGTTCAACAGGAGGTTAGATGAAACAAAGATCAGAGGGCTCAAAGACAGGAGAGTAGAAGTCATTGAATCAGAGTATCAAAAAGAAAAAAGTGAATATAGCTTAAGGGACCTAGAGGACATCATCAAGAAAACCAATATATGCATTACAGGGCTCTCAGAAGGAGAAGAAATGGGGGCAGGTGGGAGGGATGGGGTAGTGCAGAAAACAGATATGAAGAAATAATGGTTGAAAACTTCTCTGACCTGGAGGAGGAAACAAGCCCAGAGTTCCAAATAAGAGGAGCTCAAAGAGACCCACACAAAGACACATTATAATTAAAGTGTCAAAAGTTAGAGACTACAAGGCGGAACTTGAAAAGATGGTGGAGTAAGAAGATCCTGAGCTCGCTTCCTCCCACACACACATCAAGACTACAGCTAAATATAGTGCAACTCACTCTGAAAGTGACATGAAGACTGGCAGAACAGCTCTTCCACAGCTAAAGATATACAGAGAAAGCTATATTGAGAAGGTAGGAGGACAGAAATGTGGTTGGGAACCAAAATTCCCAGTGTGGCCACCCACAGATGGGGAACCACAAACAGGAGGATTATCACAGGTACAAGGATCCTCTCTGAGGAACGAGGGATTCAATCCCTACATCCAGCACACCCTGCCTTGGATATTTGCACTGGGAAGACAAGCTCCCATAATCTCTGGCTTTGAAAATCAGCAGGGCTAAATTCTGGGAGACCAGAAGGATATAGGAAACTGGGACTCCACTCTTAAAGGCAAAACATACTATATCACTCACTCCAAGAACTAGCACAGAGCCAACAGTTTCAAAAGCACCTGGATTATATGTGAAGGAGATTGATTGACCATAAGGCATGTGCCAAAGGGGCAGGGAGCTCTAAGAACTTTCTCCAAGGATGGAGGTGCTGACACACACCATTTTTCTTGCCCTCCTTCAACCTAACTGCTCCAGTGTTGTGGGAGCCACTCTAACACTCTACATCTTCCTAGCTAGGGCTGCTCACCCCACTCCAGCATTGCCCTCCATACCCACCCCACTCACCCTGGCAAGGTGCCCCTCCAAATGAACTCCTGCCCAGCCACATCCAACTGACAGCTCTGATTGAGACCAGCATCCTTCCAAAGTGACTACTACCCTAATACACATGTGAGACAGCTTTTGCCAGGACCAGCAGGGAAAGGGAGGCAACCCTGCCCACAAACACATCACCAAAAACTGTGGCAAGGACTTGCAGGGAGCTGCATGGGAGACTCACCTCACCCGACAGCACACGCAAGCAGCTACAGCAAGGTCTCTCAGCAGACTATGCGGGAAGCCAGCCCTAACCACCAGCAGGTCTGCAGCTGTTGCGGCCAAGTCACAACAGGAGGACACACACAGTCCACACATGGGAAACCACCACCAGGCCTTCTACATAAGGCCACTACCTTCAAGACCAGGAATATAGTTGACCTAATACACAGAAACAAACACCTAGTGTCAAAGTGGGGAGACAGAGGAATAGGTTCGAGATGAAAAAACAAGAAAGAACCTCAAAAGGGAACAAAACAAAACCGAGATAACCAATCTACCTGATAAAAGATTTCAAAGTAATGGTCATAAAGATGCTCATCAGATTTGAGAGAAAAGTGGGTGAACTCAGTGAGAACTTCAACAAAGAAAAAATATAAAAAGAACCAATCAGAGCGGAAGAATACAATAAAATGAAAAATACACTAGAGGGAATCAACAGTAGATTAAAGGATGCAGCACACATTCGTGATCTGAAGACAGGGTAGTAGAAAGCAACCAAGTTAAACAGCAAAAAGAAAAAAGAATTTTAAAAATGATAGGTTAGGGGCGCCTGGGTGGCTCAGTGGGTTAAGCCGCTGCCTTCGGCTCAGGTCATGATCTCAGGGTCCTGGGATCGAGTCCCGCATCGGCCTCTCTGCTCAGCAGGGAGCCTGCTTCCCTCTCTCTCTCTCTGCCTGCCTCTCTGTCTGCTTGTGATCTCTCTCTGTCAAATAAATAAAATCTAAAAAAAAAAAAAATGATAGGTTAAAGAAACCCTGTGACAATTTAAAACATACCAAAATCCCATTATAGAGGTCCCAGAAAGAGAAGAGAAAGGGAGCCAGAAAAGGTATTTGAAAAAAAAACAAGAACTAGAAACTTCCTGAATCTGGGAAGGGAAACATAGATCCAGATTCAGGAGGCACAGAGATCCCCAACAAATTTAACCCAAGAAGGTCCACACCAAGACACACAGCAATTAAAATGGGGCGGGAGGGGAGAGGTGATAATAAGAGAATTTTAAAGGTTGCAAGAGGAAAAAAAAAAAGACAGTTAACTCCTGAGGGAACCCCCCCCCCCCCCCGTAAGGCCATCAGCTGATTTTTCAGCAGAAATTTGCAGAACAGAAGAAAGTAGCATGATGTTTTCAAAATTCTGAAATGGACAGATCTGCAGCCAAGAACACTCTATCCAGCAAGACTATCATTCAAAATAGAAGGAGAGATTGAGTCCCCCTACCAAATTAAAGGAATTTATAACCACTAAATGAGCCCTACAAGAAATGTTATGGGGAACTCTGAGTGGAAAGCAAAAATTGAAACAGTAAGAAAAATAGGAAGCACAAAAGCAAAAAAAATAAGTGTATCTGTAAAAATCAGACAAGAGGAGCATAAAGTAAACAATGTAAAATATAACAAGTATCAAAATGTGGAAAGGAGTAAAGAATGAGTTCAAAATTAAGTAATATAGGCTTGTTATATGCAGAAGATGTTATATATAAACCCAATGGTAACCACAAATCAAAAACAGTAATAGGCAAAAAATAAAGAGTAAGGAATCAAAGTATATCACTAAAAAAACAAACAAACAAGCCAGGAAACCATGAAAGAAAGAAAAAGAAGGATGAGAGGGAAAACTACAAAACCACAAAACAAGTAACAGAATGGCAACAAATACATATCTATTAATAATTAGTTTGAATGTAAATGGACTAAATTTGCTCCAAGCAATAGACGTGGTGACAGAGTGGATAAGAATATCGAGACCCATCTATATGCTGCCTACAAGAGACTCATTTCAGACCGAAAGACACTTGCGGATTGAAAGTGAGGGAGGGGTTAGAGAAACATTTATCATGTAAATGAGTGTTGAAAGAAAGCCAAGGATCAGGGCACCTGGCTGGCACGGTTGGTGGAACATGCAGTTCTTGATCTCAGGGTTATAAGCTTGAGGCCCCTGCTGGCTGTAAAGATTGCTTAGAAATAAAATGTTAAAAAAAAAAGAAAGGAAGGAAGGAAGGAAGGAAGCCAAGTAACAATACTTATATCGGACAAAATCGACCTTAAAACAAAGAATGTAAAAAGAAATGAAGGACATATATAATATGTAATAAATAACAATAAAGGGGACAACTCAACAAGATATAACAATTACAAGTACTTATGCACCCAACTTGAGAGATCCCAAATACATAATATAGTTAATAACAAATGCAATAATTTCAGAACTTTAATATACCACTTACTTGATAGACAGGTCATACAAACAGATCAACAAGGGAACAGTGGCTCTGAATACACACTGGACCAGATGGGTTTAACAGACATATTCAGAACATTCCATCATCAAACAGCAGTATACACATTGTTTTCTAGTGCACATAAAACATTCTCCAGAATAGATCACATATTAGGCCATTAGGCTACAAACAAAACCTCAACAAATTCCAAAAGATCAAAATTGTACCATGTGCCTTTTCTGACCACAATGCCATGAAACTAGAAATCAACCCCCCCCACACACACAAAATCTGGGGAGATTATAAATACATGCAGGTTAAAGAACATACACTTCAACGATGAATGAGTCAACCAAGAAATCAAAGCAGAAATAAAAACCTACATGCAAACAAATAAAAATGAAAAAAGAAGCCAACACCTTTGAGATGCAGTAAAAGTTGTTTTAAGAGGGAAGTTTATAACAATACAGATCTAACTTAAGAAGAAAGAAAAATCTCAACCTAACTTTATACCTACATGAGGTAGAAGAAGAACAACAAACAAAACCCCAAACCAGCAGAAGGAAGGAAATAATAAAGATTAGAGCAGAAATAAATGATACAGAAGCTACAAAAACAATAGAACAGATCAATGAAACCAGGAACTGGTTTTCTGAAAAGATCAACAAAATTGATAAACTACTAACCAGACTCACGAAAAAACAAAACAAACACACACACAACAACTGGGAGAGAGAGACAAAGGACTCAAACAAAATCACAAATGAAAGATAAATAACAATCAATATAACAGAAATACAAACAATTTTAATACTATGAAAAACTGCATGCCAAAAAATTAGGGGCACCTGGGTGGCTCAGTCTGTTAAAGCATCTGCCTTTGGCTCAGGTCATGGTCCCAGGTCCTGGGATCAAGCCTCACTCAGGTTCCCTGCTAAGCAGGGGGACTGCTTCTCCCCTGCCTGCCATTCCCTCTGCTTGTGCTTGCTCTCTCCCTCTCTCTCTAATACTTACTTGTTTCTTTCTTTCTTTGACAAACTAGAGAAATGGATAAATTTCTAGAAACATATAAATTACTAAAACTGAAGTAGGAGACTCAGTGAAAGCCCACTTCAGGAGAGAAAAGCAAGACGGCCGAGGAGTAAACCTAAATTTCCTCTGGTCCCAGGAGTTCAGCTAGATAATTATCAAACCATTCTGAACACCTACGAACTCAACAGGAGATCCAAGAAAAGAATAGCAGCAACTCTATGAATAGAAAAGCAACCACTTTCTGGAAGGTAGGACATGTGGAGAAGTGAATCTGAGGTGATAGATGGGAAGATAGATAGGGTGGGGTGGGGGGCGTTCCCAGCAAGCAGTGGAGCAGTGGAGCATAAAATCGGAACTTTAAAAGTCTGTTCCACTGAGGGACGTCGCTCTAGTGGCTAAGCGGGGGTGTGGGGGTGGGACACACCTGCTGGGACACTGTGGTCTCAGTCACAGAAAGAAGGGGGGACCAGAGTGCTGCAGACCTCCCATGTATCAGAACGGGGAAGTCGACTACAGAGATGAGCTGAGCAGTGGGCTCTCAGCTTGGGGTTACCTTAAACCATGATCCATGGCACTGTCAGACCACTACACTTCGAGCAGGGACCCCACAAGTGGCAGATCCAGGGAGACCACCCCACCTCCCCCAGGAGGAACACGTACCACAGAAATCTGCTGCTGTTTGGAGTCTCCAAATGGGGCCGTGTGCCAGCGATAGAAACACTTGGTCACAGGCTGAGCAAGCATGGACCGCAGCCAGAGACCAGGGAGACAGAAGTGACTAACAGTACTGCTATTCAACACAGTACTAGAGGTCCTAGCCTCAGCAATCAGACAATAAAAAGAAATAAAAGGCATCTGAATCGGCAAAGAAGAAGTCAAGCTCTCATTCTTTGCAGATGATATGATACTTTATGTGGAAAACCCAAAAGACTCTACCCCAAAACTGCCAGAACTCATACAGGAAGTCAGTAAAGTGTCAGGATATAAAATCAATGCACAGAAATCAGTAGCATTTCCATACACTAACAAGACAGAAGAAAGAGAAATTAAGGATTCAGTCCCATTTACAATTGCACCCAAAACCATAAGATACCTAGGAATAAACTTAAGCAAAGAGGCAAAGAGTCTGTACTCAAAACTACAGAATACTGATGAAAGAGATTGAGGAAGACACAAAGAAATGGAAAAATGGGGGCACCTGGGTGGCTCAGTAGGTTGAGCCTCTGCCTTCAGCTCAGGTCATGCTCTCAGGGTCCTGGGATTGAGCCCCTCATTGGGCTCTCTGCTCAGTAGGGAGCATCCTTCTATCTGCCTGCTGCCCTGCCTACTTGTGATCTCTCTGTCAAATAAAAAAATAAAATTTTTTAAAAAATGGAAAAATGGTCCATGCTTATGGATTGGAAGAACAAATATTGTAAAAATGTCTATGCTAACTAGTGTAAACTACACATTTAATGTAATCCATGTCGGGGCACCTGGGTGTCTTAAAGTAGTTAAATGTCTGCCTTTGGCTCAGGTCATGATCTCCAGGTCCAGAGACTGAACCCCACATTCGGCTCCTTGCTCATCAGGGAGTCTGTTTCTCTCTCTGCCTTTGTCTCGCCCCCCTGCTTATACTCTCTCTCTGTCTCACTCTCAAATGAAAAATAAATAAATAAATAAATAAATGCAATCCCTATAAAAATACCATCAACTTTTTTCAAAGAGAAGGAACAAATAATCCTAAAATTTATATGGAACCAGAAAAGACCTCGAATAGCCAGAGGAATGTTGAAAAAAAAAAAAAAGCCAAAATTGGTGGCATCACAGTTCCAGACCTCAAGCTCTTATTACAAAGCTGTCATCATCAAGACAGCATGGTACTGGCACAAAAACAGACGTGAAAATCAATGGAACAGAATAGAGAGCCCAGAAATAGACCCTCAACTCTATGGTCAGCTAATCTTCGACAAAGCAGGAAAGAATGTCCAATGGAAAAAAGACAGCCTCTTCAATAAATGGTGCTGGGAAAATTGGACAGCCACATGCAGAAAAATGAAATTGGACCACTTCCTTACACCACACATGAAAATAGACTCAAAATGGATGAAAGACCTCAATGTGAGAAAGGAATCCATCAAAATCCTTGAGGGGAACACAGGCAGCAACCTCTTCGACCTCAGCCACAGCAACCTTCCTAGAAACCATGCCATAGGCAAGGGAAGCAAGGGCAAAAATGAACTATTAGGACTTCATCAAGATAAGCTTTTGCACAGCAAAGGAAACAGTTGACAAAACCAAAAGACAACTGACAGAATGGGAGAAGATATTTGCAAATGGCATAGCAGATAAAGGGCTAGTATTCAAAATCTATAAAGAACTTATCAAACTCAATACCCAAAAACCAAATAATCCAGTCAAGAAATGGGCAGAAGACATGAACAGACATTTCTCCAAAGAAGACATCCAAATGGCCAATAGACACATGAAATATGCTCAACTTCACTCAGCATCAAGGAAATACAAATCAAAACCACAATGAGATACCACCTCACACCAGTCAGAATGGCTAAAATTAACAAGTCTGGAAACGACAGGTGTTGATGAGGATGCAGAGAAAGGGAAACCCTCCTACACTGTTGGTGGGAATGCAAGCTGGTGTAGCCACTCTGGAAAACAATGTGGAGGTCCCTCAAAAGGTTGAGAACACAGCTACACTACAACCCACCAATTGCACTACAGGGTATTTACCCCAAGGATAAAATGTAGTGATCTGAAGGGGCACATGTACCCCAATGTTTATAGCAGCAATGTCCATAATGGCCAAACTATGGAAAGAGCCTAGATGTCTATCAACAGATGAATGGATAAAGAAGATGTGGTATATATATATACACAACAGAATCCTATGCAGCATCAAAAAAAGAAATCTTGCCATTTGCAGCGACGTGGATAGAACTAGAGGCTATTATGCTAAGCAAAATAAGTCAGTCAGAGAAAGACAATTATCATGTGATCTCACTGATAGGATGAATTTGAGAAACAAGACAGAGGATCATAGGGAAGGGAAGGAAAAAATGAAACAAGATGAAACCAGAGAGGGAGACAAACCATAAGAGACTCTTAATCTCAGGAAGCAAACTGAGGGTTGCTTGTGGGGGGAGTGGGATGGATGGGGTGGCTGGGGAATGGACATTGGGGAGGGTAAGTGCTATGGTGAGTGCTGTGAATTGTGTAAGACTGATGAATCACAGACCTGTACCCTTGAAACAAATAATACATTATATGTTAATTAAAAAAAAATTTGGGGAGCCTGGGTGGCTCAGTTGGTTAAGCAACTGCCTTCGGCTCAGGTCATGATCCCGGAGTCCCGGGATTGAGTCCCACATCGGGCTTCCTGCTCCACGGGAAGTCTGCTTCTCCCTCTAACCTTCTCCCCTCTTATGCTCTCTCTCAAATAAATAAATAAAATCTTTAAAAACAAAAAAAAAACTTAAGCAGGAAGAAATAGAAAATTTGAACAGATGAATTTCCAGCAAGAAGATTGATACAGTAACCAAAAATTTCCCAACAGCAAAAAAAGTCCAGGACCAGATGGTTTACCAGTGAATTCTACCAAACATTTAAAGCATTAATACATAGTCTTCTCAAATGACTCAAAAAAATAGAAAAGGAAGGAAAACTTCCAAATGCATTCTATGAGGCCGGTGGCAACCAAAATCAGATGAAGACACCACCAAAAAAAAAAAAAAAAAAAAAAAGAGAGAGAGAGAGCTATAGGCCAATATCTCTGATGAACAGAGATACAAAAATCCTCAAGAAAATTCTAGCAAACTGAATCCAATACATTAAAAAAGTCATTCACCACAATCCAGTGAGATTTATTCCCAGGATGCAAGTGTGGTTCAATATTCACAAATCAACAACATGATACATTACATCAATAAGAGAAAGGATAAAAACCACATGATCATTTAATAGACACAGAAAAGGTATTTGACGAAGTACAATACCCATTCATGATAAAAACCCTCAACAAAGTAGATTTAGAAGGAACATACCTCAACATAAAAAAAGCCTTATAGGAAAAAACCAGAGCAACATACTCAGTAGGGAAACCTTGAGCTTTTCTCCTAAGGTCAGAAATAAGGCAAGGATGTCACTCTCACCACTTTTATTCAACACACAGTCCTTAAAGCGCCAGCCACAACAATCAGACAAGAAAAAGAAACAGACGGAATCCAAATTGGTAAGGAAGAAGTAAAACTTTATTAACAGGGGCATGATACTATTCTAAAGAAAACCCTAAAGACTCCACCAAAAAAAAAAAAAACAAAAAACAAAACTTACTAAAACTCATAAATGGCTTCAGTATAATTGCAGGATACAAAAATCAGTGTGCAGATATATGTTGCATTTTTATACACTAATAATGTAGCACCAGAAAGAGAATTAAGAAAACAATCCCATTTATAATTAAACCAAAAAATAATAAGATACCTAGAATAAACCTAACCAAAGAGGTAAAAGACCTGTATTCTAAAAACTATAAAACACTAAAGAAAGAAACTGAAGACACAAAGAAATAGAAAGACATTCCATGCTCATGGATCAAAAAAGAAATATTGTGTGTAAAATGTGTATACTACCCCAAGCAATCTACAGATTTAATGCAATCCCTATCAAAATATCCAATCATATAGTTTCATAGAACTAGAACAAACAATCCTAAGATTTTTTTTTTAAGATTTTATTTATTTATTTGACAGAGAGAGATCACAAGTAGGCAGAGAGGCAGGCAGAGAGAGAGGAGGAAGCAGGCTCCCTGTGGAGCAGAGAGCCCGATGCGGGGCTCGATCCCAGGACCCTGAGATCATGACCTGAGCCGAAGGCAGCGGCTTAATCCACTGAGCCACCCAGGCGCCCCAATCCTAAGATTTATATGAAACCCCAAACGACCCCAAAGAACCAAAGCAAGTTTGAAAAAGAAATCAGAGGGATAGATGAACCATGAGAGATCGTGGACTCCAAGAAACAAACTGACAGTTTTAGAGGAAAGGGGGCGTAAGGGGGATGGGTGAGTCTGGTGATGGGTATTAAGGAAGGCACAGATTTCATGGAGCACTGAGTGATATATATAAACAATTAATCTTGGAACACTGCATCAAAAACTAATGATGTATTTTATGGTGACTCACAGAACACAATAAAAAAAAAAAAAAAAAGAAAAGCTGGAATAGAACTACGTATTCACCTCCCTCCCAAAACCAAAAACACCTAATTCAAAAGGATACATACACCCCTATGTTTATTGCAGCATTATTTAAAATAGCCAAAATATGAAAGCAGCCTGTGTCCACCAAATGGATGGATAAAAATGTGGTTTGTGTACACACATACACATGCATGCACACACATACACAGAGGAATAATATTCAGCCATAAAAATGAAATCTTGCCATTGCAATAACATGAATAGAACTAGAAAGTGTAGGGGCACCTGGGTGGCTCAGTCAGTTGGGCATCTGCTTTCAGCTTGGGTCATGATCTCAGGGTCCTGGGATTGAACCCCACATCAGAATCCCTGCTCACTAGGGAGTCTGCTTTTCCCTCTCCTTCTGACCCTCACCTCACCACACTCATGCATGCACTCTTTCTTTCTTAAATAAAATCTTTTTTTAAAAAAAAGAACTAGAAAGTATAATGCAAGGAGAAATAAGTCAGTCAGATAAAGACAAATACTGTATGATCTCACTCACATGTGGAGTTAAAGAAACACAACAAGACGAGGGAGGGAAAAAAAAGAAAAAGAGACAAAACAAAAAACAGACTCTTAACTATAGAGGACAAACTGGTGGTTACCAGAAGGGAGGTGTGGAGGGAGATAGGTAGAATAGGGGTGGAGAATAAAGAGTACACTCAACCATGATGGGGGGGAAAACTAACCAAATTGTCCCAAAGTCATATATTAAAAAAACTTGTTTTCACCCTTGTTTGGGCTTTTGATTCATTATTTTGGTCTGCACTTGGCATGTATTTAATCTTTTATTTAGAGTTTGCCATGATTTTAAAGAACGGGATTTGCAAAATCACAGACTCCAGCAGTGCATTTTAACTTTTTCTCATGAAAAAGTAAATCATTCACCTTTGAGAATTTTTCATTTGAAATTCTTTTTTTTTTTTTTTTTTAGATTTTTTATTTATTTATTTGACACAGAGAGAGATCACAAGTAGGCAGAGAGGCAGGCAGAGAGAGAGGAGGAAGCAGGCTCCCCGCAGAGCAGAGAGCCCGATGCGGGGCTCGATCCCAGGACCCTGAGATCATGACCTGAGCCGAAGGCAGCGGCTTAATCCACTGAGCCACCCAGGCGCCCCTCATTTGAAATTCTAAGAAGAGTTTTGCGTGCTATAAAAATCACTCAGGTTTTTAAATTATTCTAATCTAATAATGATATTTATGGATTGTCAGTTAGCACCCATGTTAACGTGTTGAAATGGCTATTGAATTTTCCCAGCATTAGAAGCACACATACATCCATATACAGAGATAATAGTCAGCAATTCTTTGAAGATATTGCTAATATTTTTTCCACGATTTTTAAACTATTAAATTACTAATCTAACTTTAAAAAAAAAAAAAAGACAAAGCTAGAGCTACCACAATTCCAGACTTCAAGTTATATTACAAAGTTGTAGTCATCAAAACAGTATGGTACCGGCACAAAAACAGACACATGGATCAATAGAACAGAATAGAAGACGCAGAAATGAACCCACAACTATGTGGTCAATTAATCTTCAAGAAAGCAGGAAAGAATATCCAATGTAAAAAAAAAAATAAAAGAGTCTCTTCACAAACGGTGTTGGGAAAGTTGGTCAGCTACATGCAAAAGAATGAGACAACCACTTCCTTACACGATATACAAAAATAAACACAAAATGGATTAAAGGGCTAAATGTGAGACCTGAAATCATAAAAATCCTAGAACACAGGCAGTAATGTCTCTGAACATTATTCAGCAGGGAGTCTGCTTCACTCCCTCTCTTCCTGCTCACATGCACACATGCTCTCGCTCTCTCTCAAACACATAATTTTTTTTATTTTTTTTTAAAAGATTTTATTTATTTGACAGAGATCACAAGTAGGCAGAGAGGCAGGCAGAGAGAGAGGAAGGGAAGCAGGCTCCCTTCCCTGAGCAGAGAGCCCGATGCGGTTCTCGATCCCAGGACCCTGAGATCATGACCTGAGCCGAAGGCAGAGGCTTTAACCCACTGAGCCACCCAGGTGCCCCAATAAATCTTTTTTTAAAAGTGAAAATAAACTATCAAGACTACATCAGAATAGCAAGATACTGCACAGGGCACACATTCAAACAATCAATGACACGAAAAGCAACCTACAAAATGGAAGAACTTCTTTGCAAATGACATATCTGATAAAAGGTTAGTATCCAAAATATATAGAGAACTTCTAAAATTCAACACCCAAAGAGCAAATAACCCAGTTAAAAAATGGGCAGAAGACATGAATAGGTACTTTTCCAAAGAAGACATCCACATGGCTAACAGACACATGAAGAGGTAGAGGCTCAACATCACTCATCAGGGAAATAAAAATCAAAAGTACAATGAAAAGAACTATAATGAGATACCATCTCACACCTGTCAGAATGCACGGTCTCATTCTGTACTTTGTATTCTTCTCCTAGTTCAGCTGACCAGTCCACAAGGACAGCCCTCATCCTCTTAGTGATGTCTGGCTGTTTCTTCTTGTAGCCCACTTTAGGCTTACATTTAACCTCCATTTCCCAAAGGTACATGGGAACATCCTCATGGTAGTCTGGGACGTCACTCATTGACGCTCATTGGCTTTTCATCTTTTAGCCCAGTTGATAAGTCCACAGCATGTGGTGACGCCAAACTGCCATCCATGGGATGGTCAAGAGGTAGCAGTAATTTTCTTGGTCTAGGTAAAGGAATGGCTGAATTAAAAGCCCAGACATTTTCATGTTCTGGTTTGTTTTTGTTTTTTGTTTTTTTAGTTTCAGCTGACCTCTTTGGAGTCTCTTCTCCTGCTTCAACTGCATGAATGGTAAATGCAAGGCCATTAATGGTTTGCTTTCCAGGAAGGAACTGTGCCATACTCATCATTTATAGGAAGATCCGTAAGAGGTGCAACCCATTGTGTCTTGGGCCTCTGCTGTGGTGCTGGAATGCATGGGTTCCTGCTCTTTGGTACCGCCAGCCTGGGGTGGATAGGCATTGCTGGGTGGGTGGTGCCTTCTCAGGGTTGAGATGGTTTGATTTTGTTTTGTTTTGTTTTGTTTTGGAGAGAGAGACAGAGCAGCAGGGGAGGGGCAGAGGGAGAGAGAATCTTCAGCAGGCTCCATGCCCAGCACAGAGCCCAATGCAATGCTCAATCTCACCACCCTGAGATCATGATCGGAGATGAAATCAAGGGTTGGAGGCTTAACCGACTGAGCCACCCAGATGCCCTGGGGTTGAAGTTCTCCCGGCACCATATGCCAGCCTGAGGTCCAGACTCAGAGCTGCTCAACATCACTGCTCCCGGGGTCGTGGCGGGATCAGCCTGTGGCACCAAGCAGCATGTACTCTGTCCTGCTGACTCCACCAAGAAATGTTCCAGCCAAGACCACGCTGCAGGCCAGGTCAGCCTACCCGCTGGGGATCACACAGTTCTAAGGGGGTTGCAAAAGCAGTAGGCAGGAACTGCCAGGTGTGGAGGGCTAAAGTTGCCCCCTGTAAATCATATCTGAGAAGGGGTTAATATCCAAAATATATAAAAACTCATACAACTGAGGAACAAAAAGAATCAACCCAATTAAAAAAATAGGCAGATGATCTGAATAGACTTTTCCCCAAAGAAGTCATACAGATGGCCCACAGGTATGTGAAAAGGTGCTTCAGCATCACTGGACACCAAGGAAATAGAAATGGGAACCACAAGGAGGTAACACTCAACCCCTCTCTGAAAGGCTATTATCAAAAAGACAAGAAATAGCAAGTGCTGGCAAGCAGAGGGGGGAAAAAATGGACCTTCCTGCACTTTTGGTGGGAATATAAATTGTTACACCCATTACAGAAAATAGTCGGAAAAATTACAAATGGAACCATCCTATGACCCAGCAACTTTACTTCCGGGCATTTGTCCAGAGGAAGTAGAAGCAGTAGCCTGACAAGATGTCTGCATGTTCACTGCAGCATTATTCATAATGAACAACCCAAGTCAAGTCCACCCGTGGCTGAAAGGATGAAGACACTGATGTACACACACGGAACACCCATGCCCACACTCCACAGGAAAATTATTCATCCATAAAAGAGGAACGAAATTTTACCACCTGTAACATGATGGGCTTTGAGGGCACCATGCCAAGTCAAAAAAAAAAAGTCTGATAGAGAAAGACAAACACCAGATGATCTCACTAACATGTGGAATCTAAAACAAAAACAAAAAAAGACAAAATAAAACACCAAACCCAGACACAGACAACAGATAGGTGATGACCAGCAGTAGGGAAGGGAGTAGGAGAAATGAGTGAAGGGGTCGAAATGTACAAACTTCCAGTTATAAGCAAAGTCAGTCCTGGGGATGTGCTGTACAGCATGGTGACTATAGTCACAGTTCTGTATTGCATATTTGAAAGTGGCTAAGAGAATAAATCTTAGGGGCGCCTGAGTGGCTCAGTGGGTTAGGCCTCTGCCTGGCTCAGGTCATGATTTCTCAGTGTCCTGGGATCGAGCCCTGCATTGGGCTCCCTGCTCAGCGCGGAGCCTGCTTCCCCCTCTCTTTCTCTGTCTGCCTCTCTGCCTATTTGTGATTTCTGTCTGTCAAATAAATAAAATCTTAAAAAAAAAATCTAGTTTAGTTTTTTAAAGTAGGCTTTCTGCCCAACATGGGGTTCTAACTCACGACCCTGAAATCAAGAGTCGCATGCTCTACGGACCAAGCCAGCCAGGCGCCCTGAGACTTGAAGTTTTAAGTCTCGGTTTAGGCTGAGTTCAACCAGATGTTGCCATTCCGAGTTTCAGGCACCCTCTTTCCCAATCAATATTCTAAATGTCATATGAGACACCTAATGAGGTTGTGAATTCAACTCAAGTTGTCATTCTGCATTCTGCACAGTTTTGTTTGGTTTCAGGAACATCAGTTAGTCCCCAGCTACATGAAATGATTCTATTAGGTCTGGCCTGGAGGCTCTCTGGTCCCTGGACTACAGGACTTGAGTTGAGAGTTTAAGGACCCGAGCCTGCCATTTATTCCCAGAGGCAGTCCAGCAGATACAGAAGCAGCTCCTCCTGGGTCCCCACAGTCATCATTACTGCCGTAAAGGTCAAGTGCAACCCAAGTCCCAGGGGCTCCCAAGGCACTTGCTTCATCCCCAGCAGAGATAGTACCTTCATTGTAATACCACTGTGTGTCACGGATCATGAGCAGCCCGTTCCCCCCGGCAGGGAGCTCATCATTTCACTTGAATCCAAAGGCACCAGCAAACCAATCCCCAAATCCAAACTTGGAAGGTTTTTCCCCTGAGACCCTTCCTGCTACCATTTCATCAGCCAGGAAACAAATTAAACCAGTCAGTGTAAGAGGGGAAATGTAACATAAAGAATTACGAACTAGTAAAAAGTTCACTTAACTACTAGAAGGGTAAAAGGTATGTCGGGGTACAGCAGCCGTGACTGAATACAGCTGAGGAACACTGAGCACCCAAGGAACTCAGAATCTTAAAGCTAGGGTCCTGCTCAAACCTGAGGCTCAAACCCATGAGGGGAGAACGCGGTTGCCATCACAGGACCCAGCCTGACCTTGGCAGAGAAAGTTGGAGGGCGGGAGTTGTAGCTGAACCACGAGGGCTGTTGAGGAGCACGCGCTAGGCCCCACACAGCGATCCGCCGGCCGCCCTGGAGACCGCAAGAAAGGCCTTCACGCTTCCTGACTCTACAGTGCTGCTCCAGCACCCTCTGCTGGCAAAGCCAGTAGGCAAAGGAGAGATGGGCACAGGGTCCAGAGCTCCTGAATTACAACACGGGGCAAAGAAGGGCAGCTTTGGAAACTAGAGGCAATCAATTAATGACGGGCACATGACTCCTAGGAGATCTAGGAAAGCAACCCGCTAAATTCAGAATGTGGAAAATTCTACAAGCCAAATGAGCAGGTCTCTTCAATAACTGAACGTTAAGAATAAAGTGGGGGAAATTCTGGGAGGCCTAGAAAACAAAATGCAACAGGTCATCCTTGCTTGGATTCTGTTTCCATCAAACCAACTTTAAAGCACCATGTGAAATAAAAGGATGAGAATGCCAACAACACATTTGATATTAAGAAAGTGTTTGGCTTTTAGGTATGGTCATGGTATTATGGTGAAGAGTCTTTATTCCTAGGTGAAATATTTACGCATGAAATAGATCTGGGTTTAGCTTTAGAGTAATCCAGAAAACAGGGAGGGTGTTCATAATGAAAGGAGAGTGGCTGCAAGTTGATAATCACAGAAGGTGGGTTATGGGTTCAAGGGCATCTATTACACTATTCTCTCAAGTTTTTCATTATACAACCTCCTAAGAAAAACAAAATCCCATCCCCAGCAATTAAATAGAGGAGAGTACAACTCACCTGCATGTTAGGAAATCTATGTGCTGCTGTTCTGAGAGGCAGGCCGTGGAGAAGCCAGGCTCTAGTGCATCTGTGCTGACCTTGGGATGGGACTTCGGCAGAAGGCATTTTCAAGTCAAACCAGAGAAATGTTTCTTTCCCACCTCGCTTCTCCAGCATTAATTCCAGCTAGAGGAGTGGAAGCAAAGCCTCATGGTTAAGAACGTGCTAGAGCCAAAACACCTGGGGTGGAATTCCAGCACCTTCATTACCAGTCTTGGGGTTTAGGCAAGCTACTTAACCTCTAAGATCCTATTTTCTCATCGTGAAGGGACGGCCAGGGATTAAATGAGCAACACTTGTTCCTGTTTAGAAACGTGCCTGGCTCAAGGTTAAATACTATGTGTATTTTTTAAATACAAGATTTTATTTGTTTTGTTTCTTTATTTATTTAGAACACAAGCAGAGGGAGGGTCAGAGGGAGAGAGAGAATCCCACGCAGATTCTGCCCAGAGCATGGAGACCAACTCAGGACTCAAACTCAGGACCCCGAGATCAGGACCTGAGTTGAAATCAAGAGTCAGTTGCTTAATCAACTGAGCCAGGCAGGCAGCCCACTGTATGAGTGCTTTTTAAAAATTCCAATGAATGATTGACCATTTAATACTTCGATGATTTTTTTTAAGATTTTATTTATTTATTTGACAGAGATCACAAGTAGGCAAAGAGGCAGGCAGAAAGAGGAGGAAGCAGACTCCCCCGCTGAGCAGAGAGCCCGATGTGGGTCTCGATCCCAGGACCCTGAGATCATGACCTGAGCCGAAGGCAGAAGCTTTAACCCACTGAGCCACCCACAGGCGCCCCGATTTTTTTTAGCTCTCAGCTGGAGCTAAGGTTTAAAAGGAGGAGAAAGAAGGAAGAAGGGAATGTCAGGGAAGAACGAAGAAGTATAATGGAAGCTTGCAACCTTCTTTTACCCCCATTCGCACGGTGCTGTTGAGGATGGGAATCCCTGTTTCCAGCTTTAATTCAGGTTCTAATTAAAGACGTTCATTTCAACGGTAAAAGCAGAGAAACCCAGGAAGGAAATTGCAATGGTGCCAGCATGTTAAAGCCAAAATCGAGCCTCAGAGGACTCCTGTCTGTGCCTACCCACCATTCAAAAGGATGCTAAGTGCGACCATCTGACCCTTAAAAGGAAGAAGCTGGTGAGTGAAGTGAATCTCGGGCCAAGAGTGTGGTGGTAGAAGCGGCTGAGGTTCCAATTCCTAAGCAGACGAGCTGCGGGATTCTGCAGATGCTGATGCTGATCTCTTGCAGAGTTAATTATGGTTCATTTTGGAATTATCAGGGAGAACTGAAGAGACCCGTAAAACCCAGAGGTGTTGTAACTGGGCAACATAATGGACTAGCAAATTAAAAGTGGCCACAAGCAGAGCAGGGCAGATTAACAACCGCGGGGAGTGAATTCTGGAACAGTCACATTTACTGTCAAGACACAAGGCCACTGTAATAAGATCACTGTATAGAGAAGGAAAACAAAATAGCTACAGGGATCCTGTTAATGGTGAGGTCATTTTCTAAGAAATGATGGGAAATCTTAAAAATGGTATTTATTTCGATAATTCCTGAACTATAAATAGGTATACATAAAAATCAAAAGAATTTATTATTTCACCTTACAGACCGCCCCCCCCCCCCCCATTTCAGAGTATCCAAGAATGCATTTACAAACATGTTCATCCTTTCTGGGCTAAGAATACAACTGAAAACAATTTCTCCATTTCTCTAGCCCTGTGACTTTTCCAGCTCAGTCACAGAGAAGTCATCTCTCTCTTACTTGGAAGTAACCCAGTGTGTCCCAAACACATTAGAATTAACTGGGGAACATTAAAACACACACACACACACACACACACACACACACATAAATTCCCTGTGGGCAAGTCACACTGCGTAGGGGAGGGGAGCATGCAGGAGTCAGGCATCAGTATTTTTTTAAAACCTTCTGGTTATGCCAAAAAGCAGGATTTTAAGAACCACGAAACACCTGTAGAGTCACCCTGCTTCTTATGAAGAAAGTTGCTCACCCAGGATAAAAACTGCAGCCTTTTTTAGGGATGAGAGATGGTCTAAACTTTGGCGTTAAAAAGGAAGGACACGGTCTCTGCCCTGATTGTTTCTATATGCTAACATTAAAAAAAAAATCAACAGTTTATTTTGGGGATGCTGGGTGGCTCAGTTGGTTAAGCATCGGCTCAGGTCATGATCCCAGGGTCCTGGGATCGAGCCCCGCATCCGGCTTCCTGCTCAGTGGAGAGCCTACTTCTCCCTCTGTCTGCTGCTCCCCCAGCTTGTGCACGCTCTATCTCTGACAAATAAACAAATAAAATCTTTTTTTTAAGTTTATTTTGTATGTAAAGATGAAAAAAGATTAAAAAAAAATCAAAGTTCGAGTTTTCCTGGGGAAAAAAGGTAAAATGATCCAACTGGTGTAAAGAGAGGATATAGAAAATTATTGCAACTTGTTCTAACAAGGTAGGAAAAAGTAAAATCTGCTGGTTTAAGATTTAAATCTTCAGAGCTTGGGGTCTAAAATTGTTCAGGTCTAAAGGAAGACAAAAGCAGAAAACCGTGTTTCCTGAAATGTCATTGCAAAATGTGGAATATCACACAAGGTATTTGCAAGAAACTTCGAAAGTTATTCTCTGTTCAATCTGCTACCCCTTTAAGTGAGGGCATGACTGCCTCCTACTTAGTTTTTCACCCAGCCTTGCACCGCTACTAAAGCTGTCTGTTCGAGCCTTTAACAGCGAGGACAGCTCCAGGTTGGGATGCTCTGTCCCGGGGACCTTAGTACGTATACACTATTTTCCATTGTATTTGGAGACAAAGGAACTCAACCTTACAGAAGTTTCTTTTTTTTTTTTTTTAAAGATTTTATTTATTTATTTGACAGATAGAGATCACAAGTAGAGAGGCAGGCAGAGAGAGAGAGAGAGGAGGAAGCAGGCTCCCCGCCAAGGAGCCCGATGCGGGGCTCGATCCCGGACCCTGGGATCATGACCTGAGCGAAAGGCAGAGGTTTTAACCCACTGAGCCACCCAGGCGCCCCAACCTTACAGAAGTTTCTTGCTGCATGCTCTGAGGGATTCCTGGAAAGTTCAGCTGGGGAGGGTGTTCCCAGGTGACCTGAGTTACAACTGAAGCTCCACCCAGCTTCTGTGTTACTACATATGTCCAGGAACCACAGAATTCTGGTCTCAACTGACTACAATGTCCAAACGCTACTTTAATGAGTGTGTGTGTGTCTCCCCTAAATCCTTGATGTGGATATAATTCCTCTCATTTATTTTTAGGTAATAAAAATGCTTATTCGGAGCAGTTATTTCTTTTCTTTGATTAATGTATCCTTCACAATATTCATTATCGTTGTATCAAGCTCAGGAAGCAATTCATAACTTGCCTGCATTCTGCAGGCCCCATTAATGCCTCGCTGCATAGCTGGGTGGTGAATCAAAACCATCAGAGACCTGCAGTTTCACACTCCTTATTAGAGTATGTGTTTACAGGATTCTCTACTTTGGTTCTCCTGCCCAGCCCGATTACCCCACTAACTTCTGTCTCCACTTGGTAAATAGCGCCATAACTCATTGTAGGCATTTTGCTTCATTGTGCTTTGCCAATACTGCGTTTTTCACCACTTCTGGTTTGCGGCAACCCTGAATCGAGCAAATCTATTGGCGTCATTTTTCCAATAGCATTTGCTCACTCCACCTTTCCCTTGTCACATTTTGGTAATTCTCACAGTAGTTCAAACGTTTTCATTATCGTTGTTTGTTACCGTGATCCGTGGCCAGTGATCACTGATGTTGCTACTGTGTAATTAATTGTTTTGAGGCTCCACCAGCTGTATCCATGACCTGAGCTACAATAAATGTGTGGTGTGTGTTCTGGCTGTTCCACTGAATGGCCATTTCCCTGTCTCTCTCTTTCTCCTCGGACCCCCCTCTTCCCTAAGACACAGTAATACGGAGATCAGGGCAATTAGGAACCCTCTGTGTTCAAGTGAGAAAAGAGTCACATGTCTCTCGCGTTAAGTCAAAAGCTAGAAACGACTAAGCTTAGCGAGGAAGGATGTCAAAAGCCAAGACAGGCTGAAAGGTAGGTCTCTTGCACCAGGCAGTCAAGTGGGGAATGCAAAACAAAAGTTCCTGAAGGAAATTAAAAGTGCTACCACAGGGAACACCAAAAATGATAAGAAAGCAGCACAGCGTTATTGCCGGTAAGTGTTCTGGAAAGATCAAACCGGCCACAACATTCCCTTAAACCGAAGCCTAGTCCAGAGCAAGGCCCTGACTCTTCAGTGCAGTCTGGGAGTGGGGAGGAAGTTGCAGAGGACAAGTTTGAAGGCAGCAGAGGGGGGTTCATGAGGTTTAAGGGAAGAAGCTGTCTCCAGCATCAAGCTGCAAAGTGAAGCTGCCAGGGCTGATGCAGAAGCTGCAAATTATCCAGAAGATGGAACTAAGATAATGAATGGAGGGGCTACATGAAACAACAGCATTTGAATGTAGGCAAACAGCCCTATGTCGGAAGAAGATTCCATCTAGGACTTTCATAGGTGGAGAAGTCGGTGCCTGGCTTCCAAGCTTCAAAGGACAGAGTGACTCTCGTTAGGAAGCAGTGCAGATGGTCACTTTCAGTTGAAGCCAGTGCTCATTTACCATTCCAAAATCCTAGGGTCCTAAAGAATTATGCTAAATCTACTCTGCCTCTGCTCTAAAAATGGAACAATAAAGCCTGGAGGACAACACATCGATTCACAACATGGTTTACTTAATATTCTAAGCCCACTGTTGAGACCGACTGCTCAGAAGAAGAAGATTCCTTTCAAAATATCACTTCCCATTGACAAGGTACCCTGTCACCCAAGAGCTATGATGGAGAAGGACAAAATCAGCATATTCACGTCTGCTAGCAATATTCACTCTGCAGCCCACGAATCGAGGAATAATTTTGACTTCCAAGTCTTCTTATTTAAGAAATACATTGTGTAAGATTCTAAATGCCACAGAAGGTGATTCCTCTGATGGGTCTGAGAAAGATAGGTTGAAAACCTTCTGGGCAGGATTCACCATCCTAGCTGTCATTAGGAACATTTCATGATTCATGGGAAGAAGCCGAAACACCGACATTAACAAGGAGTTTGGAAGTGCAAGCCTCATGGGTGACTTGGAGGGGTTTAAGACTTTAGTGGGGGGAGGAACTGCTGTGTGGAGATAGCGAACTAGAAGTGGAACCTGAAGACGGGACTGACTTGCGGCAGTCTCACGATAAAACTTGAATGGATGAGGACTTGCTTCTTATGCATGAGCAAAGAAAGTGTGTTTTTTTTTTAAAGACTGATTGATTGATTGATTGATTGATTTGACAGATGTCACAAGTAGGCAGAGAGGCAGGCAGAGACAGAGAGAGAGGGAAGCAGGCTCCCTACTGAGCAGAGAGCCCAACGTGGGGCTCGATTGCAAGACCCTGGGATCATGACCTGAGGCTTTAACCCACTGAGCCACCCAGGTGCCCCAGAAAGTGGTTTCTTGAAATGGAAACTTCTAATAAAGATGCAGTGAAGATTACTGAACTGGAACAAAGTGGGGGCACCTGGGTGGTTCAGTTGGTTATCTGCCTGCAGCTCAAGTCAAGATCTCTGGGTCCTGGGATGCAGCCCACCTCGGGCTCCCTGTTCAGTGGGGAGTCTGCCCCTTCCTCTGCCCCTCCCCCCTGCTCCTGTGCTCACTCTCTTGGTCTAGCTCTCTCCCTCCCTCTCAAATAAATAAAATCTTATATGAAAAGAAATGGCAACAAAGGACCAAGAATATCCCATGAACTGAGCTGATAAAGCGGTGGCAGGGTTTCAGAGGCCTGAGTCCAATTCTCAAAGAAGTTCTACTGCAGGTAAAATATTATCAAGTAGAGGTACACCTGGGTGGCTTAGTCGGTTAAGCATCTGATTGTTGGTTTCCTCTTAGGTCATGATCTCAGGATCATGAGATGGAAGTCCTGCGTCAGCCTCCATACTCAGCAGGGAGTCTGTTTCAGATTCTCTCCTTTTGCCCCTCCTGTCACTGGCGTACACACAGGGGTGCACTCTCTAAAAGAAATCTTTTTTTTAAAAATGCTATTAAACAGCATCACAATGCTACACAGAAATCCTTTCTGAAAGGAAGGTCAATACAGCAAACTTCATTGTCTTAAGAAATTGCCTCCGCCCACCCCAACCTTGAGCAACCACCATACTGGTCAGTGAGAAGTCATCAATACTAAGGCAAGATCCTCCCAGCAAAAAGATCATGACTCGCCAGAAGCCCTGATGATAGTTATTTTATAGAAATATTTTTAATTAAGGCATGTAAATTGTTTAGGCACAGTGCAATTTGCACACTTAAATGGATTACAGTATAAACATAACTTTTGTCCAGAAAAACCAAAAAATTCATTTGACTCACTTTATTGCAGTATTTGCTTTAAAGCAGTGCTCTGGAAGGGAAACTTCAATACTTCCAGGGAATGCCTGTGTGGATTCTGGCCTCAACGCTTTCATCCGTCACCATAAGCAGCCTGGCTCTTCTTCCCTATTCCTATCCCCCACTCCTAACTCAACATCCTTTCCTGCAGGTTTCTACTCCAGTCCCGTCTCACATCCCAGTAAAGGCAGATAGACTAATAAAATGTTTAGTATATCAAACACCAGAGGAGTCTTCAGCACACCGCACTGGATGACTGGATACCCACATGTGAAAGAACCAAGTTAGACTCCTACCTCACACCATATCCTAAAATTAACTCAAAATGGATTAAATATCTAAATGGAAGAGCTAAAACTACAAAACTCTCAGAATAAGGATAAATATTTATGACCTTGGTTAGGTCACATTCCTTAGACACACCCAAAGCACTAGCAACAAAAGGAACAAGATACATTGGGATTCCTCAAAATTAAATAAAAAGTTTGTGCTTCAAAACACAGTAAGAAAGTAAAGATGGGAGAAGATAATTACTAATTACAATGATGAGGGACAAGTATCCAGAATATGTAACTCTTTCAATTCAAAAATGAGAAAACAAAAAACAAAAAATTAGCAAAAGATTTGAATAGACATTTCTCCAAAGATACACAAATAGCCAGTAAGCACATGGATATTTAGCATCACTAGTCCTTAGTTACGGGAAGTGCAGATCAAAACCGCAAGATACCAGGCTCCCACCAACTAGGATGACCAGAACTTGTCAGGTAACTATGTCATTATGAGCATGTGGAGAAATCCTAATCCTCAGAGAGCACTGGTGGAAATGTAAAAAGTTTGGCAGTGACTCAAAAAAGTGTATGACTCAGCAATTTCACCCCTAAATACAGAAAAAGGATTGAAAACATACTGACAACTTACCCATGAAAGTTCATAGCAGGCATTATTCAGTAGCAAGGATAAAGTGGAAACCACCCAAATGTGGAAGTGATGAACGAACACCGAACATGGTGTCCACACGGCTGTTCGGCAAGACAAAGAACAGTGCTAATGCATGCTACACGGACGACCTCCGACACATACCAAGTCACAGAAGCTAGTCAGAAAAGACCATACGTTGAACAGCCCTGTTTATGGGAGATGTCCAGAAAGAGTAGTCTAAAGAGACGAAGAACAGTTGTTGCCTAGGGTAGGGGACTTGGGGAAATGGTAAAGGATTGCTAATGGGTATGGAATTTGGCAGGGGGAGGGGAGGATGAGGAATATGTCCCAGAATTCAGAGTGATGGTTGCACAATTTTTGAGACTATACTAAAAACAGGACTTACATGTAAACTTTAGAAGTGCAACTTTCAGCTCAAGAAAAAACAAAAAACACTGAAACACAAAAACCCCAACTGTGGAAGATTCTAAGAGGGATGTTAGTGACAGGGACTTTTTTGGGTTTTTGGGGGGTTAAGTGTTCTATTTTAAGTAGGGCTGTCAAGAAAAATCTCAATCAAGTAGCCAGAATGACCTAGCAGCAATTGTTAACATTACACATTAAAACTCCATTACCAAAAGTGACTTAAAATTTACCTTCTCTAGCTAGAAAATGTAGGAACTATAATGCAGACTAAATCCTGAACTTTAAAATGGTTGCTCATTTCACAAATGTGTAAGCTTCTCCTGGGACAAGGCCCGAGATCTTTATGCTACACAGTGAAGATTGCGGATTTCCTTGCTATGGTTTATGACAAATTTAATACACTAACAAAGAAAAAAACATACATTTCAATGCTTTAACTTTCGTCAAGAATACTCATCCTAGCGCTGCGGCCCCCTTCGTTGCAGATCTGTCTTGCTAACATTCTGCAAACCTTCCTGGAACAGGAGTCGGCGAGTACCATCCTCCTCCAGTGATGGAGGAGTGGCATCAATCAGCAATTTTCAGAAACAGAGGATACACGTGTTAAGGGTTAAAAATAAAAACTGGGGGGGGGGGGTAATAAATAAAAACAGACTGCACAATCCATATATTTACTTTTTATTGAATTTGTTAATGTTACAGAGTTCTTGCACTGCCAAACCATGCCTGAGAATTCAAAGAAAGAAATGGTACAATGGACAGCCTCACCCACCCATCATACAGTATATTAAAACTTGATTCATGTGCATTTTTATATTTCACAATCTTTTAAAAAGTTATAACAAGAGTTGGAATTTTAAATCTCCTGCAGGTCTTCAGATTTCTAGTATAGTATGCTATTAAATAAAAGTTCCACATACTTATCTCAGTTCATTCCTCAGTAACATAACCCCCAACAAAATTTTGCTAGAAAAAAAATGCATACTTTTCAGGGGAAATACGTGGCTCAAGATCCAAGAGATTATTTGTTAAGATTTTTGGTTCCCAAATGAAGTCTTCAGTTTAACCAAGAATCCCTTGTTTCTTGCTTAATCATCCAACCTCTCCTTGGCTGGCTCAGCTGCTCACCCCAGGACACCAGAAGGCAGGCACCCTGCCTGCCACCTCAAACACCACCGAAGTCATGGCCCAGATGTGGTTGGCAGGTCCTGTCAGGAGATACCGTGACCTCCCAGGAGTCAATTTCTGCACTGACACTTTCATCAAGACTGAACTCCTGGAGGAGATACCCCCAACACCGGGGTAGTTTTACTCGTTCACTTGCTTCACTCTTGCCAGGAGCAAGTCTGCAACTCCTGCATTTGGCCAAGGGATTTATTAGAGAGAAACCCAGACTCTGCGTCAGGTGGTCACGTTCCACTTTGAAGTACTTCTACTGAACTGAAGATACAAAACTAGTAAATTACCAGACTATCTCATTAGATGGAAAGACTTTTCAGTAATGCTGGGTAGCTTCCTGAAGTCCCTTTAAGGACTAAAAATTACCGGAGAGTTTAAGTCGTAATTATTAAAAACAGAAGTGCAAATCGCCTGTCTTTCACCCCTGACTCTTCAAACGAACATAAAGACATACCAGGAGGTTGCTAACAGAGCTCAACTGGCACAATCACTGCATCTGTACAATGTCCAATACCTGAAAAATTTGGGCACAAGTGTATCTGGAAATCCTGTCAAAGATATGCAAGATCTGTGAAAACCGAAGTGGGTTTTAGGTTAAGGTTCTGCTCACGTCGCTCTGAACTGCTAAGGGCCGGTCAGTGAAAATCTTGGCCTGAGCAGAACCCCCCTTCTTTCCACTGCAGTTTACTGTACAGTTTAGACCTGATTAGAGGAGGCTTAGCAGCACCTGAAGTAGAGCCCCCACATCCACTGCCCTTGACATCAAAGGCTATTTGGTTCCACTCTAGGGATTGGCAAATTCACAAGACATTTCACAATTCTAATGCATATTTCAGGTCACTTATTTAACCAAGCAATATGCTCTGTCAAAGAACTTATTCCAAGTCAAAGGAAAAACAAAACAAAAAAAAAAAAAAAAAAAAAAAAGGAAAAAAATGGCCTTAATGTGTGAACACAGAAAAAGCACTACCCAAATAAAAAATTACTAAAAGAAGTAAGATTACTCCCTCCCCTACCCCCTTTCCCACTTGGTGGACCCAAGTTTGGTTGAATTTAATTTGTGGTTACCTCAGAATACAACTCAAAGCTTAAATTATAAAATCACAACCCTACAGAGATTATCTGAACACGAGTTCTTTTGAGAGCGGCACGTTCCAGGAAGTCTAACACAGCCCACTACAGAGTATCCTTAAGGGTGGGGCACAGGACGGGTTAATTAAGGTCACTTAAATCTTCATCTTTTACAGCAGATCAGAACCCAGATGGCTGACTTTCTGCAGGATTTCTGATGGGAATCCAGTGGAGCTGGTTTCAAGCTTCACACCGACACATACTAGCCGTCACCTCCCGTGTCCAGAAGTTGTGACCCACATGAAGTCCGCAACGAGTGCAGCAAGCCTGAGGTAGTCAGCCCTCACGAAGGCTCAGTATCTGAACACAAAGAGATTTTGAGATGACCACTGGCTGCAGTCTGTTTTTGTATTTGCAGAGTAACAACGAAAGAACACTGCTGACTAGTGCACACACGTATACAACAGTGAGAATCCCCCTAAATCCAATATATACAAAAGCAGCTTTGACACCGGCACCTCCACGGTGCCACAGGGCTGGTCACTTCTATCGAGTGGTCTGCATCGGCTGTGGGTCCAGCAGAGTCAGATGAGGAGTGGCTGTTCCTGGTGGTAGCTGTGGTCTAGTTACCTTGGAAGGGTTAGCAAAGACCATTCCTTAATTGTACTGTGTGTGGCTGCTTTTCTGATTTTCAAGCACAGCATACTGGTTGTCTAGCTGCAGTTTAAGGGCCTGGTTTTTTGAAACCTCATCCCTACCTCTAGTTTTGTGTCTTACTACTTCAAAGCTCTTCTCCATTTCTTTATCCCTAAGGGAAAAGAAATGTAATCAGTAAATTTCTTCTTCACTAGGTTGTTGATCCTCAAAAAAAAGAAAGCCACCCCCCCTTGGAAGTATCCTGAGGGAGGAAGAAGAGGGCAAAGTGGCAGAGGAATCCTGCTTTCCCTAAATTTGGGCTACACCACTTGCTTTTACAAAAGACCTATGTTAGTACGGTGACAGCTTTTTTCTTAACAGTGAAAATCCTCTTCAGCTTTCTATCGGTTAGTGTAAGTTAGGAAAGAAAGTAGGTCTTCTGGTAGAAGCAAAGCAGCGTAATGCAACCTTTCAGAAAGTGGGGACTCTTTGCTTTATGCCTTAGGAGCCATTTCATAGGAATTCTCTACTTTCGACAGTGGGCAAACCTGCACACAAAATCATCATCAGATCATTTTCTGGGCTTCACAGAACCAGATACTCAGTCTCTATGGTCCTATCTTCTACGGCAGCAAATCTATTTGAATACTGTTTACTGCAAACCTATTTTGGGACCAATCTGAAGACTGCAAAGTCAAAAGGCTATCTGATGACACGGTGATTCCTTCTAAGAGTCACTTTTATTTTTAGCAAATACAAACAATACATCTCTTTATGCCCAAGGGCAACAATTTTCTGATTCAAATCATTCTACTCATTATTCAGTGATTTCTCCTCAATTCTCCTTGATGGGAGTGGATCAGATAAAGCCAAGTTGAGTGTGGGGAATCACTGCCCCTTATTCTGTAGGACAGAGCAAAGGACCAAGTCCAACAGAGGCTTAAGTTCAAGCCAGATGGGCTCTCAAAGAGACAAAAAGACTGGGATTTACTTTAAATGCCAACCTCCCCCCAAACCAGTATTTCCATCTGATGTCCTTTACATTTCTTGCCATTTTATTTACTTTCAAAAAAAAAAAAAAAAAAATCATGTCCCTACAAAGGATGTGGAAGTGTCATATGTGGTCATTTAATTCCAGGTAGCATTCATTTTAAGTACCTGCTGAAATAAGATTATTTTAATATTAGATTTATAAATGCCAACATCTTTCACCTATTCACATCAACTGGGAATACAATGAAATACTGCTCTTACATTTCTAGTTTCCATGTTATAAGGAACATGTGCTTACAAAGAATTCTAAATAGATACATGTCATAGCTACAGAACAACACAAACCAGGAATAAAGAAACTTGCAGACATTGTATCTTTGGTGCTTCTTACCCACTGCCCCCTTCCAGGGTCTTTACCCCCTTCCCCCACCCCCAGGCTTGTTAAATCCCCCGTAATGCACAGCTGCCTGTCGGCTGTAGCCTGGGCTTTACCAAGGAGATCCCTCCCCTCCACCTCAGGGGGGTTTTCCTATCTCCTATATCCCACTCGCTGGACAAGGGTCAGGGCTCCAGACAAAAGGCAGGAGTTGACGGTACTTACTTCCGGCTTTCTACATGCTTGGCAGTGGACTGCAGGGATGGGAACTGTGTATCACTGTAGATTTCTGGTGGTCCTTGTGGTGTTTTCCTTGTTGTGGTTAACCTGGCTCCAGGAGGCCTATACACACCGCTAGTCATTGCCGGTTCTGGGGTCTCTGTAACTAACATTTCATAACAGTTTAGAGAAACTATTCAAATGCCTTGGCATTCTAGTAAGCTAGTTCCGCATTCCCAATGACTTGACAATTACAGAGAAAAACCCAATACCTACACAAGAAGTCTCTGAACAACAGAAGAAAGTTATCTGAGAAAATGTCTGACAGAGAAAATACTCCTCTTTCAGGGGCAGTCTCCTAACTTCTCTTCCATGTACAACACTTCGATTACCTATGTAAATGAGTTCTTTCAAACTTACTGGAGTGGGAGAGGAATCTTGTTTGTGGACCTGGGAGACAGTCTGTCAGCTACTGTCTTTCAGAATAGCACCACCTCAGCCCTCAGTTTACATACAGGTAAATGTGGGTAATGACTTCTTTATCTGTTTGGTGGGTTAGACAACACACCATGTGTAAAGAATTCACTTATGAAAATGCTTGTGTATGTATCTACTTCTAAAAGACAAGTAAAAATAAACCACTACATATCTTTAATAATCTCCTTGTCTTCCACATCAGTGGATTTTAAGGCTCTTTGTCTTAGTTTATAAACACAGGTCAAGCAGGAAAAGAACGAGGCAGCTGAGCAGCCCCCAGTCTTCCAGGATGGCTCATGTTTTCGGGACAGAATCTTCCAGCCTTTCCTTATGTATCGCTTTTTCTCTCCCCATTCTCAATATGGATTCAGTATTTTATGTGTGTTTTCCATGTATCAACAACTTCATTTCAAATAAACGCCTACGCCATCATTTACTAGCGGCAATGTAACGCAGCCACCTGACTACTACTATAAAGGCGTATGGTCTCTCACAGCTTTTAATGAAGTGTGGGACCGCCGTAGCACCGCGCGCATTCATTAGTGACTGAGCACCTGCTGTGTCAGGCACTGTCCTCAACTGCACGGTGGAAGATACAAATGTTAAGGACACGCCTTCATGAACTGGACTGGATATTCAGGCTGCTAGCCACACGCAGCCATCCGAAATGAAATAAACTTGAGATTTCAGTTCCTTAGTTCTAGTAGTCTAGTCGCATTTTAAGTGCGCCACAGCCACCTGAGGCTAGCAGCTATTTCCGCCAACAATGCTATTGTGTCACTGCAGAAAGTACTGTGGGGCAGTGCTCGGCTCCAGGAAGGAGACGCACCCATGTAAAGGTTGGTGCCATACTGAAAATGAGTGGGGGAAAGGGTCTGTAAAGGGAGCATCCGGAGAGCAGGGGTCTCAGAGCTGAGGTGGAAACCAAACAAGGACTCAAAGCCATAAGGAGGCAAACCTAGCTAGAGCAGGCAACAAGCCAAATCTGGTCTGACTCCAGCTTTCCTAAATGGCGCACTGGAATGCAGCGACACTCACTGGGTGTCTGCGTCAGCTGCCTCTCTGCTGTCACAGCAGGGCCCGGCAATTAAAACCCTCTTCCGCGCGGCCCTCAAAATCTAAATTACTCTTATCTGGCCCTTTGCAGAAGCAGCTTTCTTAGAGGCTCCTAATATAAAGGAAGGAGGATTCAGGATGAGAACCAAGACACAAAGGGCCTGCGGCAGCAGCGTACCTGGTATCCTCAAGAAGCAGGGTAAGTGAGGACCAGAGTCAAAGAAACAGCAAGTCAGAAGAAGGGATCCCAAGGCAGGGATCCCAGGCCCTGCAGGTCACTGAGAACTTCAGCTTCTCCTCTGAGGAGGGGGGCATGCACAGAAGCAGGCAGACCAGCAAGAGATGACCTCACTGATCCATATAAAAATTAAGTTCAAACCAGGGTGGTAGCAGTGGCCCTGGAAAGAACTAGTCACACAGAGTCTGATTTTGAAAATAAAGATGAAACAAATTTACTGACAAAGATTTAGGTGTGGAGTAAGGAAAAGGCATCAAAGACGACCCCAAGATTTGTGGCCTAAGGGACTGAATGAACAGCAAGGAGATTAGGAAAGCTGTGTGCTAACCCCTGACATGGGTTTGAACTGCATGGCTCCCTACCACGTTCATGTTTTTGATAAATACGGCAGAGAACTGTAAATGGATTTTTTTCTTCACACTTTTAATATTTTTCCTCTAGCTTATTCTAAGAATATAGTAGGATAAACATATAAAATATGTGTTGTTACTGATAACAACTAGTAGCTGGTTACTGGTATGTTTGTTACTCTTAAGGCTTTTAGTCACAGCAGGCTCTCAGTAAATTTTGGGGTAGTCAGAAGTGAAACGTGGATCTGACTGCACAGAGGTTCGGGGCCCCCACCCTCACATTGTTCAAGGGTCCACTGTACATGAGTTCAGCTGGGGATATGTGGCTATCGAGATGCCGGCTGGGCGGTTAAGCGTGTGCGGAGGTCAGGAGAGACGTTAGCTGGTGTGAATTGTGGAGTTGGCGGCATGCGGACACTGTCGAGGGAGGGAGGGCACAGAAAAGAGAGCGGCAGGGGCTGGCCACTGGGGTAGGTTCTCTCTCAGAGGCAGGAGAAAAGAAATCCCAGCCAGGGAGACAGAATCAACAGCGGAGGGAGCAGGAGACTGTGGTGTCCTGGGGTGATCAGCTATGGCAAGCGCTGCTGATGGGGCAAACTGGGTGAGGATGGAGACCTGGACACTGAGATTACACAATGCTCAGGTCATCAGAGAGAGAGGAAGTAAAAAAAGCTAAATGGAAAAACATATACACACACCTAGCAAAGGGCTAGAAAGGATGCCAAGAATGCTGATACATACTAATTATCTGTGATGTCTGGGCAGTTAAGATTTGGAGTGAACTATTATTCTCTTATCCTGCATTTAAAAAAAATGGGTATATATTATAACGCAAGGTTTCTCAAACTTCTCTCAACAACTGCAATTTCTAAGGAACCCTTTTAGACATCTGTTTCCTAAACACCACATGCCCCACACGGGAAATGTCAATACCACAGATCCACGGTGCACCTGCTCACACACTTCGGCCCTTCGGTGGGCAACGCCCCACTAGAAGATCGAACACTTCTTCACGCCCCGCCAAGAACCTTTTCTTATCGACTCTAAGGCCTGATACAACGTGCCCTTCTGAGAATTCATGCCTCAAGACGGAGTAAATGAGGAACAGGGGAAAAAGCATCAACACAGGCGGAGACGCAGGTACAATTTCCCTTAGCCAACTGTCAGAAAAGGACACGAATTACAAGTATTTCAGTTTGGCAAGTTAGTTTACATATAAATTTAAGGAGCCTACAGAAAAACACGTCTCTTAAGGTCTAAATTCCTTTACACAGGATGTGAGGAACTCTTCAAACAGACAAATACAAACATCTCTCTTAAGAGCAGAAAGGAACCCCGCGCATCCTACTACAAGCATCCTTTAGTTGCAGGCCAGCAGTACACTGAATTACACAGACAGCTGTAGGAGAATAAAACATCAAGCTTACCAGTCACTGCAGCAGGAGGTGCTTGCACGGGGGCTGTTTTATTCCAGGGACCTGAAGATTTCTCCACGCCACCGCCGCCACCTCCACCTTCTTCCCAGTTATCACCTGGATCTTCTCTTTTCTCATTATCATCTTCTTCCTTTTCACTAGCGGAAAAGCAAACAAGTAATTCAATTATAGAACCACCAGGAAAATCATCCCTCCATATCCTTACTTGTTTCAAGGCTCATCTGTGCGACCCCAAGACAAGTCACCCAACCTCTTCAGAGCCCCAGTGACCCACTTGCTTCAAAGAAACAGACACAGAACTACGGGATGTTATCTGTTATACACTGGGACTCTCACCTGACTTCGGATGAAAGGACTGCACTGCTACAAAACGTTCACAAAACTACGTGGTCTGATAGTCTCTGCTTTCCTTTCTTGCAAACCTCATGTAGTCGAGAGCACTTAGAAATATTTACCATACTGACGAGCCAGGCTTAGGACAACGTACGTCATTACATACAGCAGCCCCGAGTTAGAGCAGGACCCCAGCTACCAACCTCATGCAACTGCGGAACGAAGAGGCCCAGGCTAACCTGAGAAAAGGGGACTTAAGAGGGATTAAGAGGGTAAGCTCTGGATTTTTCTAGGACCAGACCAGAGTGGCTGAATAGGCACTCATGGTAAGCAAATTTTCAGTAATAAAATGGTTTTTGAAAGTTGTATAATTTCCTAATCCTTTAGCACATATTACAAAACACTCTCAAAATGACAATTCACATTCCAACAGAAGAAACAAGCCTGTGTTTCGAGTTGACATCAATGCTACGGACTTTGTTAGTGCCGGTCTCTACCGTCTGACACAGGGAAGATAGAGAACTGGTTCCTGTCACCAGATATATGTCACCCACTTAAAGAAGAGAACACAAAAACTCCGTCTTTGGCTTTATTAGTAAATAGAAATGCGGAAGATAGCCTCAGTGGTATCCCAAGGCTGTGTGAAGTATTTATGCCTATTTCTTATTTCTTTATTCTTAAATTGGCTTGATTCAAGAATCAGGGAGTCAAATCTAACTGCCTTTTGTCAAGATTCTCCCTTGCTGCTGCTACCGCCTCTGGCACAGACAACCAACCTTTCACTGAATTATGGTTCATGACAGTGGTGGTTTTTCCTAGAACTTCAGCCTATCAACCTCCTTTACCATTCTGACCAAGCTTTTCTCTCCTACTGAAAAAAAAACAGGACTGTTGCCTAAAGCTGTTCTCCACCTTTCACTCTTTCAGAGATCTTCTCCCTTTGACACCTGATCAGTGATCATGGCCTTAACAATGTACAGATGACTCCTACCCTACTGTGTAGGACCGTGGGAACATCACAGCCCCTCCTGGCTTCTACAAAAGGACATCTCAAGAGTGCTCTCCTGCCATTTCTGTTAAAACAGGGAAAGTGCTAGCTATAAGACAAATTTCTCGAATAACCAACGGTCTCCTTTAAAGACCTTATAGAGGGTCTGGGTGGCTCAGTGGGTTTAAGCGTCTGCCTTCAGCTCAGGTCATGATCCTGGGGTCCTGGGATCAAGTGCTGCCTCAGGTTCCCTGCTCAGTGAGGAGCCTGTTTCTCCCTCTGCCTCCCACTTCCCCTGACAAATATTTGTCCCTCTGACAAATAAATAAGATCTTAAATAAAGAAAAAAGACACGGGAAAATTTAAAAGACAAGGACCACCAACAGAGGTGATTCCAGATTTTAGAGGCCAAGGGTGACAATCAGGGAGGGGAGAGGAGTAAACACATCCTCAACCAGCATTTGTAGCATGATTTTACTTAAGACTGTAAGAGGAAAAAAGAATGAGAATAGGGCCAAGCCACCCTTCAGTTTCCCTTTTTTTGTTGACACATAATACAATCTGTACAGCCATTTAAAATAGAATTCCTTTTTGTTAACACGTAATAGAATCTGTATAGCTGTTTAAAATGCTGACATGGAAGTGATATTCACGTCAGTTAAGCCAATGGCTTTCTAAAACAAAATCTATACACCTTAATTTAAGTAGAAGGACATTTTGATTAAAAAAAAGAAGTTTAAAAAAGTAGCTGGGTGCTAGAATGCCTGATATTATTTTCTTCATGCATCAAGTAGTTACAAGCAGATTCTAAAACCAGACTTCCTGGTTCAAATCATCTGGGTTTTGCCACGAACTAGGCCAGGAGACTTTGAGTGTGACACTTAACTTTTATTGCCTCAGTTTCCTCTATGTAAAATGGGGATATTAGCTCCATTATGAAAATTAAATGAGTTAATAGACACAAAGCACCAAGAAAAGTGCCTGACATAGAGCAGGTGCTGTTAAATGTTATGACTTTTTTTTTTTTTTTTTTGGAGTGGGGGATGGAGCAAAGGGAGAGAGAATATTAAGCAGATTCCATGCTGAGTATGGAGTCTGACTAGAAGCTCAATCTCACAACCCCAGCTGAAACCGAGTCAGACACTTAATTAACTGTACCACCCAGGCGCCCCACTATAACATGCTTTTTAATATCCATTTGAGTTTTCAGATGAATGCCATCTTTATACTAGGAAAAAAAAATAAGAGAACAAAACTCAGAATCTCAAAAACCCACAACATGAACAGTTCTTTTTAAATAGATTTTTAAAAATAAGATACCAAACACTATGACCCTGTTTTTGACAATTTACACATGGAAAGAATGAGCAGGTAAGGATATGAAGGTCCTAATTTATCCAGGAGTCTAACAGTGGTATCCTAACATTAGAACTGTTCCAAAATAATTTTTTTCAGTCACCCACTTCTGAGAACTGATGCCAATGTAATTTTACTTTCATGTAATTTGCTTGGTTCCTGAATAAAAACACGAGTGTTATTTACCTAGTTACGTAAGACTTGTTAGCATGTCCCAGTAATCCAATCCCAGCCAGACAAGGAAGACCCCTACAAGGACTTTAAGAACCTTCACCGCACTTTTATACTCATATATATCCCCAAGGTATGCTAGCTTTCTGCTTGTCATTTACACCGTGAAACACTTACTTCAGCAAATGTGCTGAATCACTTGTTCAAACATACATACTGTATTCTAAAACAGATTTTTCTTCAAATTCTTGAATATTTGCTGATTAAAATATCTAAACTGGAATTATCAGCTTACAGTAAGCAATAAACTGAAAACTAAAAAATTTTAACACCGATTATCTCTAAGCAGAAGGGATTAGAGATCACTCATGATTTTTAAGCTGTTGTACCTTTTAAAAACCCTTTAAAATTACAGTTTTTCTGGGACGCCTGGGTGGCTCAGTTGGTTGGACGACTGCCTTAGGCTCAGGTCATGATCCCGGAGCGCCGGGATCGAGTCCCGCATCGGACTCCCAGCTCCACAGGGAGTCTGCTTCTCTCTCTGACCTTCTCGTCACTCATGCTCTCTCTCACTGTCTCTCTCAAATAAATAAATAAAATATTTTAAAAAAATACAGTTTTTCTAATTCACAATAAAATACTAAAGAAAAGCCCCAATTTGGCTTGACAGAATATTGATGATCCACGTGAAACAAGTTCCTTTACTGTAATGTTTACTACCTCTTCACACTGAGACAAGAATGAAAAAATCACAAATCTAAAAAATCCCTTTAGATTACAAAATATTACTAAGTAAGAGGGATTTAATTAAAGGGATTGTGCATCTGTAATAATAGGCACAAGACAACCCAATATTTTGGTTTCTTAAGATTCTAAAGTATTAAACTAAACATTGGAAATTGTCTAGTAAGGACCCTTCATCCAAGAGAGGGAAGGAACAAAGGCCCAGAGATGCTAGAAGCCTTGTCAAAAGGCTGTAGGACTAAGGGCAGGGTAGAAATAACTTAAAAATCCGATTACTTTTTCTTACTTACACACTTCCAGAAAATGTCAAATCTCTAAATGTCTTAAGACACATGTTGCAAAGAATCATTTCCACAAGAGATAATTAGGCTAAAATTTGGTATTTGACCCAAACAGAATATATAGCTAAATTTACAGCTAAATCTAGAGCTGATTAATATATCGGCTAAATTTCACATTTCTAAACACTACACTGCTACTTGTAAATGAATGATCACAATGTAAAGTCTATGGTCTTAAATAAGCAACAGCCGGTGAGGAGCTAGCGGTGGTGCAGCTGAATGAGACAAGAAAATGTAATATTTACTGAGAACCTAGAAAGCCAGACCCGGTCCTATCACTTCACAAATTAAACCTCACAGTAACACCAAGGCAGGCAGGGGACTTACTGTACAAAGGAAGACACAGACACTCGGACATTTAAGCCCCTTCCCCAGGGCTACAAAGTAGCAAGCCAAACCCCTTGTCTCCAGAGCTCACTCTCTCTCAGATTGCTTCTTTCATTTCATCCTCTTTAGAGCTTAACATATGACACAGAAATTTTCTCTATTTTGAGCAAATTCATTTTCAGTACGGCTGGTAAGGATTACACAACCTGCAGCAGTTTCTTAATAAAGATGGGGCATCCTTACCTCTCTCTCTCACAGGACATTACATGAGAGTTTTATACATCCTAACCCTCCCTCCCCAATACTAGGGTTTTAGCAGCTAAAACAAGATCCAGACTTGACCGTGCTTCTCCATCTCCACTGGTTTGCCCTATTACCCAGCCACTGTTACAACAGCAAAATGGCTAGACATGGCCTGACGAGCTATGCCGGCAGCTTCCTCCAAGGACTCTTTCTCAGTGTCTTCATGGGAGACTAAGTGTCTCTCTCCTGTGTTCCACAGTATCCTGCCCATCACTGAAATGATCTACTGGTATTTAGGAGAGCAGGAATCATTTCTACAACCCTGATGTCTAGCACACTACAGTCACACTAAGATTCTCTACAATGAATCCAGCTTGGCTGCGGGAATGATTTCTTCAAGTAACAACTTACCCAGCTCTACCTAATGGTTTTAAAGGTCTAGATTCTTTTGTTGTTGTTAAGATTTTATTTATTTGACAGACAGAACGCACACAAGCAGGGGGAGCGGCAGAGGAAGAGGGAGAAGCAGGTTCTCTGCGGAGCAGGGAGCCCAATGCAGGACTCAATCCCAAAGTCTTGGGATCTTGACCTGAGCTGAAGGGAGATGCTTAGCCAACTGAGCCACCCAGGTGTCCCTAAAATTCTAGATTTTTTTCTTTTTCTTCTTTTTTAAAAAAGATTTATTTGACAGAGAGACAGCAAGAGAGGGAACATAAACAGGGGGAGCGGATGAGGGAGAAGCAGGCTTCCCGCCAAGCAGGGAGCCTGATGCGGGACTTGATCCCAGAACTCTGGGATCGTGACATGAGCCGAAGGCAGATGCTTAATGATCAAGCCACATAGGCACCCCAAGTTCTAGATTTCTTAAAAAGGTTCCTTAAAAAACCAATGGGCTCCAAGAACTCTTTTTTTTTTTTTTTTAAAGTAAGCCCAACATGACACGAACTCACAACCCTGAGATTGAGTCGCATGCTCCCCCTACTGAGCCAGCCAGGTGCCCCTCCAACAAGTCAATTAATTATTGAAACATGACAAATGCTCAACATTTAGTAACTTCAAATATTAAATTAAATCCATTTTAAAGATGAAAGACCTACAGGTCTCATTTAGACTGCTAACAATCCAACAATCCAAGCTCTCTAATGTTAAGCCCCTTTTATCACCATCCCAATGGCACCCCTCTAAATAACTTACCTCTACATAATGAGGACCTTGAACACATCTATTAATTTAGACACAAAATCTGTACGCAAGTTCTTTTAATACTTTTGGCACTTAAATCTTGAGTTAGTTGGTAAATGTGTTAGGACATTTAAAACAGCATTGTCTGCCACTACTGAAAACTTCCTTTCAAATGAACACTTACCTTCAATAAAGGTCCAGCATGCTAACCTATCATAAGGTCTAGTGTCAAAAAAATTTTAAGGCTATATGCAGAATTTGCAGCGGACTAAAGCAAATGTGACAAAAATGACCAGGAGATCTAAGCAAAGAGTATCTGGGTACTTATTTTATCTTTCTTGGAACTTTCCTAAGGTTTCTAATTTTTCAAAGCAAAAAATTGGAAGAAAAAACTTTAAGATTGTAAGGCTGAAAATGTCAAGATATTTTAAGTCAACTTCCAAAGTTTCATATTCCCTTGTTTCATACAGAGATAGCAAAGTTGCCTCTCTCATAGAAAAAGTTTAACAAACTGAAGGCATAAAGAATCATGTGCCCCAACTTCTCAAAGGTATCTCCTTTCTTCTGCCCCTTCCTAAGGGCTTCTGCTTAAAAGATTAAGACCAAGCTACAGAAGACAATAATTCAAGGTCTATAGTTGAACACTCTGAGAGGGATTTTTGTTTGATATGGTCATACTCATGCCAACCTGAACATGTCATTTTCTATTAGGTTCACCGTGAACAGACTCACCAGAGTCTTTAGTCATGATAGTAGTCAGTGTACCTTCACTACCCCTTGTCCTCAAATCTTGGTGGTGTAAATCAGGTGCCTCGTGGTTAAATAACAAATTGCCAAGACTAAGTTATTCTAATTTACCCAATGAATAGAGAAGATTAGTATTGCTGAGTGCATATTTTACCCTATCCCAAAATCCTCACAACAAGCCTACGAGTTGTCTCAATTCTGCAGATCAAAACCAACACTCAAAAGTAAAATGACTTGCCCAGGTCACACATAAGCAGAGCTGAAACCCAGGCTCCTCTTTCCCCAAAGTCCATGTTTTCGTGACATTATCAACTCCATCCCATTTATGTGAGTAACCTACTTCCACTCCTATGAAGAAAACAAAGTGTGGATCCCAATCCTACCGAGTTTCACTGTCAAAACATTTAATACAAAGTTTACAAGGATAGACAGTATACAGTGCGAAAATTTGTCATTATTATTAGACTTCAGATGATGTCTCACACTCAAGTCTTTCCTGAAGGCTGTTAGACTGTGAAGGTAATGAAAAAAAAGACTCTTGCCTCCACAGTGACTGACGAGCCACAAAAGCAGCTTCCTGAAAATATGTTTTTCTTTTTTTTTTTTTTTAAAGATTTTATTTATTAATTTTGACAGCGAGAGATCACAAGTAGGCAGAGAGGCAGGCAGAGAGAGTGAGAGGGAAGCAGGCTCCCTTCAGTGCAGGGAGCCCGACGCGGGACTCGATCCCAGGACCCTGAGATCACGACCTGAGCCGAAGGCAGCAGCTTAAACCACTGAGCCACCCAGGCGCCCTGAAAATATGTTTTTCAATGTTAGGTTAGAGAAAGACCTGTGGCAGACCAGTCAGGAGTAAGACTAGGTGCTAAGAATAACGAGGAAAAACAACATAAAAGCTGGTCAAGCTTCAGGTCAAGCAGAATTTAAACACTCATACTAGCTGAGATTTACCTACGCCCCTGACAGAGGTGAAAGACGTAATTTAAGAAATGTTTCATCATCTCTGGAGTAGCCAGAAAGACAGACAAAAAAAACCTTGAGTATGGATATAGGATATATAATCAATGACAGAAAAATAAATCTCCGTAATAAAAAAATATAATAAAAATAAGAATATCCTCCATAATATAATAAAATCAATTTCTAGCATTCAGTGAATTTGAAACCCTTCCCCTCAGAAAGTGCTACTCTTGCTTAGTAAGTTCAACATGGTCAAACTCTATTCCTCCTGTCAATCTTCAGAATCTGCGGTTAAGAACCTGTGCTCAGGAAAGACAGACCAAGAGCCTTATTCTACAGCCAAACAGAAACGGCACAGCCAGTGCCAAAGCCCCAGTGGATAAGAACTTCACATCTCCTCCTCTTCATTTTCACAGGTCAAACCCCAGAATCAGGGATATTTTCTTAACTACACCTCTCCAGAAACATCTCACACACAAATTCAAGAAGTTGTTGGGGAGTAAAATTTAGCCTTATCACTTCTACTTATCATTACTTCAGAAGAACCTCAAGAGTGGAGAAGCCCCATTTCCTAAAATGTTTCCCACAATCAGTCAGGTTTCACTTTGGTTAAGCTCACTAAATGACGAGAAAGAACCTAGGAGAAAAACGCCTGGCACTCTGGGAGGTATTCAACAAAAGTCAAAAATATGAGCCCTGGTGTTTGAATGTGAGTAACTTATGTAAGGCCATAAGTATTACCACTTGGAGAAGTCAAAAGACAGTATTCTGTTGAGGAAAATTACTTCTGTCAGTGTGCCACGTGGTCACTGGTGTACACAAACTGCAAACTTGAACTGGAGGCAGTTCATTACATTTATTTCTCTAAACTGGGAATGAAAGAGTTTTAACCTTAAAAACGGTGGAACCATACATTCACCTGTTTTTTCTACTTTACGAGCCCATTAAAGTAAGACATCTATTCACATGAATCTAAAACCAACTATCACAGATTGGACTTAATACGTTAATTTCAAATTTCAACCAACCCATTTTTAAAAAAAACCACTGTGTTCTTCAATTTTTTTTTTTTAAAAGATTTTATTTTATTCATTTAAGACAAAGAGAGAGAGAAAACAAGCAGCGGGAGTGGGAAAGGGAAAACCAGACTCCCAACTGAGCTGGGAGCCCAATAGGACCTGGAAACCATGACCTGGGCAGCAGACGCTTAACCATCCGAGCCACCAACGTGCCCCTGTTTTCTTGAACTTAAAAAATAATATGCTCAGGGGCACCTGGGTGGCTCAGTGGGTTAAAGCCTCTGCCTTCGGCTCAGGTCATGATCCCAGGGTCCTGGGATCGAGCCCCACATCGGGCTCTCTGCACCACAGGGAGCCTGCTTCCTCCTCTCTCTCTGCCTGCCTCTCTGCCTAGTTGTGATTTCTGTCAAATAAATAAAAAAAAATAAATAAATAAAAAAAAATAATATGCTCAGACTATCTGATGCCCTATAAAATTCTAGGGAGAATAAATCTGCAGTGTTAGGATACTGGCTATTCTTGGGGGTGAAGATAGTGACTAAAAGGGCTTTAGATAACCTCTGCAGGAGTACTGTTCAGTTTCTTGACCTTGCTGTTGATTACACAGATTGGTCTCACTGGGTGAACATATAAAATCTGTACATCAATTAAGTATACTTAAATTACAAAAATACGTATGTATTAACTCGCTTATTGGAGAGATCTGAAAACCACGTTATTTTTGAATCAAACGAACGAAATCCCTAAGTTCAACACACCAATGTTAAAAGTGAACGTCTTCAAACCACAAAATCCATTTCATTTTAGCGGTCTCAAATAAGTAGGCAAGCTCTCACAGGATTTTGGAGCTGACAGCTAATTTGATCAGCATACAGAAGGACTGCCCCCACACAGACGAGGAAGACACAATCCATGACAGCCCTAATATGCATATCTAAAGCATGAGGCCCCTGTGATACAGTTTGGGGGCTAGTGAAAAACCAAACATACTATACCTAAGGGTTATCAAAAAGTCTGTAACCAGACCATACCTTATTTGCATCGCCTGAACTCTGAGGCCGCTGTAATCAACCTCTTTTTGCTCAAATTCTTTCCACTCATCTTCATCCTGTAAAACACACACCATTTGATCAATTAAAGCTATTTGTTAAAACACAACTAAGGCAAGTATCAGACTATGAAAAGAGGATCAAGCGCCTAGAACCTAAAATATAGCCTCGTTTTCTGGCCAAAGGCCCTTTTTGATCCCAAGGCGGCCGACTAGGTTAGAGGACAAACGTGCCCAGCGGTCCGACCCTCTCACTTCCACCGGGTTCCGTCCAGAGAGCTGTTACTTTGAAAGCAACCAGGAAAAGTCGAATGAAAAAGTCAATGGTAACCCCACAACTAAAAGTCTACCACAATGTTGTCATGCGACTTTATTCTGTTACGGGTTTAGAGACCAAGCCATGGCAATTAAAGCTGCCACAAATGCGATTGTTAGAAAATTCTGCTCCGACTGGCGGGCTGAAGTCAGAACACCAAATTACTCAGAGCAGACGTCACTCGATAAATGCTGCTCTGGGCTGGGTACTTCGGACCCAGACTCATTTCCCCTCGAGGGTACCGCGGCCCGGCTCTCGGTCCCGGCCAGCGACACGAGGTGAAGGGGCGGGGCGGGAGAGGGCTGGGGGTCCCGCGGGGAGAGGCGGGCCGCGCCCGCCCGGCGTGGGAAGCCCCCGTCACATGGCCAGCCTCCCCGCCCGTCCGCCCGCTGGCCGGCCCCTCCCGGACGCTTCCCCCCGCGGGCGGGCGGCCGGCGGGGGCGGGCACATGGGCGCAAGCGCGCGGCCCGGCCCCGAATCCCGGCCTCTCCGGCCCCTCACCTTAGTCACGGCCTTGGTGGCGGCCCCGGGGCCGGAGGCCCCGGCGCCCGAGGTCCCGCCGTCGCCCGGCCGGGCCCCCGCGCCCGCCCCGCCGCCCGCCGCGCCCGCGGCTCCGCTGCTCCCGCCGGCGGCGCCCGCCGCACTCGCGGCACTCGCCGCCCGGCTGCTCCGCTCCTTTTTCTTCTTCTTGTCCCTCTTGGCGAAGAAGTTGTCTAGGCTCCGCTCCTCCGTCTCGGCCATGGCCGCAGCCTCCTCGGCCTGGATGGGTGGGGCCGGCGGCAGGCGCGGCCCGCGGGGCTCAGAGCTCGGGGTCGAGGCCGGCTCTGCGCTCAAGCTCCCGGGCGCGGCGACGCCTCAGCCCCGCGGGGTCGCCGAGGCGTGTGCGGCGGGGCGGGCGGCTCCCCCCGCGTGCCGGCGGGCGGTGGTACGGTCCGCCTAGGGGATCGCGAGCCGGTGCCGCCGCTCGAAGGCGCCGGGGCTGCCGCTGCTGCCGAGCCCGCGGTGCAGGATGCCGCCCGCTCCGCAGCCGGAGGGGAAAAGGAACGCGCGGGCCAGCGGCTCCGCCGAGAGTGCTTGGCTAGCGGCGGCGCGTGCAGGAGGAAGACACGCGCGCGCAGGCCCGGAGAGGAAGGGAGAGGGGGGTGGGGAGGGGAGGGAGGGGGAGGAGGGAGGGCGGGCCACCAGAAGAGAGAGGCAGCGCCCGCGCGTGCGTACTTAGCTCCGCCTGCCGCTGTGGGAGCGCAAAGGGGAGGGCGGCGGGAGGAGACGGAGGCGGAGCTGCCAGAGGAGCCAATCAGGTGTCAGAACGAAGCGCTTAGGCGACAATCCCTGCCTCAGACGGGGCGGGGCCTTGGGACAGAGAGAGGAGGGTGTATGCGAAATAAGTGATGTTCCTGATGGCTCTTGCCTCCCGATTGGCCAGGGGTTTAGCCTTGAGGGCGGGCATTTGGAGGGCTCATTGGTGACTTGGCTGAAGAGGTCCGGTGGCAGGGGCGGGTGCGTTCCTTCTGAGCGCATGCGTAGGCTGCACGCGTGTCTGCTCGCCCAGAACGAACTGTGGCCTTGTGGCTTGAACTTTAGAGAAACGGAAAGGTTGTGTGTTAAGCTAGCTGTGTTCAAGATGGTAACTCCTCCTCCGCTGCACTCTGTACTTTCACCCCCTCTGGTCTGGCAACTTTTTAAATTTTCATTTTATGGGATGGTTACTAGGAAAAGAGAGGAGCCGTGGGCTTGAAGTTTTGGTCTTTGATAAGGGGTTAATTTTGTCTGGACTCCACCCTTTGCTAGCAGTCTACCGAGGTCAAGCTAAAGAAATCTGATCCTGGAGCTTCTGATATGTAAAATGAGGGTATTGGCTCTTGTAAGATAAGTTGGGGTAGAGGACCTGTTAGCTACCCAGCACCGAGCTTAACGCGCCTTGGATGTGGGATGCACGACTTTTTAATACATTTAAATAGTGCTCCCTGCCCTGACTTAAGTCTAGATGGTGGATGCAATTTATCCTTAGCTTTTATATATCTGGTAAAAGGAGGAGAACGGTGTGTCATAGGGATGGGGATAAAATACCCATGTTAAACCTGGTTTTACCATTTAAGTAGTTTTTGGGCCTTGAGAATGAAAGGAATTCTTTCATTTGAAATCGGTGGCCTAATGTCAAGTATTAGGCTTTCAACTTCCTCCTTCTAAGGACAGAGGAGAGTGCAGCTACTAAGGAAATGACTCAGACTATGTTAGTAGCTTCATGGGGTAGACACAGTACAGCCAGTAAAAGGAGTGACTTCTTTGTCTTTTCCTTTCTAGTTTCACCATTAAAGGTTGTCTTCCCTCCCTCCCCCACCTCCACTACTATTAAAGAACTGAGTTCCCAGTGTCAACAAAGTAAATCAAGGACTTAGCGGTGGGCAACAGTAAGCATAGGTATAATTCCCCAGATGTAGCCTGCCCCCAGTCACCCAGGTGAACCCTAGGTAACTTCCTTCTGTGACACCACTTATCTTCCTGTGATGCAGGCCAAGTCCTGCCCCTACCCCCATCTCCCTTAACGTCTCTGATCCAATTTCTTTTTCCTCCTTTCTTTCCCTTCCTCCCTGCCTCCTTTTTTAATTTTTGTCCTTTCCTTATCTGTGAAGCACCTATTTAGCTATATTTTAAGGTTATGTGCCTTATTCTAGGTTGAGTAATTTGTCATTCCTGGCTTCAACTCCCTTATAATCAAGAAATTCCAGATATAAACTGGAATTCAGTCCCCCCCTCCCCGCCCCTTTCTTAGGTCCCCATCAATGTATCAGTGTCTTGAAGGAATTAATGACTTGGGAAAATGTAGAGAAGGCATAGCAGCTGAGGGTTGACACCACAAAATTTCCCACTACATTTTTCAGTGTGATTCATGACATGCTCCCAGAACTTGATCATATGTACTGGGCAGGCCAGTAGAGACACCAGTATCTTTGTGGTTGTGTCTGTAGTTATTCTTTCTATATGTCTGTTGTCTGTAGTTATTCTTTCTTCCAAAAAGCTCACCCCTTCCTAGTTGAATCCTCTGCTCTGAAACTGACAGGATGCATTCCCACCAGTTCCTCTTCAATCTCCCCTGTCACCCTCCTCTAGGTTGGTTACACAGCGCCCTGAATCCTGCCGTCATCCCCTCATCATCCCCTGCCCTCACCTCAAAGTATCCTCCAGCTCCCTCTTGATGGGTTTTTCCCCTCCGCCTTCCAATATTTAGATCGCCCCATCTTTATTTTAAAGATTTTATTTATTAGAGAGCAAACAAGCACAAGCAGGAGAGAGTGGCAGAGGGAGAAGCAGGCTCCCCACTGAGCAGGGAACCCCATGTGGGACTCGATCCCAGGACCCTGGGATCATGACCTGAGCCGAAGGCAGATGCTCAATTGACTGAGCCAGCCAGGCACCCCAAGACCGTATCCATCTTTAAAGTAAAACAAACCTTAACTTGTTCTTGCTGGATGGAAAGTTGAACAGTGGTGAGGACTCAGACCATTCCCAGGTATTTCAGCGTATCTTCTAAGGATCTTGGAGTTGTCTGAACATGGAAATGTCTCTCTGAGCCCTCTGAAATGGTATGATCCAAAAGATCATTTATCTCCCTCAACGAGACCCACTGAGCCAACATTCTGTGAGCTCAAGAGCTGGCAAAGGGCAGCTGGACCCAGCCCATTGTCCCTGGGTTCTTTTTTGCTGAGCTGTTTGTTCCAAGTTCCATTCTGCTACCTAGGCTGAAAATTCCACACACGCTCAGCTCAAAGGAATGCGGCTCATACTGGACAAAGAGCTTGCCAGGAAATACGGAGCAACTTTTCATTTGTGGCTTCTTGTCATTTGTGGCTTCCTCTCTCACATCTGTGAGGCAGACTGTGCTACGTACGGCCTGAGCTATTCCACAACCTTTTCCAATTGGGGAGCAAATGCATTCAGACCACTTCCTCTGGGGAGTCACTGGTGACTTCTGCAGGCAGCCTGGTTCCTGACCTTTAAAGGTCCAGAGACCTTTTGTTTGATATGGTATTTGATGCCTTCCTGGTATTTCCATGATTTGCTTGTTGTTTAACTTCATTCACTCACTCACTCATTCACTTATGTAAAACATTTCTTAAAATGATCACTTACTCCATGCCAGGCCTATGATACAATTTAAGGGTAAGTAAGTCAGAGATAGGCATTACCCTCACAGAGCTTACTGTACAGTAAGCTGCTGCCCGAAACAGAAACAGACAAATACATGTACATACAACTACAACCCTTGAAAACCCTGCCCAAGGTAGGAATGGTGCGGGGCATCAGTCTGCATCGCACGGGTATTTGATGTTGTAGAATGTAAAATTGTTTCCATTAGTCTCCAATTTTTCACATTAACAGGGGAATAAATAAGACATGGACTATCAAAAAGTGTTCCTTAAAATTGTTCTCTGTTGGCTTCAGAACGCATACTCTCAGGTATAACAAAGAATTTGACTTTCTCCCTCAACCTCAAGTCCCTCCTTTGTCATCCCTGACATTAAGGCCCTAATCAGAGGCTGAACAGATAGCAAGATGAACAAGGTGCCAGACCAGTGGCTAGCCAGAGAAGCCTGTTTCTAGAGCTAAGTAAGAGGCTGCCATGTATGACCCTATACACACACACCACCGAGGCTTGCAAGCAGGGGTCGGACACATTAAGCCCACCCCTAATAAATCTGGTCTGCTGTTAGTTGAACCACATGAAGTTGCTGCTTTCTGACTGTTTTTGGCCTGCGCATATAGCAGTTTCATATGGTTCAACCTAATATATATGAGAATAAATACCTAAAGGAAGAGCTTGGACGAGCCCACCCACGCATCAGATCACCTCCCTGATGTATCGTGGGAGGGCAGGGTGCAGGGCTGGAACATAATAACAATGGAATGACTAGCAATCTTATCAATTGTACTGTATGGAGAAAGCAGGAAACAAAAATGAGGGAGAAGGCTGGAGAATAGAAAAGACAAAGAAGTAGAGTAAAACCAAGAGGCCAGCCGGTGACACTTATTACCCACCGTGGTCCAGGAACGAACAACAGGAAACTGGAGCTCACCCAGAAGTGCCCTGCTGTGAGGTGGAGGCGACTCGCTAAGCCCCACCCTGACTTGAATGCAATCTGCCCGCAGCTAACTCTTGGGATATACTCCCCAACCAGCCAGCTGATGGCTGATTTGGCTCTCCGATTGCTGTTCTTGGGAGAAGGATGCCCCAGCTGAGGGAGGAGCATTCCAGTTACTGAAGGACTAACACCAGCTGTGAATGAGTACACGAGTATCTGATTATATGCGTCAACCTCCTCTGAGTTGGATTGGTGGGAGGCAGGCATCTCCAGGCAGCTGGACCCCAGAGTACTGACTTGGTTGCAAAACAGGGTCAGCTCTCTGGTAAATACATCAAAGTAAAACAACCCTGGGTGACCTCTTTGAGAGCAAGTTAGATGGCTGTGGTACTAAGAAAAACCTCATGACTCAATCATTTTGATCACAGAGTGCAAGGATGTCATTATGCTGGAAAGGCACGATTATCCTGTTCCTGACCCTAACTCCATTCCTGGTCCTATCTCATGACCCAACAAGTAAATATGAAATTCTCTGGCCCTGGTTACCAGGTCAGTAGGTCAAAGGAATCGTCATTTCTACTTGGCCTACGAAGGCAGGATGAGGGTGAGGGTACTGGGAGCACAGAGAGATCTCCTCCATGCCAAAGGCAAGTCCTTTACTACTTCTTCCTGCTCTTTACCTCAGGGTCAAGTGCCAGCTTTCTGGAGTCAGACCTGGATTCAAATTGCAGCTCTGCCTCTTCCCAGCAAGTCTTTTGACTTCTGTGCAGCCTCGGGTGTGTTCATCCGTAAAGGGGATGATGAACCCAGTTGCCTGGGAGTTATGAGGACTGTAGGAGGGAACCAACTGAGGACCAGTCAGCTCAGGGCCTGCAATTGTCAGCCCAATTAATGTTAGGTTTTGTTACTGGGATGTTCATGTTATTGCTAAGGCATGTATCATGAATCATAGTTACATGGGAGTGTGAGGTGACTGTTCTTGTATCTATCCTCTCAGACCCTGCTTCTTCTTCATTACTGGGTCTTGAGTGCCTACGGAGTGAGTGTCCGCTCCAGAGGAGACAATCACGGAACATTCACTGACAGAAAAAAAAAATGTCATTCTTTATGTTTGCAGTTACTAGGTATGAAATAACTTAGTATTTTAGCATCTTCTCTCAAATCTGATTGTACAGTTTTTACTCACGTTAAACCGTCTATGACCTGAGGATGTCTGGATCAAAATGGCCACCCTGAAGAACTGTCTAGTGACAGACCGAGCAGCTCACTGCTACCTGCTGTTCCACTCGGTCTTTTGAGCTGGGGAGTCCCTTTCCCACTCAGCCCAAACAGAACTGGACTTCTGACCTACTACTCCTCAGTCCAGCATCTGAAGGGAGAAGCTAGAAGGGTCTCCTCAGGTAATCATTGATAAGCCTCCTATCTGATGATTACACAGAAGAAAGCATTTTGATGACCATGACCCCACCTCCTGCACGGAGTTAATCTTAGATGGTGATTCTGAGGTCTGCCTCCCTTGACAGGCCCTCCCCACCGTCCTGAAGGGACCTTTCCACACAATAGGAGGCCCTGCCTAAGGAATGCTGAAAGGTTAGGAACTGGAAAAATTTTTGTGAGGTTGCATTGGGGCTTTCTCCCTTGTTGCTGGCAAATCTCCTCTTGCCGGGATCTATGGGTTGTGGCCTTGGAGGAGCAAATATCGTTGCCGTGTATTTGTAAACAATTGTAAATTTATGTAGCAATTCTATGTTATGTATTGAACTTGCTGCCAAACACAGCTGGACCAAGAATAACTCCACTTGTAAATTCTCAGTAAAATGGCAAAGTTAATTGAAGGCTCTTAGTGATACTGTGTCTCTTGTTCCCCTCCGACCCATGCCCATGGCTTGGAAGCGCAGATCCCAACCCGCCCCTGCTCCGCCCACCAAATTGCCTCAGCTCTGCAGTTGTTCCAGGAGCGTTTATCACCATCTCCCCACCCAGTTTCCACATCCCTAGGTCCTTCACATTTCCCAAGTTATCCTACACCGAAGGGAATCTCTTTGCCTGGGTGTAGAAAATGTGAAGCCTGAAAAGTCCTCTCTTAACTCTCAAATATGGCATTTGGAACAGAAATGACTTTGACTTGCCTGACCAGCCTCACCTGAAGCCGACTCTAAGCATGTAGCTAGACTAATAACCTTCCGGGTTTCCCGAGGACTTTCTGTCCCAGTTCACTGCAGTCACTGCCTCCAGAGTCCCCTTCCCAGGCTTGCCCCTTCCTGGACTTCCTTCCTTGACCCTGCCTCCCTGGCCCCATCAAGCTACCCGCCACCCCCCCCCCCCCGCCATGAGACTCACAGTACCACTGGCCCTCCTGTAGATTTGGGGGACACGGCTGTCTCTTGAAAGATGATACGTTTTGTGTTTTATAGATTTGTTTATTTTTACATACCTTGTCTCCTCCTCCAAAGGCTTAAGAAAGAGGGCAAAAGGGAATATTCAGGTAGGCCAGGAAGAAGCTGGTCAAGGAGGCTAGTACAAAAAATGCACGACTAAACTACAGGCTCTGGAAAGTTGCTTTTTGGAGGACAATTTTCCCAGATGACGTCACAGAAAATTTCTGTCTCAGCCACTGATGATGAAAAAGCCTATGGGGCAGTGGTTAGATGGCTGCCCAGAACTTCACAATCTTGTGAGTCTGAGCAGTGAAAACAGTGGTATCTGCTTACGTCGTCACATGGCTTGCTTGGAACATCGTATGGCTGCAAAGTTCCCTCGGCTCTAGCTCTGGCCTGTCCTGTATTTTCTGCTCTTTGGATTTTTTTTTTTTAAAGATTTATTTATTTGACAGATAGAGATTACAAGTAGGCAGAGAGGCAGGCAGAGAGAGAGAGAGAAAAGGAAGCAGGCTCCCAGCTAAGCAGAGAGCCCGATGCGGGGCTCCATCCCAGGACCCTGGGATCATGACCTGAACTGAAGGCAGTGGCTTAACCCACTGAGCCATCCAGGCGCCCCTGCCCTTTGGATCTTTGCATGGCTGGTCACTTGTCTTTCACCGCCTAGAGGAAAACCTATCCCATCTGCTCCCTGATGCCCAGGTGGAATGAAATTCTGCCTCCCCCAGGTTGTCTTTTCTCCTCTGATTTTATTTGAGAGAGAGCGCGCGAGAGACTATAGGCAGGGAGGAGAGGGAGAAGCAGGCTCTCTGCTGAGCAGGGAGCCAGATGTAGGACTCCATCCCAGGACCCTGGGATCATGACCTGAGCAGAAGGCAGACACTTAACGACTGAGCCACCTGGGCGCCTGTCTTTGCTCCTCTTAAAGCACTGATCTGAGCTGGTGCTAGTCCCCTTGGCACTTGTCTCTGGCTGGCTACAGATCTTTAGGAGGTCAGAAACAAGGGGATTTAGGGGCACCTGCGTAACTCAGTCAGTTGAGCATCTGCCTTCTGCTCAGGCCATGATCCCGGGGTCCTGGGATTGAGCCCTGAGTTTATTCGGCCTCCCTGCCCAGAGGGGAGCCTGCTTCTCCCTCTCCCCATCCCTTCCTGCTCTTTCTTGATATCTCTCTCTCTCTCAAATAAATACTTGAAAGAAAGGAAAGAAAGGAAATTTTCTTCCTGGGGCTCCATCTGGGTTAGTGCTTTCCCCTGAGTATAAAATCCATGGGAATCTTTGAGCTGAAACCCTCCAGGGATGTGATGACCAGCTCAAACAGCCCCTTAAGATGGGGTAATTTGGGACCCCCTTCCTAGGAAGGAAGGATTGGCAGCCTCATGGGCTGCTGAGGCCTCAGGGCCTTTCCCCAGCGTCTTTCCTCACTTCTCCTTTGGGGCCTGCTGTGGCTCTCCAGATCTCTCTCCCTCCTGGCCTATGGGGCCCTCCCTCCCAGGTCTGCATCCCTGGTCCTAGCAGGCAGAAGTTGGCCTGGCCCAGGTGCTGCCCTCAGGCACCCCTAGCTCACCTGGTCCCATTATTTCCTTCCTGGTTCTCCTCCTACCTACCCAGCTGGAGTCCTCCCTACCCCCACCCTCCATCCTCTCAATCACTAAATCCTGCCATTGCCCTCCATCCAGGATGTTCTTTCCAGATTAAAAAAAAAAAAAAAATCAGATTAGGTCCCCACTCCTCTGTTTAAAACCATTTAATGTCTACCCACTGCTTTCTGGGTATCTGCTAAAATTCTTAACAGGATTTAAAAACCTTTTACCTGGCCCTTTAGAAATCACAGGATTTGTAATCTTTTTAAAATCAACAAGAATCCTGACATAATCTTCATTTTTGCAGCTGTCAAAGCTATTTAAGGTTACTGAGGTCTGCATTAACTTGATAAAAGGTGATTAACTCATCTGGGCTGAATGGGTGTGCGTTTCAAGGAAATTCTTCTCCTCTTTCTCTGCCGCACCTGGGACACTCTCCTCAGGCGCCTGTATGCCCAGGTTCCCTACAGCAGTCGGCGTGGAGAGGGTGGCTGGGTGAAGAGTGGATGACTGGAGGAGTCACGTAGATGAGATTCCTGGTAAAACCCAAGAAACTCAAAAAAGGCTCACCCCACCCTTTAGAATTCCTACTCTTTGTGGCATGGTGCAACTGTCAGAATTCTTGTAATGGCAAAAAGATCTGGAAGGAATGTAAATGCTCAGCAGGAGGGGAATGGTATGTAAACTATAATTGGAATAATATGTGGCCATTTACTGGGGCACCTGGGTACCTCATTTGGTTGAGTGTCTGACTCTTGGTTTCAGCTCAGGTCATGATCTCAGGGTCATGAGAATGAGGTCCCTGTCAGGCTCCAGGGTCAGCAGGGAGTCTGCTTGAGATTCTCTTTCTCCCTCTGCCCCTTCCCTGCTATTTCTCCCTCTCTCAAATAAATAAATCTTTAAAAAATATACGTATGTGGCCATTTAATAGGAAGGACTGAAGGCTTTGTAGCAACATGAAGAGACCACATATGGTGTCACGTTAAGTGGAGTGTAGACCACAGTCCCAGCCCAGAGAGGCGGTGTAGGAAGGTGAGGTGGGTGCCAAAAACCTGGATCTTGTGGCTGGATAGACCAGACTGGGCATTCAATTCCCATTTCCCTCGCTCATGAGCTGTGTGATCATCTGCTAGTTACTGAACTTCTCTGGGCTTTGTCTTCTTTTTTTAGATGTAAATAATAATATGAGCCGGATTGTCTTGAGTATTAGAGATAATGCATGTAAAATGGCCAAACAGAAATCAAATTAGTTCAATAACTACTAGTTCTCTTCCCCTTCTCTAAGTTGTGTGTGCACACGTGTGTGTGAGAGACACTTTTTTTTTTTTGTAAAAAAACTTGAAGAAAATAGTTAACAAGATTAAACACTTTGTTATTTTTCCCAACTGTCTCAGTTATCTACTGCTGTATGACAGATTGGCCTAAAACTTAGTGGCTTAAACAGCAACCCTTTTATTGTATCTCACAGCTGGTGGAAAAGTCAGAAATGTGTGCAAGTCTCAGCGGGGCAATTCTTCTGTTCCATGTGGCATGAACTGAGGTATTAGATCAGTGGCGACTGGGCTGGTTTAGAGGGTCAAGATGGCGTCCTTATTCACGGGTCTAATACTGTGGTGAAGCCGACTACAGGGCTGGGCCCCGCTGGAGCCACTGGCTAGCGGGGGAAGACTCCCAGGAAGAGAAATTGTGATATGCAAATGTGAGAAGACTTCAAAATGACAAGGTGATTTCGAGCAACGAATGAAAGAAAGCTTGCATGTGTTTGGGAGGTCCCGAGAAGGCCTTCATAGGGACCTCAAAGGTGTGAAGAGTTCTGGCCAAGCTGGGCTGAAGGCATCTCAGAGGAAGTAAAACAGCCTAGTCCAAGAACCAATATGGGAAAATCCGGGACCTGTCTGGAGGCCGCTGGGTCACCATTCCTCCAAGGTGCCCAGCTTAGGCTTTGGTAGGGCTGAGCTGTGGTGTGGAAGGGTTGGCTAGGTAAGAGGCGGCAGAAGGAAGATCCGAGAAAGGCCTGGCCAGAGAATCGAGCTGCTTTGTCTCTTTTTTTGTCCTGACAGAGAAACCTGAAGGAGCTTATTTCTGAGGTGTTTATACGGTTTTTATTTTTGCCTTTTGGAATCTTCTCTACCTTCGTTGGCCAGGGAAATTTGGATTAGGCCTCACAGCTGGTTCTGAACTTTTCAGGCTTTCTAACTGAGGTAGCTTATACAACCCATTCCCTTTCAGTGATTAGTAACTTTGTTCCAGGGGTGAGGCCTAGTATAAGCATTGTGTGTGTGTGTGTGTGTGTGTGTGTGTGAGAGAGAGAGAGAGAGAGAGAGAGAGAGAGAGAATGAGTTCTGAAGGACTTAAGAAAAAGTAAGTCTATCTTCTGGACTGAGCTTTCTTTTTTTTTTTAATTTTATTTTTTTTATTTATTTGACAGAGAGAGAGATGGCCAGAGAGGGAACACAAGCAGGGGGAGAGGGAGAGGGAGAAGCAGGCTCCTTGCTGAGTAGAGATCCCCATGTGGGACTTGATCCCAGGACCCCGGGACCATGACCCGAGTCAAAGGCAGACCTAACCTGAGCCACCCAGGCATCCCTGAACTGAGCCTTCTGAACCAGCAGGAGCTGAGTATTATGGAAACAGAATTCTTTGCCTGCAGTAGACCTGGGGAGGGCCACAAGATTATGAACTCCTATTGGCTGACTCCCTTGGATCCGGAGATATAGCAAACCGTGGTAGAGGACAGTGTTCTACTATATTGTATCTGTGCACTGGGATGAGGGGTTACATACTGGAAAATTATCTGAGTCAGCAGAGCTAGATGAGAAGATTTTATCTGCTGGGTGACCTTGGTCAGGTCACCTCACCTCTCTGTATCTCGGTTCCCTCATCCATAAAATACAGTGATGATGTGGTGAGATCATGGGTGAAGAAGGGCCTGGCACCTGGTTGTGCGGCATCCTAGAGACGATGAAGGTATCAGAGCTAAGTGAGATGTGGATTTAAATCTTGACTCTACTCTTTATTATAACAGTTACATGAGTTCAGTAATTACTGTGGTCGGGCTCTGTGCATTATCTTTAAAACCTTTGCAGCCACTCAGCATGGATGGAGGCGTGATTCTTCGCTTTACAAATGAAGAAACAGGTTCAGAGAGGTTAAGTAATTTGTCCAAGGGCTCCCTCCCACAGAAGTGGTGAAGCTAGGCTGATTCCAGAGCCTCCTTTTTCGAGCTATGTGAGTTAGGATAAGCCCCGCAACCTTTCCAATCCTTTTTCTACGGCTATAAAATTAGGAAATCTTCGTGAGAATCAGGAATAATGTATACAAAATACCTATCGTAGCAAATGCTGGGCATTTCACGGATATGAGCTGTTTTTACTAAATGTTCGGTGTTATGGCTTGAATTGTGCTCCCTCAAAGGTGCTGAAGTCCTAACTCCTGCTCCCCGTGAATGTGACCTTATTTGGAAATGGGGTCTTTGCAGATGATGAGGTTAAGACGGGGTCAATCAGGACTGGAAACTTAGACCGAGAGAGAGAGACCCAGGGCCACACCAGGCGAACAGGAGATTGGGGGACGCAGCGCCAGGCTGCAGGGACGCCCAAGATGACCAGCAAACCACTAGAAGCTCAGAGAGGGGAATGGGATGGAGTCTCCCTCCCAGCCCCAGAAGCAACCAAACCTGCTGACACTTTAATTCTGGACCTTGGGCTCCAGAACTGTGAGAAAATAGTTTTCTGTTCTTTGAAGCCACGCGGTCTGTGGTCTGACTACAGAACACTGATAGCTCAGCTCATGTTACTCGTATCTTTATCTATTTTACAGATGTCTCTGGCTCCCCAGGCGCACACGGCAGCTGGCCCGAGTGTGCTGGGCGCCCTGCATGTGTGCAGCCCGCAGGGGGCCCAGAGACGGGGCCAGCATAACCCCCTACTAGACCAGAAATGAAGCCCAGATCAGCTTTTGGGGGGCCCCCTACCATTTGTGCTCCCCTCGACTAATTTCCCACTGCTCTTCTGCTCCCCTGCCCAGGCAAGAAGGACTTTACAACTCACCCGGACAAAGGAGCTGGTGAATAGACTAGCCCTTCCAAGCGAATGAATCACATGCAACAGGCCAAATCTCAAATACCTTGGTGCCTGGTTGGAAGAGATTTGAGGTCAGGTCTCCCAGATCTTCACAAACAGTCCGCATGTCCTGCTGATCACACACCCCATGCGTTGTTTTCCGCGCACAGATAGTCAGTTGTCAGAGATCAAGGGATACTTTCTAGCAGAGAAGCCTGCAGAAGCAGTGGGTAAGCACCTCAGGCCTTCAGGGAAATCAGGATGGCCTCAGAGAGTATTTGGAAGTGGAGAGGGGGAGGACCTTGTGAGCCCAAGAGATTCATTGTTAATGCCCGGAAGACAATTAGAACTGGAATGAGCTTCCCCAGCAGTAAGCAGGGGCCCGGTCCAGCACTGCTCTTCAGGAACTCAAGAGGCAAAATTCCCTCAGGTTGATTTTCAGGAAAGGAAAGGAAGTCCCCAGACAGAAAGATCATCACAGCTATTTAGAGCAGGGTGGATGACAGGAACATGCCCCTTTTTCTGTTACTGATTTGGGTATAACAGGCCACCTGTATAAATTACCTCCTGGTATTTAAAAAATTACCCCAACGTTAGCATCTTAAAATAACAAGTATTTTTTATCTTATACAATTTCTGGGGGAGCTCAGGAATTTGGAATCAGCTTACCTGGGTAGTTCTGGATCAGGGTCTTTTACAGGGTTGCAAGTGGTCAGCTGGCACTGTAGTCATTTGAAGGCTTGACTGGGGCTGGAGGATCCGTTTCCAAGATAGCACAACACATGCAGCTATGGTCAGGAGGCCTCAGTTTCTAGCACACTGTTGTCCAAAGGCCTCAGGACCGTACCACATGAGTGTGGGGTGGCCAACCATCCTCGTTTGCTCAGGACTGAGGGGGTTTACAGAACGAGACTCTCAGTCTAAAACCAGGAAAGTCCTGGGCAACCTGGTGACAAGTTGGTCATCTTACGTAGATTTCTTTCCATGGGACTGCTCACTTCATGAAGAGTCATCTGAGAGAGTGACCAAGAGAGAAACAACAAGGTCTTTTATACTTTAATCTTGGAAGTAACACACCACACATCACTTCTACTATATTCTGTTTGTTACACAGACCAGCCCTGGTATAGTGTGCAAGGGTGCGAATATCAGAAGATGATCACTGGAGCCATCTTGGAGGCTGGCTACCCCATTATCTCAAAACTTAGTGGTTTAAAACAACCACCATATTAGGACCTCTCATGTGTCTGTGGGTCAGCAGCGCTCAGCTGGGTGATTCTTCTGCCCCATATATTGTTGGCTAGAGTTGAAGTCATCTGGGGCTTGGTTGCATTGGAATTCCAAATGACTCATTCACATGGCTGAAAGTTGGTGTTGGCTATTAGCTAGAAGCTCAGCTGAGGCAGCCAACTGGAGAGTTTTGTTTCTCTGCCACATGGGTTGGGCTAGGTTCTAAGAGGGAACATCTCAAGAACAAGCATGTAAGAGGAAGAAACAAAAGCTACAAGTCTTCCTAACTCTTGAGATCAGAAATCCTCAAACTTGCTCTATTCCATTGGCCAAAGCAGTCATAGGCACTGCCCAGACTTAAGAAAAGGGGAACTAAATACTAATATATTTTTAAAAAGATTTTATTTATTTGAGAGAGAGAGAATGAGAGTGCAAGACAGGGGAGAGGGTCAGAGGGAGAAGCAGACTCCCTGCTGAGCAGGGAGTCCAATGCAGGACTCCATTCCCGGACTCCACGATCATGATCTGAGCCGAAGGCAGTCACTTAATCAACTGAGCTATCCAGGTGCCCCTAAACATTACTATTGTTTTTTGTAAGTAATCTCTGTGCCCCACATAGGGCTTAGACTTAGGTCTTTGAGATCAAGACTTGCATGCTCCAACACCTGAGCCAGGAAAGTGCCTCAAACACTACTGGTGTGAGAAACTGCATATGTTAATAGGGAGAGGAGGAATTATTAGGGACTATCATACTTCCTAGAGATTGTATTTTTGTGTCTTTCAATGGGCAACATAAAAAATCCTCAAAGGTGGAGAGGTATGCTAAGTACCCTCAAATTCCTTAATCTATAATGCTGGCTTAATTTTTTAAAAAATATTTTTTAATTTAAAAAATTATACATGTAACTGTGTAATGATATTCGTTTATTAAAGAATTAGAATATACAGATAGCACAAGGACAAAAAACCCCCATAATTCTAATATCTAAACACACTACTGTATAATTTTAGTACATAGCATCCTAGAATTTATTCTATGCAAAAATTATTTTAGTTTACAAAAATAGAACTATTTTATACCTGTTTTGGAACCTGCCATTTTCACTCAAAACTACATTGTGAACATCTAAGCTCCAACAGTTTAAGCATTGTGGCATGTTTCATTGTATATATACCAGTCAATATTCTTGACGGCAACAACAGCAACCAAGTCTGGTTACCTGAATCAGCAAGAGAGGAATTTTTTTTTTTAAAGATTTTATTTATTTATTTGACAGGAGAAATCACAAGAGAGGCAGGCAGAGAGAGAGGAAGGGAAGCAGGCTCTCCGCTGAGCAGAGAGCCCGATGCGGGACTCGATCCCAGGACCCTGAGATCATGATCTGAGCCGAAGGCAGCGGCCCAACCCACTGAGCCACCCAGGCGCCCCAGAGAGGAATTTTTTGAGAGAGTACTGATAGCCCACAGAATCTATTACATGTAGTTCAGTGTTCTATTATTTATTGCAGTATAACGATTCATAAAACTTAGTGGAATAAAACAATTGCTATTTCATATGCTCATATAGTCTGTGGGTCAGGAATTCTAACAGGATACAGCAGGGATGATGTCACAGTCTGGGACCTCAGCTGGGAAAGTTCAAACTGAAAGATGAAAAGCTGGTGTGGGAAGAGCGTAATGGAATCATCAGGAAGTTTCTTCATTCACATGTTTGAGATTTGGCTGGGATGACTTGAACCCTGGGCTAAGGTTGAAGGCTTTTTAAAAAAGGTTTATTTATTTATTTTGAGAGCGAGTCGGGGGGAGGGGCAAAGGGAAAGGAAGAGAGAAAGAGAGAATCTCAAGCAGACTCCATGCTGAGCGTAGAGCCCATGTGTGGCTCCCTCTTACAACCCTGAGTTCACGACCTGAGTCAAAATCAAGAGTTGGACGCTTAACTGCCTGAGCCCTCCAAGTGCCCTATGAGCTACAGCTTCTGACCAGAGTGCCTGTACATGGCCTCCGTATATGGCTTAGGCTTCCTCACAGTGTGGCAGCCCCTGGGTAGTCTGACTTTTGACAGGGTGGCTCAGTGCTCCAGGAGCTAGTGTTCCGTAAGCAGGGAGAAAGCCATGTGGCCTTTTATGACCTTTCACTATAGTCCTTGATCTAAGTGGTCACAATCCTGTCCTGATTTGAGAGGAGAGAACACAGATTCTAACCCTCAATGGAAGGAACGTGGTGGCCATGTTCTCAAGTCACTGTAACTAGTATAAGCTATATAACATAAAAAGCCCAACTTAGAGTGGCTTAATGAATTTAAGTTCATTTCTCGAATCCACAACAGTTCCAGGCTGAGTCGTCTGGGTCAGGGAGGCAGCTCTGTTCTGCCAGCTGCTGACCTATATGCCACCGGAATCCAGCCTGGGAAGCTGGAACGTCACTAACTGCCTGTGACTTTGCTCAGCAGGAGCATCTGGCTGCCCACACTCAGCTTACACGCCTTCCAGGGAGCAGGAGTGAGCTCACCTGCCTTCCTCTTAGCCTCTGGAGCAGACAGCAGGGGTGTTTAGTTCCTGTCTTAGAGTTTCCCCCTGAGAAGAAGGATGATCAGTTGCTAGATGCCCCTCTTAGAGCAAAGAATACCCAGTAGAATACGAATGTTATCATCTCTCATCCCTTATTGACAGACATTTAGCTTGATAACATGCTATCGTAACATGTAATTCACACGGCAGCAAGCAACGTTTTCCTACAAATATCTTCAAATATTTTGACTCCAAGGAGTCCTGTCAGAGTTTCTAATCTCTGCATCTAGACCTACAGGATCCCATTAAAGACAGCAAACTCTCCTTTGTCTTCAAATGAGAGGTGGTCACTGAGGAATCTGGACAAGGTGGGAGAAAAAGTGGAGAAGGCCGGGGTGTCCTAGGATCAGGTGCTGGTGTGCCCATGATCCTCTCACTCTGTGTGAGCACTGTGAACAGCTTTATATGCCCCATCGCAGTCTTCACGTCCTTCTGATGAGAAAGGCGTTATCTCCATGTGGTGGATGGGGAAGTTTAGGTTCTAGGAGATTAAATGGCATATGCAAGGTCTTAGAGCTCGGGTTGAATCCCAGTGCTTTAAGTTCCCTCCTCCCTCTTGGAACACTGGATCTTAGGATACTCCCTTTTTTTTTTTTTTTTTAAAGATTTTATTTATTTATTTGACAGAGAGAGAGATCACAAGTAGGCAGAGAGGCAGGCAGAGAGAGAGGAGGAAGCAGGCTCCCTGCGGAGCAGAGAGCCCGATGCAGGGCTCGATCCCAGGACCCTGAGATCATGACCTGAGCCGAAGGCAGCGGCTTAATCCACTGAGCCACCCAGGCGCCCCAGGATACTCCCTTTTGTAGCCCAGCTGTCATACGGCGGGAAGCCCAGGCCACACAAAGAGGCCATGTATAGGACATTTCAGCCAGCAGGCCCAGCTAAGCTCCCAGCTGACAGCCAGTATCAGCTCCTGGTCATGTGACTGAGCCAGCTTGACTTCTTCAGCCCATTCGAGCCCCCAGATGGCTGTGGTCTTACAGACAACAGAAGCAGCAGAACTGCTCAGTTGAGCTTAGTCAATCCAAAGACCAGCGAGGGATCGTAAAATGGTTGTTGTGTTAGGTCACTAAGTTTTGGCAAGATTTGTTACATAGCGATGTGTAACCAAAACAGTAGCTACTCCTTCTTGGGGGAGTCCCAGCAGAGCCTGAAGAGGGGGTTTCTATTCCGGGGGTGTAAGTGGAATGGGGGCTTTTGATGATCCTTGATGAGTCCATTGCACTAGACTGGGTCTGTACATAACAGTTTTTTTGCCCCAGCAGGGGAAAACCTCACTGAGTCACAAGGCTGGGAGGAGAAGCTATGTGTGAGTGAGTTAACAGAAATCTGGGCAAGATTCCCAAAGTAAATAATGTTGATTCTCAGCACAAGGAAGGCATTGCTTAACGCTGCTAAAACTTGCATAAATAGTCATTGCTTTATGACTGATCTGCTATATTTTCAAATTTCAAAAAAGTAACCATAATAACCATCATTAAAAGAAATAACAGCGCTTGGGAATGCTTAAACACTGTGCACAGTTTCTGAGGGGCATAAGAGGGTCCTTATCCTTTGGAACTTCACAGTCCTGTGGGAAGGAGGTGGTGCCAGTATGACCTTCGGGTAGCTCCAGGGGGCACTTGGATTCCAAAGCAAAATCCAGCGCGTCTCTCTCACTTAAAGAGCAAGCGAGGGAGCTTACCACAGTTCAGCAAGATGGCTGCTCTTTGGCCTTACGTACGGAGGCATCTACCTGCAAACCCCTCCCCCTCAGACCCTTCCAGGCCAGTGGTTCTCAAATTTGGGGGCATCAAAATCATCTGGAAGTATGTAAAAAATGCAAATTCCAGGGTTCCTCTGAAAAAGATTCCCATTCCATTAGTCTGGGGTAGGATCCCAGAATTTTCCTTTTAAGGAGAACCAGATGTTTCTCGCACAGATGGGCCCCACACCACATCTGGAAGAGCACTGTAACCTCCAGCCTCCCCCAGAAGCGTAAGATGGAGATGGGGAGATTCTTCTGTAGGCCACACCTCCAAGGACCTGGATGGACCTGGGAAACAGGTCAAGATAGGGCTCTGGATTCCAAGCCAGGAAGGATCCAACAAACCTATCCAGAGCAAATGGCTTTCACGCTGTTTCTTAGAGGCCTAGGGCTTCCTCAGAGGTGCTGTCATATCCCCTCCACTCAACAGCTTCTCTTTTATCGGTTTTCTTACAGTAGGGTTCCAAGAAGGATTTCATTATAAGAAGCAGTTTTACTGGGACAGCTGGTTGGCTCAGTCAGTAGCGTCTGCCTTTGGCTCATCGGGCTCCCTGCTCAGCCGGGAGCCTGCTTTTCCCTCTGCCTGCCGCTCTCCCTGCTTATGTGCTCACTTTGTCTGACAAATAAATAAAATCTTAAAAAAAAAAAAGCAGCAGTTTTATTACTAAATGCTCTCCCTGCTTAAAAGGGCCCCCGTGTTGGTAAGGTTGAGGACCAAACAGGACCTTCAGACATTGATGGTGGGAATGGAAAATGGTGTGGCCACTGTGGAAGAGAGTTTGGGGTTCCTCAGTCGCTTAAACATACAATACCACAGGAGCACCTAGGTGGCTCAGTCGGTTAAACATCCAGCTCTTGGTTCCAGATCAGGTCCTGATCTCAGGGTTGTGAGAACGGGCCCCATTTTGGGCTCCATGCTCAGTAGGGAATCTGCTTGAGATTCTCCCCCTCTCCTGCTGCCCCTCTCCCTTCTTATACGATTGCTCTCTTTATCTAAAATAAAGTATATAAATAAAATCTTTAAACAGACACACACACAGACATTCACACACACAATACCATATGTCTCAGTCTGCTTGGGCAGCCGTAGGAAGCTAGTATAAGACCTTTCAGCCAGAACCCTAAATTCACCTTGTGACCAAGTTTCTAAAATTTTGGTCCTCAACCCAATTGGCTGACGGGCTGGCATTTCCCTTCTATATGTGATTAAATGATTATACAGCAAAATCAGCCCCTTCCTAGCTGTGAGCTGGCAGGGAAGTGTATCCTCGACATCCCATGAGATAAAGCTCCATGCCAGGGAGGCTGGGTGTCCTGTCTGTCTGGCCGTGATTCCATAATTGCCCTAAGGGAGACTCTATGTGGGGCCCCTGGGTGGCTTGGTCGGTTAAGCATCTGCCTTTGGCTCAGGCCAGATCTCAGGGTTCTGGGATCGAGCCCTGAATGAGGCTCCCTGCTCAGTGTGAAGCCTGCTTCTCCCTCTCCCACTCCCTCTGCCTGATCTCCTCTCTGGATATCTCTTTCCCTCTGTCAAATAAATAAATAAAATCTTAAAAAAAAAGTAGTAAATGTCTACGATGGAATATTATTTGGCCATGAAAAGGAACAAAGTGCTGCTAGATGCTTAAACATAGATGAACCTTGCCAACACGGTGCTGAGTGACAGCAGCCAGTCACAAAAGGCCACAGAAGTGTGGGATCTGTTCATATGAGACACCCAGAACAGGCAAATGCACATGGTAGAAAGAAGATTCCTGGATCCCAGGGGCCGGGGGGAGGGGTACTGGGGAGGAGCTGCTTCATGGGGATATGGGCTTTTTCGGGGGCTGATGAAGATGCCCTGCAACCATAGAGTGATGATGGTTGCCCTGTGCTGGGAATGGACCAAATGTCAGTACTAACACATTTTGTGTTATGTGAATTTTTTTTTTTTTTGGTAGATTTTATTCATTCATTTGACAGAGAGAGACACAGAGAGAGGGAACACAAGCAGGGGGAGTGGGAGAGGGAGAAGCAGGCTTCCCGCTGAGCAGGGAGCCCGATGCAGGGCTCAATCCCAGGACCCTGGGGTCATGACCTGGGCCAAAGGCAGATGCCAAATGGCTGAGCCCCCCAGGTGCCCCGTGTTATGTGAATTTTATTACAAGAAAAAACAAATCCCAACGCACAGATTTAGAACAACCATCTCATTTTTGGCTGGCAAGGAAGCTGAGGTCCGAAGAGGGGCATGAGCTGGTCAGATCCCCCAGCCTGTTGGGGCCCAGCCATGCGGCTGACCTTTGACCCCACCATGGCAGGCTGCTGTTCTTCCTCTGCACACTTGCTGCCGTCCCAGACTGCGGATCCTGGGGGCATGCAAAGGCCTGAGATGCATGCCACCCCGTTGTTTCCATAGCCGGGCCCCCTGGCTCCGGTGCAAAGGTCCCCCATGCCCCACCTGCAGAGCTCCGCGGCCTTTCTTCTTGCTCCTTCCCTCAAGTGTGTCAGTAAAAGAAGACCCTCGTCCGGCTTCATATTTGAGCAAATCTCCCCAAAGGCTTCACGGGCAGCTGCTACCTTCTGACGGGCTTGATAAAGGTTGGGTGGATGGAATTCCTTACATTGCAGACATTACGCGGTTTCCCAAACTCCAGCTGAGCGGGCGGTGTGGGGGAGCTGGAGGCAGCGGTCCTGGGACCCGCTAGGGTTAATCCCAGCCATGGGCCTTTGCGTGCAGTTGGCTCTCCCCTCTGGCTGTTGGACCACATGGATCTGTCATGTGGTAAGTGCTTAATGAAGAGTCTCCGGTGCCAGGGTTCCTGTCTTGGGGTCTTGGGGTCTTCCTGGGACCGTCTTTTTCATTTTAGTTAAAAGAATTCAGGAAAAAGGCCTCAGTTTCCTCAGCGCCCCGGAGAATAGAAAGCTCGAGGTAAGCTTGTATGTGAGAGTCGTTTTATTGGGTCGCCGTCAGAGATGGAATCATTCACCATTCTGGAAGGTGCAAGAGGAGGGGGTAACTTTTTAGCATTTACATTACATGTGAATGTTGGAGGGTGGGTCTTCTGGAACCAGGCCTCCAGCTCCTTGTCTAGTGTCTCAGGAAATAACTAAGTATTTTGCTTTGTCCCAGATCCTGACCATTCCTTACATCTCTTAGTTATGGCCTCCAGACTTATGGTGGATTTTTTGAAAAGTGCTTTAACATACAAAGGGGCAATTGCAGAACCCCTAGAATGTGGTGCTCTGGACATTTACTGAACTCAGCAGGTGAAAAACCTGGCTGAGAAGGGAAACCCAGCTCTGCTCACTTTCATCCAGGACCTGCTACAGGGTGGGGAGGGGGAGAGTGGGCTTCCTCAGTCTTGACAAGGTGACCCTCATCTCTGGGCATTTGGAAGATTATCCTACACCCTGAATTTGTACTTGGAGATCGACATCACACAGCAGGGATGATTGCGGACACTAATCACCATTTGGGTTAAAGTGGCAAAGGAGAAAACTTTTGCAATGCTATGGTTTGGGGTGACTATTTAGAACTCAAGGCTGAGGTTGACCTTGTACGTGGTTTCCGCACTGTGTGGACAGATGCCTCATTTCCCGATGCAGACTTCAACGAGCTGGGAAAAGTCTCCCAGCACAGGGAAGTTGAGGAATCGTTGCCATCTCCATTCCTCATTGGCGATTTCAAAATGCACAATCCTGCTCAATGCTCTGAGAAGTCCTGCAAGAGAGAAATCTGCTTTGGTGTTTTTGACCCACAGTTTTCAGACTTCAGAATTCTTTCTCTCTTCATAATCCTCATTTATACTCCATGAAAGCCAGCTTTCCTAGAACATACTTGGGAAATGCTGTCTGACGTCCAGTGGGTGCTTCTGGCCCATTGTGCCCCACAGTGAGGTTGGTGGGTAACTTTTGGCAGGATGCACGATAGAGAATCTTGCTGTGAAAATCCATGAAGTAAAATCATTTATTGTGCCTACTGGGCCCCTTCCCATACTGCGATTTTGTGGTTCTTTCTGCAACAACCACGAATCCACGGACACGTACTGCGTAGTGTATGCTAGCAGCTTTTTCTAGGCCACCGTGCAATCCGCATCAACCTGATGACCCCCATTTTACCAGTGGGGGCATTGAGAGCCAGAGAGGTCACATGAGGAGGTTGCTGGGTCACGTGGGTGGCAAAGCTAAGACTGAGGCTGGGGCTGGGGGGGCTCCACATTGACATTCCCTCCTCAAACACTGAGGGAGGGAATGGAAAATGGCGCAGCCACTGTGAAAAACAGTTCTGATGACTCCTTAAGAAGTTAGCCATAGAATCGCCACGGCTTGGTAGGCTCAGGCTGCTGTAACAGATACCACAGCCTGGGGGGCTTAAACAGCAGACACTTATTTCCTACAGTTCTGAGGGCTGGAGAGCCCAAGATCAGGGTTAGTGTCCGGGTGACCGCCCTCTTCCCGATTCGCAGAGGGCCGCCTCTCACCGCGCCCCTCCTCTGTCCCACGCCACAAGTTGCATTTTGCAGGCACTATTTCTGGAGTATCTGATTCCCACCGGAAACTGTTTTGGACCTTGGAAAATTCAATCATTTTAGGGGATTCTTTTTCCTCCTTCAGGGATTGTATTTCCCTTGGATTTGAAATGCAGCTCTGATATTTCCTGGTTGGGTGAGCTTGGGCCTCAGTTTTCTCATCTGTAAAATAGGATAATATCTCGTGTGTTCCTCCTTTGATCTTTTCTTCTTTCACTTCTTCCTTCCCTTCTTTCCTCTTTCCTTCTCCCTTAATTTCTTTCTCCCTTATTTTATTTTTCCATTTTTCCATAAACCCTGACCTCCCGTGTTAGTTTCCCCCTGGAAGAGCCTTAAAACCCCACCATGGGCCCTCCCTAAAATGGCTTGAGAGGTACTGATGGATTTTCAGTAACAGACCAGAAGAGAGGCGGCTGCTGATTAATTCCATGCCAGCCGGCGCATTCTGTGCTCTGCATCTAGAATAGGGCAGTTTCCAAGGTGACCGAGACTAGTGTGTGAGGACAAGGTGAGGGCCTGGAGTTATGAGCTGCCAAGCTCGTGAAGCACGCAGGCTTCCTCTGAGCCACTCGCGGCCCGCTGCTTGCCAACCAATTTAGCAACCGACTTGCGGCAAAGTATTCCCACAATATCTAGTGATCAGTGCATCTATAAATAGGACCGTAAGAACAATTTGGATAGATGTTAATATACGGGTTCAGTCTCCGAGTGACTAAACCTTGAGTTGTTTTGACCTCAGAGAGCCATCAAAAATCTGCTGCAAGGAACAATTCCGCAGTCATCTGTGGCAGCTGTTTCGTTCCTGTTCAACATGTCCTTGTGTGTGTAATTTACTAACATGATAATAACGGGCTTCTTGGCTCTTTGTAATTTACAAAGTGCCGTCACACACTTTTCATTTGATCCTTGCACGACAGGCATTATTACTGAGGTTCAGGGAAGACAGGTAACTCGCCCCAGGACATACTGATTGTGGGATGAATGGGTCTGGGTGGGGGGGGATGGTGAGGCTGGTGACGGTCTACACCCAACACAGGGCTGAAGATTAATAGTCACACGTTCTACCGACTGAGCCAGTCAGGCACCCCTTTTCCTTTGATTACTTTGCATGAAAAGTAGGCTTGCCAGATTTAACAAATAAAAATACAGGATGCTTCCTTAAATGTAAATTTCAGACAAACAATACTTTTTTTTTAAAAGATTTTATTTATTTGACAGAGACAGCAAGAGAGGGAACACAAGCAGGGGGGAGCGGGAGAGGGAGAAGCAGGCCTCCACTGAGCAGGGAGCCAGATGCGGGGCTCCATCCCAGGACCCTGGGATCACGACCGGAGCCAAAGGAGACGCCTAACGAATGAGCCGCCCAGGTGCCCCACAATAAATTTTTAATATAAGTATGTCCCATGGTGTATTTTATTTAGTAACCCTAATTAAAAATACTTGTATTAAAGCTTTTCTTTTAAAGCGATGAGAATCGCTTACAGAAAATTTTGAAAGATCATATAAGCAAAAGGAGGAAAATAGAAATTACTCCCAATTTTACCATCAGGTAATATTAGTAATTTAATATTAACTTAATATTGTGGCACATCTACCGTGACCTTTTTTACTATGCATATATTTCCATGTGTAAATTCCTTTTTTAAAAATAGGAAATGAGATTTACTGAATATACTACTTCAGACTTTTTTTTCCCATTCAATAATAAGGTACAAACATCTTTCCATGCCCTTATGTATTCTGTAATATCAAAATGACAAAATGGCAAGGTCATGAGTTGGATAGCATTCTGCCTTTAGCTAACCCCTCTAGGCAAACCCTTACATTGTTTCTAATGTTTCCTTATTACAGACTTGCCGCGAACAGTCTTTGCTAAGTCTCCCTGCACATCCCTAGGATAAATTTCTGGCAGTAGAATTTCTAGGTCAAAGGACATATGCAAACTTTTAAGGTTTTGGTTCTATATTGTCAAGTTGTCCTCCAGAAAAGTTCCAATTTACATTCCCACAAACAGTATCCCAAAGTGGCTTTTCCTTGAATATTGTCCACACTGGGGATTACACTAAAAACAAGAAAAATAAACACTCTGATTCTGAGTCCACCCTGACTCCATAATCATATTCAACACATTCTAAGTCATTCTTTTAAAAAAAATTTTTTTTAAAGATTCTATGTATTTATTTGGCAGAATGAGAGGGAGCACAAGCAGGGGGAGAGGCAGGCAGAAGGAGAAGCAGGCTCCTCACCAAGCAGGGAGCCCAATACAGGGCTCGATCCCAGAACCCTGGGATCATGACCTGAGCCGAAGGCAGATGCTAAACCTACTGAGCCACCCAGGTGCCCCCATTCTATGCCACTCTTAATGGTCTTATTTCTTCCTACCGAGTCTTCAATTCTAAAAGAGGGAGTAAATTAGACTGGGGATAAGAATTAACTACTGCTGTTCTGTCTTCGGCCCACGTCAGGCATCAGTCATCAGTGCTCGGCCTTTCTACTGAGTTTGCACGAGGCTTCAGAATCTTGATCACCCTAGTTTTGCAGGTGGGGGTGGTACTAATCCAAAACAATTGCTTCTCAGGGAAAATTCCCCTTTACAGAAGAATTTAGTTAATACATGGAGAAAGAATGGTAGAATTAGAATGGCATTGGTCATCAGTGGCTGTTTACATGGAAGAACACAATATTGAAGTCTTGCAATCTGAATTTGAGCAAGCCTCTAGATCCTACTACCAATTTGCAGGAAATAGAGAACACAGAGAAAATATTAAAGTGCACTATAAATGTGTATGCAGTGAAAGCCAGACTGCGGGAGACTCTGTAGAACAAATGACCTCTTTTTCTTTAGAAAAAAAAAAATGCATAAAGTAATGGAGGGGAAACCTATAGACTAAAAGCTAACTAAGGGGCACCTGGGTGGCTCAATCAGTTAAGCATTTGCCTTTGGCTCAGGTCATTATCCTGGGGTACTGGGATCAAGTCCTGCATCAGGCTCTCTGCTCAGTGGAGAGTCTGCTTCTCCCTCTGTCTCCCTCCCTCTGCTCCTCTCCTACTCGTTCTCTCTCTCAAATAAATAAAATCTTAAAAAAATAAAAGCTATCTAAAAGATATATCAATCAATCACAGTATAGGGACTTTATTTGGATTCTTTTTCTAAGATTTTATTTATTTATTTGACAGACAGAGATCACAGGTAGGCAGAGAGGCAGCCAGAGAGAGAGGAAGGGAAGCAGGGTCCCCGCTGAGCAGAGAGCCCAATGCGGGGCTCGATCCCAGGACCCTGGGATCATGACCTGAGCCGAAGGCAGAGGCTTTAACCCACTGAGCTACCCAGGCGCCCCTACCTTATTTGGATTCTTATTAAAAAAAACTGTTGGAGGGGCACCTGGGTGGCTCAGTGGGTTAAAGCCTCTGCCTTCAGCTCAGGTCATGATCTCAGGGTCCTGGGATCGAGCCCCGCATTGGGCTCTCTGCTCAGCGGGGACCCTGCTTCCCTTCCTCTCTCTCTGGCTGCCTCTCTGCCTACCTGTGATCTCTGTCTGTCAAATAAATTAAAAACAAAAAAAACAAAAAAACAACAACAACTATTGGAGGTGCCTGGGTGGCTCAATCGGCCCAGGTCATAATCCCAGGGTCCTGGGATGGAGCCCTGCATCAGGCCCCCTTGCTCAGCGGAGAGCCTACTTCTCCCTCTCCCTCTGCCTGCCAATCTGACTACTTGTGCTCTCTCTCTCTCTGTCAAGTAAATAATAATTTTAAAAACTTTAGGAAAAAAAAAAACTATTGGAAAGAATCTACTTATGAAGAAGTTCCAGAACCTAAGTCAGGTTCGGTGGGGTGAGGTTCGGAGCCGACGGCTAAGAAAGAATCCTTAAGATGTCTCTGGTGCAAAATGGTGGTTTATTAAAGCACGGGGACACAACCCATGGGCAGACTGAGCCGCAGCTGCCCCGGGTTGTGAGGGATGGCAGATTATATACCCTGCGGTTGGGGGAAGGTGAGGGGAAGGGAGGTTTCAACGGAGTTTTCACAAGCTAAAGAGGGCCTACCAGGTGCTGGGAGTATCTGGAGGTCTTCAGGCTTGATCCACGTTGTCCATTAACATCAAGATAGTTGGGAGATTCCTGGCTGGGTGTCACAATCCTGCTATCAAGCGTCTTTGTTAGTGAGATTTTGGTTCAGAAGAGATTTAACTATTTTACATTTCCTTCTACCTCAGCCTCCTTCAGTTTTGTGTGTGGAGGGGAGGGCTTGAGGAACTGAGTTATTTGCCTCTGGAAATTATCCATAGCACAAGGTAACTTCTTTGTTTGTGGATCTCTAGGACATTTGTAACTCAAGGGGAACTATTTGTTTCTCGTTTATGGTGGTCAGGGGTGCCTGAGGCATGCGGATGGAGAGGGGGTGGCAAGGTGCTAGCTTTTGCTTTGTTCTCAGCCAGCCTCCTGCGCCCTCATCACTTATAATATTTATGAGACAATTAGAAATTTGAACACTGGATATTTAATTACATTAAATAATGACTAATAATTTATGTGATAATAGTACCATGGCTATATTTTTAAAAAGAGTCCTCATCTTTTAGAGCAGTGGTCCTCAGTTTTGAGATTTTACCCTCCAGGACATTTGGCTATATCTGGAGACGTTTTTGGTTGTCCAAACTGGGGGAGGGGTGTTACCAACCTCTAATGGGTACAGACCACAGATGTCACTAAATATCCCACAACGAACAGGACAGCTCCTCGCAACATAGAATTATTTGGCACTCAATGTTAAGAGTGCTGAGGTTGAGAGGGCCTGTTCTAGAGATAAATCCTGAAAGATTTATAGGCAAAGTGATAGTAGGGGTGGGATTTGCTTCAAAATAATGTGTGATAGAGGAGAAGGATGAAGGTCTGGATTCATAGACTGGTTGACCGGTTGATAGCTGGGTTTGGGTATGGGGCTTCATTATATTTATCTCCTTTAGATAAGTTTGAAATTCTGTCATAAGAAGTTAAACCTTCCCATGAGGTGAATTGTCATCTTTGGGGTCCTCCTCTAAAAGGACCATATTTAACATTTTTGGGTGACGTTGAACATTTTCTAACCTCATTCACACAGAAATTGTGAGGCAGTTTATTTTTGGTGTCCTCTTATCTCTGCCGTCCTTAGTACCACAGGAAAGGTATGTAGGTTGAGCTTTTTCTAACTATTTCCTTATCTGCCAAAGGGATATGAATGAAGCTTGCTTACTTCCCTGGGGCTGCCAGGGGCTCGGGATTCAATGTTGGTTAACATTACCAAAGTTGTGATATCTTTCTTCCCTTAATATTAAGTGCAGTTTTAAATTTTGATCTAAAGTCTTTGCATTTCAGTGTAATTTTAGCCTCATATAATTAGTTGGAAAGTAATCCCTCCTCTTTAATTTTCCAAAAGAATTTGTATAAAACTGATATTTTTTCTTCCTTTCAAGTTTGGTAGAATTCACCTGTAAAGCCATCTGGACCAGGAGCTTTCTTCATGGAAAGGTTTTTAAACTATAAATTAATTTCTTTTTTTTTTTTTTAAAGATTTTATTTATTTATTTGACAGAGAGAGAAATCACAAGTAGGCAGAGAGGCAGGCAGAGAGAGAGGAGGAAGCAGGCTCCCTGCGGAGAAGAGAGCCCGATGCGGGGCTCCACCCCAGGACCCTGAGATCATGACCTGAGCCGAAGGCAGTGGCTTAATCCACTGAGCCACCCAGGCGCCCCGATATAAATTAATTTCTTTAGTAGATGTCCTGGTTGTCAATTCGTTCTTCAGTGAGCTTTGGTAGTTTGTGTCTTTCAAGAAAAGCATCCATTTCATCAAATTATCAAATTTACTGATATAAAGGTGTTCATAAATGTACCTATCATCCTTTTAATCTTTGTAGAATCTTTAGTGATATCTCCTCTCTCACTTCTTAAATTGGTAATTTGTGTCTGAAGTAAAGACTTAGAAGACAAAAATTCAACAGGACGATAGAATTGCTTTGTTCACATGAGAAAATCTACTTACGTTTGAAGCTTTTGGTTTTCTACATTTTTATAAAAATATTTCTTATACTGAATAAATGCAGCAGGGGGCTTATGGGAAGCAGAAGAGAGATAGATGAAAATCTGATTTGTAACCAGGCTCCATCTTTTTTTTTTTTTTTTTAAGATTTTATTTATTTATTTGAGAGAAAGAGAGAGAATGAGAGAGAGCATGAGCATGAGAGGAGAGAGGTCAGTGGGAGAAGAAGACTCCCTGCCGAGCAGGGAGGTGGATGTGGGACTCGATCCTGGGATCCAGGGTCATGACCTGAGCCGAAGACAGATGCTTAATCAACTGAGCCACCCAGGCACCCAGGCTCCATCTTTATGAGAGGAGGAACTGGGATATGTTGCCTTGAAGGATTTTTTTTTTTTTTTTTTTTTTTTTTTTTTGCGCATTCTGAGTTAGCTTCAAAGAATCTGATAGTTTTGGTCAGGGTCATTGACTCTTACATTCTGGATCCTTTCCAAACCATTGAGTTAACCACCTTCTTACTTTAGTAGCATGTGATCCTAAATGATGCCACCATGCCTGTTTACTCTCAAACCCTGAAGGTTCTGACAGCGACCATCTCAGATAATATCTGAGGTCTAATTTTCCAGGAAGCTTTTGGGGAAAGTTTGAAATAGTGACAAAACCATGGGTTTTGGATTGAGACAGACCAAAATTCAATGTTTGGACCCAGGGAAAGTTCTGAAAATTCTCTGAACTCTTACCTTCCTCATGTACAAAATGGGGATAATGAGAACTAATTCACAGTGCTTGTGGGATGTTTAAATGAGATAATACATAAGTCTAGCACATATAGCAACTCTGAGCAGATATCAAAGTGTGGTCCCTAGGCTGATAGGATCAACATCACCTGGAAACTCGTTAGAAGTGTAAATTCTTGAATTCTGCCCCAGATCTACTGAATCAGAAACTGTAGGGGGCAGGGCACCCCTCCTACAACAAAACTTTCCCCTTTCTTCTTCCCTTCCTTCCTTCCTTCCCTCCTTCCTTCCTTTCTTCCCCTTCCTTCCTTCCTTCTCCTTCCTTCCTTCCTTCTACAATCTGTTTTAACAAGCCTTCTAGGGGCTTCTAATAACTGGCCAACTGTGAGAACTCCTGGACTAGCATTCTAGCACATTCTAGCAGATGGTAGAATCTCAAGAAATGCTAGTTTTCTCCCCTTCTTTTTCTTTTAAAGTTTTAATTTATTGTAGCAGGAAAGACAGCACATGAGCACGGAGGGGAGGGACAGATGGAGAGGGAGAGAGAGAACCTCAAGCAGACTCCTTGCTGAGCCCAGAGCCCAATGTGGGGCTCCATCTCACCACTCTGAGATCATGACCTGGGCCAAAATCAAGAGTCAGATGCTTAACTGATTGAGTCACCCAGGCACCACTCCCCTTCTTTATGCTTTCTTGATAATTATTTTTCCAGCTTATTCTTGGCTTTCATACTAATTAAACTCTTCAAGAGTCAAGACAGTTTTTCTCTGTCTCATCGTCTTTTTTTCTTTCTCTTTGCAAAGTTCCTGGTGAGTGTTAGCATTCAGTAGGAGCCCAGAGAAAGTTAACGATATTTCCAGGTGCCAAACAAGGACAGAAGTGCCCTTGGCCTTACTTTTTCATTTGACTCATATAGAACCTTGGCTCAATCGTATGTCTGGAAGATGAAATGTTCGCTGTGTGCCGGGAGTGAATACCAATCTAGCTTGGGCACCAGGGATGCTGGGAGTGTGACGTCTTCTGCCGAGTATCAGCTAGGCACCACTTAACCCCAATAAACATAAAAGCCAGAGCACTGTCATAGACCGTTTGGTCTTGATTAAACAAGACATAATAAAACCTCATCAATTCACAGAAAGTGGAATGAAAGAGAGGAAGGAAGGCCAATAAATAAATGAAAAACCTCAGTTGTATAGAAACTGCTTTTGTTTTAAAAATGGCAATTTTAGGGCCCCTGGGTGGCTCAGTGGGTTAAAGCTTCTGCCTTCGGCTCAGGTTAAGATTCCAGGGTCCCAGGATCGAGTCCCATATCGGGCTCTCTGCTCAGCAGGGAGCCTGCTTCCCCCCAACCCCCACCTGCCTCTCTGCCTACTTGTGATCTCTGTCTGTCAAATAAATAAATAAAATCTTTTTAAAAAATTGCAATTTTATTTGCCTCACACTTTAGGTTGAAGAAAGTACCTAAATCTGAGACCAGTTAACAGTGACCCTGCATGACTGCTTTGAGAAATGAATCTAATCCCAGGTGCACTCTCAGCACAGTGACTTTAACATTCATGAAGCACTCACTAAACAATATTATTATTTACTGGTACTAAGAGTAGGTGGTGAGTGAATGTTTATTGGATAAGTGGTTAATTCAAAAGAGTGGTTAAATGAATGAATAAACTGTCAACTTGTTTGATCGTCAACTTTTCTTTAGTTTTCAGGGAAAATTATTCAATCAATAGCTAGTGAGTCCCATAACAGCCATGAAATAAGTACAGTTGAAACTCACCCCCGCCCCCCAAAAAAGCCCTTTTCATTATAGCTCTAAACTAGAAACGACCCAAATGTCCATCAAAAGGTGAATGAATAGGGTCTGCCTGGCTTAGTTGGAGCAAGCAACTCTTGATCTTGGGGTCATGAGTTCAAGCCCCAAGTTGGGGTTAAAGCTTACATTAAAAAAAAAAAAGATGGGGTGCCTGGGTGGCTCAGTGTTTTAAGCCTCTGCCTTCAGCCCGGGTCATGATCTCAGGGTCTTGGGATCAAGCCCCGCATGGGGTTCTCTGCTCAGCAGGGAGCCTACTTCCTCCTGTCTCTCTACCTGCCTCTCTGCCTACTTGTGATCTCTCTCTCTCTGTGAGGTAAATAAATAAAATCTTTAAAAAAAAAAGATGAATACAGAAATTATAATTCATCCATATAGTGGAATACTATTAAGCAGTAAAAAAGAACAAATTATTGATACACATAACCACTTGGATAAGTGTCAAAAACATTATAAGCAGAAGAAGCCAGACACAAAAGGGTACATACCGAGTGATTTCATTAATATCACATTCTAGATAAGGCAAATCTAATCTTTCATCTGAGAGCACATCAGTGGTTGCCTGAGGCTGGGAATGTGGGTTGGGACTGATTGCAAAGGGACCTGCAGGAACCTTCCACAGTGACGGAAAGTGTCTCTATCTTGGTGGTGGTGGTGGTTAAGAGAGTGTATGCATTTGCCCAAAGTCATGAATTGTACATTTAAAACAAAGGGTTGGGCGCCTGGGTGGCTCAGTGGGTTAAGCCGCTGCCTTCAGCTCAGGTCATGATCTCAGGATCCTGGGATCGAGTCCCGCATCGGGCTCTCTGCTCAGCGGAGAGCTTGCTTCCCTTCCTCTCTCTCTGCCTGCCTCTCTTGTGATTTCTCTCTGTCAAATAAATAAGTAAAATCTTAAAAAAAAAAAAAAAAGAATTTAAAACAAAGGGTTAATTGTCTCTAAATTATTATTATTTTTTTTAATTTATTTATTTGACAGACAAAGATCACAAGTAGGCAGAGAGGCAGGCAGAGAGAGAGGAGGAAGCAGGCTCCCCGCTGAGCAGAGATCCCGATGCGGGGTTTGATCCCAGGAACCTGGGATCATGACCTGAGCCGAAGGCAGAGGCTTTAACCCACTGAGCCACCCAGGTACCCCTACTGTCTCTAAATTATAACTCAACAAAGTTGATTAAAAAAAAAAAATGGAAGGAAGGGGCGCCTGGGTGGCTCAGTGGGTTAAAGCCTCTGCCTTCGGCTCAGGTCATGACCTCAGGGTCCTGGGATCAAGCCCCGCATCGGGATCTCTGCTCAGCGGGGAGCCTGCTTCCTCCTCTCTCTCTGCCTGCCTCTCTGCCTACTTGTGATCTTTGTCTGTCAAATAAATAAATAAAATCTTTAAAAAAAAATAATGGAAGGAAACTAGTTACTGTGTCTCCTAGGAAGGCCTGGAAGCCCCTCTTAGTGCCTGTGTGGATTCTGACTCTGGAGTGACATGGGGCAAAGGCTGTGAGACCTGCCCACTTTATTCTGCTCTGGCTGGAGAAGCCATGCCCCATCCACTCAGGTTCCTTCTTCTAGAGCTGGTCACCTGGGGAGGCCAGCGCAAGGGTGTGGGGCAATGTGGCCTAAAGCAATGTAATTGCTGCATGCAAATCAGGTATTTCCAGCTTGTTCCTCAGGCCCTCCTCTTGTTTTTCTCTTAAACTAAACGTTAACCTCTAATTTCAGCACTGACCTGGCATGTGTCCAAAATGCATCAAACACAATGTTCCAAGGCCTGAGGGAACCATTCAGAGGGCCCTAGAGAATCTTAACAAGCTGTCTCACCTTGAAAGGCTATCTTACAAATCGTTTTCCAAACTCCTACAATCACAGACATTCTGTGTGGCCTCCAGCCCAGCAGGAGTGTGGGTTTGGTCACCACAGAAGAATCTGGACTGAAATCCGGGATGGGAGCACAGACACCAAGGAGGTATTGTCTACCCAGCTAAGTAATCATCTTTTCATCCATCTATATATCTTCTCAAATAACATTTCACAACGTAAACGTAATTATTTGAAGCATGGAGAGAAACACACACAAAGAATCACCACCAAATGATTACCACCGATTCACATTTTCGTCTATTTTTTAGGAATACACACACACTCTCTCTCTCTCACACACACACACGTATTTATTTAAAATAAAAAAATAAGATCTTACTGTTACATTTTTGTTTTGTTATCTGCCTTGGCCAACACCTAGTTCGGTGAGAACGTGTCCTCACGCCGTTAAATAGTCTCGGTCAACTTTCTGTCAGTCAGTCACTTAGTCAGTTCTTGCTGTAGAACAAGCAACCTCAAAATCTTAGTACACATATGTGGTAAATTAGTTCTCACTTAGGGGTTTGTGGGTCAGTGGACTCTGGTCCGTATGTCTCCATCTCGTCCCCCAGGATCAGCACACTAGTTCCAGCATGTTCTCAGGAGAGACAAGAGAAACACAAGGGGACACTCTCATCCACTTCAAATCTGGACTGATTTTACATCTGCGAACATCCCATTGGAGAAAGCAAGTCACACGGGCAAGCTCGAAGTGAAGGGACAAAGAAACCAACTCTGCCGTTTGTGGTGGAATTGCAGTTACATGGCAAAGGGCATGGATACAAGGAGGGAGGTAAGCTTGGGGCCGTTAACACAATCTCCCACACGCTTCATTTTCGGTGATGCACATGGATGCTCACGAATTCATTTATTTACTCATCTAGTGTTATGTGCCAGCAACTATTCTGTCTTACAAATATTTAATTCTCAAAACACAGCTATGAGGTAAGTGCTATTAGTAACCTCATTACACAGATGAGGAAACTGAGGTACAGAGAGGTTAAACAGTTTGCCCATCGTCATCCAGCTGGTAAGTGGGGGTGGGGGCGGGATGAGGTGGGGGAGGTGGGGGGGAAGCAAGGACGTCTGCATCCAGAATCTGGGCGGGAAAGTACCATGCTAGGCAGCCTCCCCCTTGATTTGTCCCTTAGCTCCCTGTCCCCACTAGACTGTGGCCAGCAACTGAGCCCCCAGGGCAGTACTCAGCCCTGGAGGCGTTCAGGATATAGTTCTTGAATGAGTTTAATCATTATCTTATTAAATCTTTCAGTTGGCTCAGGTATGTTTGGCTAATATATACTGTACGGGCTGAACTATGTTCTCTCAAAATTCAGATGTAGAAACTCCAGCTGCCACCAACTCAGAATGTGACTGTATTTGGAGAGGGCCTTTACAGAGGTGGTTAAGTTCAAATGAGGCTGTTAGGGTGGGTCCCTATGCAACCCGACTGGGGTCCTTATACGAAGAGGACACTTGCCCACCCGGAGAGTCAGCAGGGATGTGTGTGCACAGAGGGAGGACCCCGTGAGGACCCAGCGGGAAAGCCGCCGCCTGCAGGCCAAGGAGAGAGGCCTCAGAAGAAACCGAATCTGCAGACAGTTTGATCTCTTGATCTAGCTTCCAGAACAGTGAGAACACGCATTTGTGTTCTTCAAGCCTCCCAGCGTGTGGAATTTTGTCACGGCGGCCCTTGCAAGCTAACACATACGTCATGTTGCTATAAGCATCAGAGACGTGAAATCTTTCCTCAGCTGGCTGAGGAAGAGCGGACAGCAGAACTTTGGGGGCCCATCTGCCTTGCTCAGGAATGCAGCTATGAGGGTTGGCGGGAGGCTGGCCAGGGCTCTGTAACTCCTTCTGAATGAGCACTTCATTTCCTTCTGTAGGTTTTCTTTAAAAAAGAATGCAAACAATAGGGTGAGAATTATGGACAGAATTTAGAATCTTGCGATCCACGGGCAAGACGAAGAGAAGAATGTTAAGACTGAAAATTTTTGCGGCTCAAACACACCCCTTACTTTTCCTTCCTCACAAACCTCCTAACAGATTCATCAACAAACACCCGGTGTCTGTTACGCCGAGTCCTGTGCTGGGTGCTGGGACCACCCTGGTCACAGGACAAGAAGTACCTGCTTCCCATGGGGCATGCCTCCAAATTCTCACAAGCAACTAAAATATTTCAACCTGAAATGTTGCATAAGGGTCACTGAATAATAGATTTCCATATCCATGAATTCACTTTCTCATGGATTCATTCATTCAAAAATCTATTTAGTGCTTACTAGGTACCAGCTGCTGTTCTAACCACAAAAGAAGGGGCTTCAAGAAGATGTTGTCACTGTTATCTAAAGGCTCAAGTTTAATAGATGAGTGACCGGTAAGCTCATGGGCCAATGGCAGTAATGGGGATGGAGTAAGGCAGTAGTACTATTGTGGCGCAGGGGACTGTGGTTATGCAGGGGACTGTGGTCATGCAGGGGACTGTGATAGTACGAAAATCCTGGGCAAGGCATGGTCACTCTGCTGAAAGCATAGGGAAGGCTCTCAGGGCAGGGGAAGTTTATCCTTAGTCTTGAAGGATACCTTGTGGATTGGAGTGGTTGTGGGTTCTGGTCAAAATGGAGCTAGATTAGGCAAACGGGGGAAGTTTTCTGGAGCCCACAGGGACTTTCCTAGAACCCATAGGAAACAGGGTCTCCCAAGGCCTGGGACCAGGAGCTGGACAGACTTTGGAAACCTAAGTATAAGATTTCATCTGACTTGCCAAAGCTGCGAGGTCTCTATCTCTTCTCCTCTCTGCCCATCTGCTTCCCGTTCCCCTTCAATAGATCAGCCTTCTTGATTTTTCTGCCCACCCACAGCTCCTGAACGGACCCATCTTTGAGTCAAGCAACCAGCAAAATCTGACTCATTTATTTGAGGCCGAACAGCATATTCTTGGGAGAAAAACTTCTGACTGACCTGTTTCCATCAGGTGTCCACTCTTGATCCAATCAGTTATGGTCTGGGATGGGCGGGGCTGCTGATAACAGAAATGGCTGCCAGGGCCCATTCCAAAAGGTGGGAGAGGGGGGTCTCAGAAAGGGGTGAAGTGAGCCACAGTGACATCACAGAAGGCATCTTCCACAAGGTGTGAAGGTGGGGAATTGATTATGGCTTTTAATTTAAAAACCCTTCAAGAAAACTGGCAGCATATGAGATGAAGAGTAGCGAATACCACCGGTGCAAGTCAAATTCCCAAACCAACAAGAACAATTAAACACAAAGCAGTATATAGCAAAGCTTAGATAACAAATACCAGAGGATTAAGTAATAGAATCTTATGAGATTTCTAGAGTCAGTTTAACCAATAAGGAGGGGGGTAGTCAAATTCAGGGGGTCAATCTGGGCCCTAGGAAGGAGTTAGAAACATGGGAATAGGAAAAGAGCAGGAAAAAGAAAAAAATAAAACCTCTCCAGGTGTGGGGGACTACAGCACAGAGGAAGGGGAAGGGTCTGGAATTCCCATCTGTGGGGCTCCCTTGAGCTTGTGACCTTGCTGCGCGTGGCCATTTTAATCGGATAGACATGATTGGGCAGCTTTCCCAGAGAAGGGACGTTCCTTTCTCTTTCAGGTCAAGAATTTCCCAGAAGCCTTTGCGACTGCTGGAATTTCTGTTATGAAATTCAGAAATCCTGATGATTTGGGGACAGCACTGTTATTACGAATACCAGGACATCTAAAAATGACAGGCAGGCAGACAGAAAGAGGGGGAAAAAAAGAGAAAAATTCATAGAGTAGGACTAAAATATGCCAAAATGTGTCCTTTTAAAGACCATGTCATCAGAGAAGGGGAAAGATAATGATTATAATCTAGCTTCTATTCCCAGTCTTCCAAAGGTATCAAAGGAAGGCAAATGTGTTAGCCCTGAATCCATGTCTTTCAGGGCCTGCCAATGGCCAATCTGAGATACCTCATGAGAAAGAAGAAAAAAATGAGTAAGTTGAAGGCGGCGCATTCTCTCCTGGGTGACTCTCAGAGAATGGTCTGAGGGACTCTGGGGGAGTGACGTGCTTTCCCAACTGTTTAAGGGAATCCATGAAGTTGAAAACCTTTTTTTTTTTTTTAAATTAAATTAAATGTTAATTTAATTTAATTTAAAAATTAAATTAACATTTAATTTAATTTTTAAAAAAGATTTTATTTATTTATTTGAGAGAGCACGAGCTGGATGGGGTGGGGGAGGGGCAGGGGGAGAAGCAGACTTCATGCTGAGCAGGGAGCCCAACAGCCAGCAGCTGGGCTCCATCCCAAGACTCCCGGATCATGACCTGAGCCCAAGGAGACACTTAACCGACTGAGCCACCCAGGCGCCCCAAAACTCTTATAATAATAATATTAAGACTTCCTTTGCCCTTTCCTCTGTGTTTATATTTGCACTAATGGCGCAAAAGCCATGGTGGGGCCCCACGATGAATCCAGACAGTGGCACTAACTGTCCCGTGGTTCTGGGGGCGTTCGATTGTTTTCATCGTGCACTTGCGTGAAAAGAAAGGCCAGCTTCACTTAAGAATCTCCTTGATGAGCAGTACAGTTCTTGATGTTATGCAGCTGTGAGCCCTGCCTGCCCATCCTTTCAGGATTCTGTGTTTCAGGAATGAGAGTGTTCATACCGCTCTTGCACACTGTCTCTCAGGGGAAAACCCGTACCTCGCGGAATTGGGAGCTGAATGAACTACAGGCTTTTTCCCTAGAACTTCAGTTTTCCTAGAAAGAATGACTGACAAGCTCACGATTGGGGCTTGGGGACTGGACAGACACGTTCTTGAAAGAAACAAGCCTGTTACTTTAAGGAAAACAAATGAGAGCATTCGTTGCCAGTGGTGACACTGAGGCTTTTAAGTGAAAATTAGGATTTTGGAAAACTAGTACCGGCCATTTTGAACCTTACACCTTCCCAACACTTAAAAGACCTTTTTTTCTGGATAATATTGGTGGTGATACTAACACATGTGGTTTTTTAAAGTACCGTGAATTAAAATGCGTCAACATCTGGAAGATGTGCATGGCTCAGTGAATCACTATTTCCAAACGACAATGGGTGAGGTTCTAAGATCATGCCTGGGTAAAAGATCCATTCAAAGTACAAAATAAACCAGCGGACTTTAATTTAAGAGAATATGAAAAGTTCACTGATACAGTTTTAGATGTCATATTGCAACCAACCTTTAAGAAACCATCACTTGTTGAGCTTAGAGGGAGTATACAAAGAACATTCAGAATTATCTGGAAAAAAAAAAAACCTATTAATGTTCCCCCTTTTTGTTACATATTTGTGGAGGCTAAATATATGTTCATGTACTTAAACCAAAACAACTTATGTTACAGATGAAATGCAGAAGCAGATATGACAATCTAGCCTGTCTTCTATTTTAAGCCAGAAATACATTTGTAAAAATGTAATTTTTTTGTTTTAGAAGATATTTTTTACAAAAAATGCTATTTATGTTAATATGTAATGGATCCATTCCTCTTAAAGTAATTAATAAGTATTCTAAGTACTTTCCAGTTTTAGTTTTTCATACAGTAAATTTCACTGGATGTAGTCTATATAGGCAAAACTTTTTTGAGTCCTCAATAGTTTAAAGAATGTACAGGGGGAAACATAAAGAGTGTACGGTTTGAACACATAGAAGTTTATTTCCTGTTCCTGTAACAGCCCAAGGTAGAAAGGTCAGTGGGCAGCTCTCCCCTGCACTGTAATTAGTCACTTAGTCTTTTCCCATGTGGTACCGACTCTTACTGAGGCCATCATGTGCTCAGTTAATACAGGGAGAGAGCAGGAAAGAAAGCACTTGGGAGGTTTTTATAGACCAGCCTGCAAGGGTCCCATTAGTTCCTCGCATTCTACGGGCTAAACTCAGTCACGTGATCATTGTTAACTCTAAAGGAGGCTGGGAAATCGGTCTAGCTGAGTGCCCCTGGAGACGAAGGAAGATTTAGTGTGGAAGGCCAGCAGCTCCCGACATGCCATCCCAGGCTATTATTTTTTTCTTATCAAGATTATTTACAGTCTCTTAATCTTTTTATTATTTGCTTATATAATTTTATTTTTTTTAATTAATTTTTTTGTGTGTGTTCCAAAATTCAGTGTTTATGCACCACGCCCAGTGCTCCATGCAATCCATGCCCTCCTTAATACCCACCACCAGGCTCACCCAAAGCTCACCTCCCTCCTCTCCAAAACTCTGTTTGTTTCTTAGAGTCCACAGTCTCTCAGTTTGTCTCCCCCTCTGATTTCCCCCAACTCATATAATTTAAAATTCGTCATTTGAAATAGTATAGACTCACAGGAAGTTGCAGAGATAGTACAAAATCTTGTGAAGGCTTCCCCCAAAGGAGACACCTTCTAGAGCTGTAGACAACGAAGCTAGTAATTGACTTCAGTGCATTCCTGTTAAGTAGACTATAGACCTTACTCAGTTTTTATCATTTTTTAAACCTACATTCATTTGTGTGTGTGTATGTGTGTGTGTATTTCTATATCCTTTGATTTCTAAAAACTGTCCTATAGTGTATGTTTTAATATTCTGAGTTGTCTGAGATCCCTTTTGAGAAGTGAGTGTGCTGTTGGGGTGCCTGGGTGGCTCAGCCTTTCAGCGCCCAACTCTTGATTTCAGCTCAGGTCATGACCTCAGCATTGTAAGATGGAGCCCCGAGTCAGGCTCTGTGCTCAGTGGGGAATCTGCTTGAGATTCTCTCTCTCTCCTTCTCCCTGCCTCCCATCACTCTCTTTCTCTCTCAAATAAATAAGTCTTAAAGAAGTAAGTGTATTATGGGGCACCTGGGTGGCTCAGTCGGTTGAATGTCTGCCTTTGGCTCAGGTCATGATCCCAGGGGCCTATGATCCAGTCTTGCATCGGGCTCCCTGCTCAGTGGGGAGCCTGCTTCTCCCCCTGCTTGTGCACACACATGCACTCTCTCTCGGTCAAATAAATAAACAAAATATTTTTAAAAAGGTGTGCTATAGGGCTGCCTGAGCGGCTCAGTGGGTTAAGCCTCTGCCTTCCGCTCAGGTCATGATCTCAGGGTCCCGGGATCAAGCCCCGTATTGGGCTGTCTGCTCAGCAGGAAGTCAGCTTCCCCCTGTCTCTGTGCCTGCCTCTCTGTCTGCTTGTGATTTCTCTGTCAAATAAACAGATAAATAAAATCTTTTTTAAAAAAAGGTGTGCTATACATAGTAAAGAAATAAAAAGTGTCCAGGGAGATATATCTTAATCCTCCCTGATATGCCAAAATGGGTGGGGTCAGAGGGGGCTTATTTCTTGCAAATCACACTTGTACAGCCTCGTGCTCTAGAAAGAACATGAACATTGGAGGCAGACACAGCTGGGTTCAAACCAACCCCTACTACCTCTCACCCGAATGACTTCGGATGGGCCACTTAATGTCCTTGAGCCTTCTCTATCCGTCTGCAGCATAATATAGTCCTGACTTCCAGGATGCTATAAGGACAAAGTGAGATCATATGCACATAAAAAGAAATGATCACAATGCCTGGTACAGTTGTCCTTATAATCAGGAACATAAGAAGTACCATGTCCCGTGGGGCTTCTCCTTAGAATATCTGGCAAATTAGGGCAGGAACTGGGATTGCTAACCCCAGCCCCAGGAAAGCACGCCATCCAGTGAAGATACGGGTCCCAACATCTTTGGGCATGTCAAAATTCCAAAAGGAAATTCCCTCCTCTCTGCCTTCCCCCTGTAACTGCTGCGTGCATAGCTTGACATAGTTAAATCTGGGAATTTTGAAATTTGGGCACCAAAAGGAACCTTTAATGTCACTGAGCAGAGAGGACTCAGTTTATAGTTGAGGAATCTGGGGCTCATAACGGGAAGGCTGTGGCCAAAATCAGACACAGCAGGTTAGACACCATGACAGCCAGAGCCTACACCCCTACCTGCCGGTTCTGAGTCCTTCCCACTACGCCAGCCTCTGTCCCTGTGTCTTCAATGTTCTTTCCTCTTCCTCTTCTTGTGTCCCCTCCTTCTCTAAGCCCTCCTTTGAAAGCCTGGGTTTTACAGCTTCTTGGTCTGAATTTCCTTAATTTGAGATCATGCCAACATTCCTCCCCTCCTTCACGCAGGGCTTAATTCAACCGTTATTGACCGATTGCTCTTTGATGCCAGTGTGAGTCTAGACCTTGAGCGTACAGCTGGTTATCAGAGGGTCCCAGTCCCCTGACGTGGGACGGGGAAGCTAGCGCCTCAGTGTCACTTGAGAACATCTAACTATGCACTCGTGTCTTTGGGGTTCAGAAGTCCTACAGGCATCAGAGAGATTTTAAATCAACCCAACGGTGTATTTACATCGCCTAATCTGCATTTTAGGTCCAGTTTAGTAACAATTATTTATCTACATAGCCAGCTTGAAATTCACATTTCCCTGTAGTACAGAGGGAAGGAAACCCTGTGAAAGGCTCATGTTTGATTAATCAGGGAGGAAACAGGCATACACAGACCTAAGAGATTGGGCTGTCTCACGTTAGCCCCTGGGTTCATGAATTTTCTGAAGCATGGTTTCCTGCCCTTTCAGCCTTACAAACTGCAGAAGAGGGATGGAATGCGAAGACTTATTTGAGTCAGTACAGTATAAAATCAAAGCTTACCGCATTCCATTCTTTCTAGAAAGCAGCTACCTTAGTATACTTAATCATCCATTGGCATCGTCTTTCTAAACTAACACATATTTCCTTTTCATGTTAGTTCAGTTGTTAAAGAGGTAAAACTGAGTTTTTTTCTCCTTCAAAATTTATTCCCTTTCCAGTGGAGGTACTGTGGGGTGGTACAGAGTACAGAGATTTGGAATGAGGCTTTGAGATTTTTTTTTTTTTTAATAAGCTCTACTCCCAAGTTGGGGCTTGAACTCATGACCCCAAGATCAAGAGTTGCATGCTCTACTGACTGAGCCAGTCAGGTGCCCCACAAATGGAAAGTTTTTTGGTTGAAAATATTTGTGTTGGGTGATGTTCTTATCCTGTGCCTACACCCAAGACATTCATTCAAAAAAAATTATTAAATGGTATTAGAGTGGGATGCAAGGTTTTTTTTTTTTTTTAAAGATTTTATTTTATTTATTTATTTGACAGAGAGAGATCACAAGTAGGCAGAGAGGCAAGCAGAGAGAGAGAGGAGGAAGCAGGCTCCCCACCAAGCAGAGAGCCCGATGCGGGACTCGATCCCAGGACCCTTGGATCATGACCTGAGCCGAAGGCAGAGGCTCAAACCACTGAGCCACCCAGGCGCCCCAAGGTTTTCCAAGTTGTAGGTCACAACATATTGACAGGGATCATGAATTCTGTTGGACTGCAACTGACACTTAAAAAAATGAAATAAAACCAAAACAGTAGAATAGAAAGCATCAATGTGAATTATGTGTAGTAAGGGTAAATTTGTTACACGAAACTTTCGATTCAGCTATATTTGTACGTGTGTGTGTGTGGCATTGTGTTATAAAATTTATTTCTGATTGTGGGTCCCCAGCAAAGATGTTGGAAAACACTGCTACAGTGGTTACAAGTATAGGCTCTGTAGGGAGACAGCGTGAATTCAAATCCTGGTTCCATTATTTTCTAGATGTTTGATTATTTTATTTTTTTTTAAGATTTTATCTACCCACCTGTCAGAGAGAGAGAGAGAGAGAGAGAGAGCAAGCACAGGCAGACAGAGTGGCAGGCTCCCTGCCGAGCAAGGAGCCCGATGTGGGACTCGATCCCAGGACGCTGGGATCATGACCTGAGCCAAAGGCAGCCGCCCAACCAACTGAGCCACCCAGGCGTCCCTAGATGTTTGATTATTTGACGATTACTTAAAATCTCTGTGAAATGGAGGGGCGCCTGGGTGGCTCAGTGGGTTAAGCCTCTGCCTTCGGCTCGGGTCATGATCTCAGGGTCCTGGGATCGAGCCCCGCATGGGGCTCTCTGCTCAGCAGGGAGCCTTCTTCCCCCACTCTGTCTGCCTCTCTGCCTGCTTGTGATCTCTCTGTCAAATAAATAAATAAAATCTTTAAAAAAAAAATCTCTGTGAAATGGGGATCATGATAGCTTATAACCTAGAGCCAGTGCATCCATTAGGACCAAGAGGCATGAGGGCATAGTGACGAGGGCTCATCATCCTTTTAGGATCCCCACTAAGGCGCTTTGTTAAAGTCAGAAGAAGAAAAAAATGAACCTTCGGGGTTGAAGAAAAGGTTTTAATTTTCTCCTATCATTAAAAACACGAATTTTGAGGGCCCCACAAAAGTCTATGACAGTGGGAGGGGTCCTTCAAAGCAAAAGTACCTTGGGCGATGAAAGTTGTAATGCAATTGTGAACTGACCTGACAGGTGGGGCGACCAACTTGTCTCCGTTTGAAGTCGACAGTCCTGCCTTCTAGGGGCTCCCCTCAGCCTAGGGAAAAGATGGCCAGTCAGGCACCCCCTGATAAGCTTGTCGTGAGGGTGAAGTTAGAGGACTGCTGACAAAGGATGGCAGATGCCAGGCACCGCAGAGACTACGAAATGCTTTAACAAGGGTCAGGCACTGTGCTAGCCTCTGAGAGTTTTCAGGTGGATAAGATACCCAGGCCAGCCGTTGTGAAGCAGCAGAACATAGTGGCTAAGTGTGACCTCAGCAGTCAGACAACCTCGGTTCAAATCGCAGCTCTGCCATTTATCAGCTTTGTGATCTGAGGTGAGCTTCTCAGGCTTTCTGTGCCTCAGATTGCTTATCGGTATGATGGATATGATCGTACTCGTACCTACTTCACTGGGAAGTTGTGAATATTAAATGAATTGGTGCTATGGGGCACCTGGGTGGCTCAGTCGTTAAGCATGTGTCTTCACCTCAGGTCATGCTCCCAGGGTCCTGGGATCAAGCCCCACTGGGCTCCCTGCTGGACGGGAAGCCTGCTTCTCCATCTCCCTCTGCCTGCTTGTGTACCCTCTCTCACTGTGTCTCTCCCTGTCAAATAAGTAAATAAAATTTATTTATTTATTTATTTTTTAGTAAATACAAATTTTTAAAAAATGAATTGGTCCTTTAAAAATATTGAGAACAGGGCACCCGAGTGGCTCAGTCGTTAAGTGTCCAACTCTTGATTTCGGCTCAGGTCATGATCTCAGGGTCGTGGAGACTGAGCCCGGCACTGGGCTCTGTGCAGTCTGCTTCAGATTCTGTCTCTCCCTCTGCCCCTCTCCCCACACGCACGCATGCACGTTCTCTCTAAATAATAAAAATCTTTAAAAAAATAAAAATACTTAGAACAGTGTCTTGCATATGATAAGCATTCACTAAGTCTTAGATATTTAAGGATATATCAATTATCAACTTGAGCTGCGATAACAAATTAGTACAAATGGGGTGGCTTAAACAACCGAAATTTATTTTCTCACAGTTTCGGAGACTGGCAGTCCAAGATCAAGGTTTGCAGGGCTCAGTGTCTGGTTAGAGCTCTCTCTGGCTGGCAGCTGGCTGCCTTCTCGCTGCGTCCTCCCATGGTATGTATATGAAGAGGAACAGCAAGTTCGCTGGTGTCTTTTCTATACATCCTACTGACCAGAACTGAGCCATGTGCCCAAGCTTAGATCACTCACTGGCAAAGGACAATGGGGTCACCATGACTGGTTTAGTGTAATGGTGATTCCTCTAGATATAACTGGTCTTGAGTTGGCGAGTCGGAAGAGGAGAAAGGCTGGGGTAGGCTTCTGACAGTGTGCCATGCGGAGCTCACAGGCTGCCTGGGAAAGCCAGACTAAATACCAACACAATACAAAGTGGAAAGGTGGACTTAATGGTACAAACTATTGTACCCGAGTTTTCGTGTCCGAGAGACCACGAAGGAGCCAACACCGATGCAATCACAGGAGGGTTTATTTGACACGCTTAAGCTTGGGCCCAAGTATACCCGACACAGCGGAGTAGGGACTTGGACCCCGAGCTTAGTTAAGGCAGGGGTATTTATAGGTTCCTGTCACTAAAGCAGGGTGGGGCTTCTTAGAACTAAAGTAAAGTAGGGGAAAGTTCAGCCCTTGGGCACAGGGTCTGAGATGGCTGCGGGAGCTAAGATGGCCGTACTTATGCTAAGGCTAAACCTGAGGTGGGATGGCCTTAATTTTTCTCGGCCTCCACACAAACAATGATGACGTGTGAGGGATGTACTTCAGGGATGTGACAGGCATGTGAATTGGGCAAAGAAGTAGTGCAGAGAAGAGGAACACCAGGAAAAAATGTGGGGAACCAGCAAGCACACAAGGGAGTCAGGGGCCCACAGGAGTGTGCTGGAAAGGAGACTTCCAGAGGCAGGTGTGAGTGATGAATGACAGGAAACAAGGAAGGAGAAGTGGAGTGAGCCCAGACCAGGGAGGCCTTGAATGCTGGACGAGGGAGCTCGGACTTGGTCCTGAGAGCAGCTGGGAGCCTTTGATCATTTGGAGCACAGGAGTGGCTGATGAGTTGGGCGTCCAGGGAAAGCCCTGTTCCTCAGTCTGGGGTATGCGCTTTCCAGGGGCGACATGGAGTTGAGGTTGGAGTTTTTTGTTTTTCTTTTTAAAGATTTTATTTACTTATTTGACAGAGAGAGAGAGACAGGGAGATAGGGAACACAAGCAGGGCGAGTGGGAGAGGGAGAAGCAGGCTTCCCGCTGAGCCGGGAGCCCTATGAAGGGCTGATCCCAGGACCCAGGGATCACGACCTGAGCCAAAGGCAGATGCTTAATAACTGAGCCACCCAGGTGCGCCGAGGTTGGGGTTTTTGAGGCCACAGGGTAAATGGGTGCATGTTTGTTTATGCAACTGAATGGTTAAGGGAGAGGAACTTAGGAAATGTATCCAGCAAGCAACTTAAATGGAAACAGTGTTTCCAAATCTTTTTTTCTGTATGATTTCAGGTTAGAGTTAGCCAAAAAGAAAAACTGGCATAAAATTTGGGAGTTGGAAGAGAAGCCCAGCCATTACTTTTAGACTGTCATCATGGTTAAAGGCAGTGACAGGTGAAGGGGTACCAGTGAGTTCCAGCCTGTCCTAGCCCTTCCCTACCCCAGACCAGCTCATCTATCTAAGTGCTGACCTTGAGGACAACGGCCGCCCCAGGCCCAGCAGCCCGCAGCCTACACAGGTAACGGCTCCTTGTAGATCTCTCTACCGTCACCCCTTTGCATCCCACTGTGGTAACAGACCTACCTCTCAGATGACTGTCTGATCTCTCCTTTCCAACCTGTGCTTCTCAGCTCCTCCCATCACTGTGAAAGGTCTGATTCCAACTCCCTTGTCCCCGAGCCTCTCCGACTGAACGTGGATTGATATATGTCATTTCCTTTTGATGCTGCCCTTGGCCCCGAGGAAAGGGAGGTTTTGATAGGAAATAAAAAGAGGAAGTACTCTTAAGGCTGTGGCACTATTTGAAGAGGTGAACCGGCATGGGACATAGTAGGCAGTAAGCCGCTAGGCCAGTGAGGACCCAGTTCAGGTCGGGGATCTAAAGGCCACAGAGAGGAGTGTGTCAAAGGAAAAATGGTTTCCGCGCCCTGCTTTCACCGGGACCTGCCTCTGAGGACCGCTTCCTCAATCTGTTCTGGCTGTCAACATGGCTTGTTGAACAATGGCTCCTAACAGATGATGCTTTCATTCCCGAGAGAGAAACAGAATCAGAGAAAAAGGACAAAGGCAGGAGCAGTGGAAAATAGAACGCGGAGAAGAAAGTCACACAATGGATTCACGAATCTAGACAGAAATTTGGGAGTTCCTTTTATGGCACTGACTTCATAAAACCTCTTGCTTTGTTGTCTTCATACTTGGGATCACAGAAGAAACAGTTATAAGTAGATTTGTCCTTGCTTTCTCAGTAAAACTATTACTGAGAATATTGTCTATTACATTGTTCATGGTCCTATACATAGAGATCCATGTAAGAATTGTCCTTTCAGGACGATTTCAGGGTTCAAAAATGAAATTTTGAGTCTTCCAATAGTCTGGAAAACACTTATAAGGCAAGGAAAATATGACACCTATTTTCTTTTTTTCCATGGCTACCAGGAAACTCAAAGGTATGTATTCTGCTTGAAAGTAGAAGTGTTCTTTAATCGAAGTTGGTATTATCATTCTGTACTTGGTTCCTCGAGAATCTGCAATACACTCTGAAAAGGTTCTTTGTGGATGCGTGAGGCAATTTTGTCTTTAATGAATTTGTTAAAGGTCCTCCCTTTTGCCTTTTTCTGGGGTTTGGGAGACAACCTAGAGAGGAAACACTTTAGTTCTGATACTTGACATCATTCCTTTGCATTCCACCCAAGAAACTAATATGATTCTTGACTGAGAAGAAGATGAGGGAGAGATGGAGGCCATCTTTTCAGTTTGGACATAAATGAAATTAACCTTGTGCATGGATTAAAACCATGCATATGGTTATTTTTATCCTGAAATACAACTATGATATGGAACACCTTTACGATTGCTCATTTGTGTGGATCTATCAGAAAAACCTTAGTGGTTTTCTTTTATTTTTTAAGATTTTATTTATTTATTTGACAGAGAGAAATCACAAGTAGGCAGAGAGGCAGGCAGAGAGAGAGGAGGAAGCAGGCTCCTGGCTGAGCAGAGAGCCTGATGAGGGACTCGATTCCAGGACCCTGAGATCATGACCTGAGCCAAAGGCAGAGGCATTAACCCACTGAGCCACCCAGGCGCCCAGTGGTTTTCTTTTAAAGAGTCGGTTAAGAGTTTCCAGAGTCACATGATGAACATTTTTGTAGGTTACTATAGAGACCATCATTGTTCTATTGGTTCCTCAGGTTTTTCATCTTTAGGTAATGATCCAGTTATTCAAAAAACAAACATACACAAAAATAGTTTCCAATAGAATCATATATAGGTGATCATATCCATTGCTAACTTTTTGAAAATGTAGTTATATAATTTGTGATTAAAAGTTACCTTTATAGGGGCGCCTGGGTGGCTCAGTGGGTTAAAGCCTCTGCCTTCGGCTCAGGTCATGACCTCAGGGTCCTGGGATTGAGCCCCGCGTCGGGCTCTCTGCTCTGCAGGGAGCCTGCTTCCTCCTCTCTCTCTGCCTGCCTCTCTGCCTACTTGTGATCTCTCTCTCTGTCAAATAAATAAATAAATAAAATCTTTAAAAAAAAATTAAAAAAAAAAGTTACCTTTATAGGGGTGCCTGGGTGGCTCAGTCATTTAAGCATCTGCCTTTGGCTCAGGTCGTGATGGACCTGCAGGGGATTATGTTAAGTGAAGTCAGTCAAACAGAGTATGTCTTCTGTCCACTTTTTGACTGGGTTATTTATTCTTTGAGTGTTGAGTTTGAGATGTTCTTTACAGATCTTGGATACCAGCCCTTTATCTGTAGTGTCTTTTGCCAATATCTTCTCCCATTCCCTGGGCTCCCTCCTAGTTTTGTTGACTGTTTCCTTTGCTGTGCAGAAGCTTTTTATCCTGATGAAGTCCCAAAAGTTCATTTTTGCTTTTGTTTCACTTGCCTTTGTAAAGAAAAGTTTGTTATGACAACAAACTGAATTCCCAATTGTAAGGTTGAAGTCCATATCTTTAACCACACAATTCTATCTCCAGGCTACAGACAAGTGGATTAAAATCAACAAGGGTAATTTAATCTAAAGCTCTGAGGGGAATTCCAACGGGTCCCAGATAATGGGAAAATAATAAATGTCAAGGAAAATTCAGTCTCACTTGACTAGAGATGAAGGAGGCGGGCAGCACAGTTCAGGTTCACCATCAGGGAAATGAGGAGATGTAGCGCAAACACGTCCTGCAAACCCGAACACACAGCCGCATACCAGGAGTGTGCAGGAGCTCAGCGCACACACAACCTAAACACCCCGTGAGAGCAAGTTCTCCTGCTTCGTGGTATTGCCAAAGAACCCCATCTTGCAGTGGTAGGTACTCAAAAAAGTCAAATAAGTAATTTGAAAATAAATGATATAGAAAGGTACCATTGGAAGAGAAAATACCACTTGCAAACACGGGCCCATTCTCCGTAAGTGCTTTACACTCTGGTAACATACAGAATATTAACTGAATATAGTAAGACCTATGAGATGATAAGCGGAGACAGCAAAATGGGTTGAAGAGAAGACTACAGAACTAAGGAAGAGTTAGTGCTATTAGACACGTAATAAATGAACTCCCCGTGGTTATGAACGGACACGACCGGCGGCCAAACTTTGGTAGAGAGGCTAGACTCTCATACTGCAGAGAAAGAGACAAAAAGACTTTATTTTTATTTTTTTGAGACAAAAAGACTATAAAACTAGAGGCAATGGCAGACATACGGGAGAGCAAAATCCCTCGGCGGCTTTGAAGCAGAGACGCCAACACGGGGACAGAAAGAGCACTCAGAGACAGAACCCAAAACGTTGCCTGGAGATGAAGGAAGAGCAGAATTTTTAGGCAAAAACTGGTTGGGAAAACTGATTAAACATGATGGCAGTCAAAGCTCTCTACATTCTGATTTATTTAACAACTTGAAAAATGAAGAGAGACTATTCAGGTGTCCAGGAAGAAGCGGGAGGGGTGAAGAGTTAGACCGGCCTCCGACTTGTTCTCAGAGACAGTCAAAGCCAAGAAACCGTGAAGCCACGTCTGCCAAGTGCTGAGGGAAACCAAGTGCGACCCAGGAATATTATCCTTAGTGAAGTTCTTAGTAAAATATGGCAGAGACCGTCAGACGTGTTCAAACATGAGAGAAGTCAGGAAAGTGAAGCACGCAGGAGCCATCCGCCCTTCTTGGAAAACTCCTTAGAGGTAAATCCATTTAAATTTTTTTTTAATATTTTATTTATTTGACAGAGAGAAATCACAACCAGGCAGAGAGGCAGGCAGAGAGAGAGGAGGAAGCAGGCTCCCCGCAGAGCAGAGAGCCCAACGCGGGGCTCGATCCCAGGACCCTGGGATCATGACCCGAGCCGAAGGCAGAGGCTTTAACCCACTGAGCCACCCAGGCGCCCCAGGTGAATCCATTTAAACAAGAGATGAAACAAAACAAAGAACTCAGGAACAGCAATGCTGCGGTACCAGTACTCACGGTTCACTATAATATGGGGCGGATTAAGGCTGAAGAGTAAAAGGAATTATGGTTGCACAAAGGAGGGGGAACGCTAGAAACCTCGATAAAGTGAAAATGATGTGAGCAAAAAAAAAATGTTAAGAGGGAAAAAAAGAAAGAAAAGTGTAGCTGTGTTAGTAATTACATGTGTTCTAGTACAGGGACAATGGATACTATATAAAATAAACACGCATTTAAAAGTAATGCACATGGGACGCCTGAGTGGCTCAGTTGGTTAAGCGGCTGCCTTCGGCTCAGGTCATGATCCCAGCGTCCTGGAATCGAGTGCCACATCGGGCTCCTTGCTCAGCAGGGAGCCTGCTTCCTCCTCTGCCTCTGCCTGCAACTCTGTCTGCCTGTGCTTGCTCGCTCTCTCTCTCTCTCTAATAAATAAAATCTTAAAAAAAAAAAATAAAAGTAATGCACAATATTCCAACCTCTTAACGGTTTTCACTATCTTCATTTATTTATTTTTTTAACGCTGGGCCCAAAAGAGTCCTATAGCAAATAATTTCTTTTATTTTCTCTCTCTTTTTTTCTTTAAGATTTTATTTCTTTGTCAGAGAGATAGAGACAGAGGGAGAGGAGGCTTCCTACTGAGCAGGGATCCCAGGACCCCAGGGTCATGACCTGAATTGAAGGCAGACGCTTAACTGAGCCACCCACGCATCCCACAACTAATATTTCTTAAGGTGAAAAGTATTTATCAAAAATTCACTATTTCTTCCAACATCATTTTTTTCTTATGTTAAATTCACGTGGAATTAAACTAAAACTCTAGGTTTTTCTTGAGTGTGTGTTTGGGTTTTTTGTTTGTTTGTTTGATTGGTTTTTTTTTGTTGCTTTGTTTTTCCTTTTCAAAAAGCAGTTTGTGTACCTTGAGTCTAATCACATAAAATTTGTTCTGGGTGCTAGCTAGTCTTGAGTTTTTTGTTTTTGTTTTTTTTTTAATTAAAGTAGGCTTTGGAGCCCAATGCATGGCTTGAACTCATGACCCTGAGATGGAGACATTGTCCCTTAGCCAACTGAGCCACCCAGGTGCCCTCCCCCACTTTTTTGGTAGATGTCTTTTGATCAACACTTCGTTTTTGTGTGTGTGTTTTTTAAAAAATATTTATTTATTTGCCAGAGAGAGGTACAAGCCTGGGGAACAACAGGCAGAGGCAGAGGGAGAAGCAGACTCCTAGCTGAGCAGGGAGCCCAATGTGGGGCTTGATCTCAGGACCCTGGGATCATGATCTGAGCTGAAGACAGATGCTTATCTGACTGAGCCAACCAGGTGCCCCTAGAAAGAACTCTAAACTCATCAATAAGAAAATTAAAAAGGGGCAAAGGATCTGGGCAGACACCTCACTGATGAAGATGTACAGATGGCAAATAAGTACACAGAAATGTGTTCAACCTCCTCTGTTATTAGGGCATCACAAATTCGAGCAACAGTGAGGTACTGCTCCATTAGAAGGGCTTAAAACTCTGGGAGGAGCCAGATTCCCTTCAACAGACAAACGGATAAAGACGTGGTCCATATACACAGTGGAATATTACTCAGGCACCAGAAAGGATGAATACTCAACTTTTGCATCAGTGTAAATGGAACTGGAGGGGATTATGTGATGTGAAATAAGTCAAGCAGAGTGAGTCAATTATCATATGGTCTCACTTACTTGTAGAGCATAAAGTATAGCATGGAGGACATTAGGAGAAAGGAAAAGTGAAGGGGGGGAAATCGGAGGGGGAGACGAACCATGAGAGACTGTGGACTCTGAGAAACACACTGAGGGTTTTAGAGGAGAGGGGGCTGGGGGATGGGTGAACCAGGTGGTGAGTATTAAGGAGGACACAGATTGCTTGGAGTACTGGGTGTTGTACATAAACAATGAATCTTGGAACACTACATCAAAAAACGAATGATGTATCATATGGTGACTAACATAACACAATAAAAAAACAAAAATGAAATTAGAATGGCTAAAATCCCCCAAACTGAAAATACCAAGCCCTGACAAAGAATTGGCGTAGTAGAACTCTCATTCGTTGTTGGTTGGGAATGCAAATGACACTTTGGATTGCTACTTCTGCCTCGGAAGACAGTTTGGCAATTTCCTACAAAGCTAAACATAGTGTTACCGTATGATCCAGCAATCACACTTGTAGGCATTTACTTAAATGAGTCAGAAACTTATGTCCACACAAAACCTGCACACAGATGTCTATAGCAGCTTTATTCATCATTGCCCCAAATGGAAAGCAACCCAACATCCTCTTCAACAGGTGAATGAACAAAAAAATTGGTGTACCATATTTCATTCCTACAATGCGGTGTTGAGCTGTCAAGCCACAAAAAGACATACGGAACTTTAAATTCATATCGCTAAGTGAAAGAAGGCAATCTGAGAAGGCTGTGTACTGCAGGTTTCCTATGATATGGCATCTGGAAAAGGCAAAACTGTAAAGACAGTAAAAAGATCAGTGATTGCCAGGGGCTCAAATAAGGGGGAAAGGATGAATAGAGGAGTTTTAGGTCAGTGGAACTATTCCAGTGACTCTCGATTGGTGGGTACATGACCTTGTACATTTCTCAAGACCCACAGACTGTACAACACAAAGGATGAACCCTAATGTGAGTTATGGACTTTAGTTAATGATGTGTCAATATTGGCTCTTTAATTGCAACAAATGTACTGCTCCAATGTAAGAAGTTAGTAATAGGGAAAAATGTGTGGGAGAGAGAGTATATGGTAACTCTTTGTACAATCTGCTCAATTTTTTCTGTGTACCTAAAACCATTTAAAAAAATAAAGTCTACATGGAGCCTGGGTAGTTCAGCCAGTTAAGCATCTGCCTTCGGCTCAGGTCATGATCTCAGGGTCCTGGGATCGAGTCCCACATCGGGCTCTTGCCTAGCTTCTCCCCCTCCCCTGCTTGTGTGCTCCTGTTCTCTCTCTCTCAAATAAATAAATAAATAAAATCTTTAAAAAAATAAAGTCTATCAATTAGAAATTATTACACGATTTAATGAATTATAAATAGTAAATTTTTAATTTTAAGTTTTTGTCTCATTGCTAATCAAAATTTCTAAAGCTACATATAAGACATTTTATTTTTTATTTATAAAAGTAAATAATTTTTTTTAAAAGATTTTATTTATTTGACAGATAGAGATTACAAGTAGGGAGAGAGGCAGGCAGAGAGAGAGAGAGAGGGAAGCAGGCTCCCTGCCAAGAAGAGAGCCCGATGCGGGGCTCGATCCCAGGACCCTGGGATCATGAATGACCTGAGCGAAAGGCAGAGGCTTTAACCCACTGAGCCACCCAGGCGCCCCAGTAAATAATTTTTTATTTCAAAATTTTATTTAAATTCTAATTAACATATATGGTAAAACTGGTTTCAGGTGTAGAATTTCATGATTTATCACTTACATACAACACCCAATGCTCATCACAAGTGCCCTCCTTAATATCTATTACCCAGTTTGCTTATCCCCCACCTCCCTCCATCCATCAACCCTCGACCTGGGTGGCTCAGTGGGTTAAGCCTCTGCCTTCAGCTCAGGTCATGGTCTCAGGGTTCTGGGATTGAGCCCCGTATCGGGATCTCTGCTTGGCAGGGAGCCTGCTTCCTCCTCTCACTCTGCCTGCCTCTCTGCCTACTTGTGATCTCTCTCTGTCAAATAAATAAATAAATTCTTTAAAAAAAATTCTACATATGAGTGAAGTCATATGGTATTTGTCTTTCTCTGACTGACTTATTTCTCTAAGCGTAATATACTCTAGCTCCAACCATGTCATTGTAAATGGTAAGATTTCATTCTTTTTGATGGCCAAGTAATATTCTATTATACACTCCCCTCCCCCCATTTTCTTTATCCATTCATTAGTAGATAAATAGTTTGGACTCTTTCCATAGTTTGACTATTGTTGATAATGTTGCTATAAACGTCAGGGTGCATGTACTCCTTCAGATCTGTATTTTTGTATCCTTTGGGTAAATACCTAGTAATGCAATTGCTGGGTCATGGAGTGGTTCTATTTTTAACTTTTTTTTTTTTTTTTTTCTCTTTTGGTATGTTTTTATTTCTTTTGGATATATATCCAGAAGTTGGATTGCTCAGTTACATGGTAGCTCTATTTAAAAATTTTAGGAACCTCTATATTGTTTTCTTTTCTTTTCTTTTTTTTCCCTTTTTATTAATTTTTTCAGCGTAACAGTATTCATTCTTTTTGCACAACACCCAGTGCTCCATGCAAAACGTGCCCTCCCTATTACCCACCACCTGTTCCCCCAACCTCCCACCCCTGACCCTTCAAAACCCTCAGGTTGTTTTTCAGAGTCCATAGTCTCTTATGGTTCGCCTCCCCTCCCCAATGTCCATAGCCCGCTCCCCCTCTCCCAATCCCACCTCCCCCCAGCAACCCCCAGTTTGTTTTGTGAGATTAAGAGTCATTTATGGTTTGTCTCCCTCCCAATCCCATCTTGTTTCATTTATTCTTCTCCTATCTCCTACCCCCCCATGTTGCTTCTCCATGTCCTCATATCAGGGAGATCATATGATAGTTGTCTTTCTCCGATTGACTTATTTCACTAAGCATGATACGCTCTAGTTCCATCCACGTCGTCGCAAATGGCAAGATTTCATTTCTTTTGGTGGCTGCATAGTATTCCATTGTGTATATATACCACATCTTCTTGATCCATTCATCTGTTGATGGACATCTAGGTTCTTTCCATAGTCTGGCTATTGTAGACATTGCTGCTATAAACATTCGGGTACACGTGCCCCTTCGGATCACTATGTTTGTATCTTTAGGGTAAATACCCAGTAGTGCAATTGCTGGGTCATAGGGTAGTTCTATTTTCAACATTTTGAGGAACCTCCATGCTGTTTTCCAGAGTGGTTGGACCAGCTTGCATTCCCACCAACAGTGGAGGAGGGTTCCCCTTTCTCCACATCCTCTCCAGCATCTGTCATTTCCTGACTTGTTAATTTTAGCCATTCTGACTGGTGTGAGGTGATATCTCATTGTGGTTTTGATTTGTATTTCCCTGATGCCGAGTGACGTGGAGCACTTTTTCATGTGTCTGTTGGCCATCTGGATGTCTTCTTTGCAGAAATGTCTGTTCATGTCCTCTGCCCATTTCTTGATTGGATTGTTTGTTCTTTGGGTGTTGAGTTTGCTAAGTTCCTTATAGATTTTGGATACTAGCCCTTTATCTGATATGTCGTTTGCAAATATCTTCTCCCATTCTGTCAGCTGTCTTTTGGTTTTGTTAACTGTTTCCTTTGCTGTGCAAAAGCTTTTAATCTTGATGAAATCCCAATAGTTCATTTTCGCCCTTGCTTCCCTTGCCTTTGCCGTTGTTCCTAGGAAGATGTTGCTACGGCTGAGGTCGAAGAGGTTGCTGCCTGCGTTCTCCTCAAGGATTTTGATGGATTCCTTTCTCACATTGAGGTCCTTCATCCATTTGGAGTCTATTTTCGTGTGTGGTGTAAGGAAGTGGTCCAATTTCATTTTTCTGCATGTGGCTGTCCAATTTTCCCAGCACCATTTATTGAAGAGGCTGTCTTTTTTCCATTGGACATTCTTTCCTGCTTTGTCGAAGATTAGTTGACCATAGAGTTGAGGGTCGATTTCTGGGCTCTCTATTCTGTTCCACTGGTCTATGTGTCTGTTTTTGTGCCAGTACCATGCTGTCTTGATGATGACAGCTTTGTAATAGAGCTTGAAGTCCGGAATTGTTATGCCACCAACTTTGCCTTTCTTTTTCAATATTCCTTTGGCTATTCGAGGTCTTTTCTGGTTCCATATAAATTTTAGGATTATTTGTTCCATTTCTTTGAAAAAAATGGATGGTATTTTGATAGGGATTGCATTAAATGTGTAGATTGCTTTAGGTAGCATAGACATTTTCACAATATTTATTCTTCCAATCCAGGAGCATGGAACATTTTTCCATTTTTTTGTGTCTTCCTCAATTTCTTTCATGAGTACTTTATAATTTTCTGTGTATAGATTCTTAGTCTCTTTGGTTAGGTTTATTCCTAGGTATCTTATAGTTTTGGGTACAATTGTAAATGGGATTGACTCCTTAATTTCTCTTTCTTCTGTCTTGTTGTTGGTGTACAGAAATGCAACTGATTTCTGTGCATTGATTTTATATCCTGACACTTTACTGAATTCCTGTACAAGTTCTAGCAGTTTTGGAGTGGAGTCTTTTGGGTTTTCCACATATAGTATCATATCATCTGCGAAGAGTGATAGTTTGACTTCTTCTTTACCAATTTGGATGCCTTTAATTTCTTTTTGTTGTCTGATTGCTGAGGCTAGGACTTCTAATACTATGTTGAATAGCAGTGGTGATAATGGACATCCCAGGGCTGCAGGGTTGGTTCAACATCCGCAAATCAATCAATGTGATAGAACACATTAATAAAAGAAAGAACAAGAACCATATGATACTCTCAATAGATGCTGAAAAAGCATTTGACAAAGTACAGCATCCCTTCCTGATCAAAACTCTTCAAAGTGTAGGGATAGAGGGCACATACCTCAATATTATCAAAGCCATCTATGAAAAACCCACCGCAAATATCATTCTCAATGGAGAAAAACTGAAAGCTTTTCTATTTTTAACTTTTTGAGGAACCTCCGTACTGTTTTCCAGAGTGGTTGCACCAGCTTGCACTCCTACCAACAGGTTAGGAGGGCTCCCCTTTCTCCACATCCTCACCAACACCTGTTGTTTCCTGTGCTGTTACTTTTAGCCATTCTGACTGGTGTGAGGTGGTATGTCATTGTGGTTTTGATTTGTATTTGTCTGATGGCGAGTGATGTTGAACATCTTTTCATGTGTCTGTTAGTCATCTGTATGTCTTCTTTGGAAAAGTGTTCATGTCTTCTGCCCATTTCTTAACTGGATTATTTATTTTTTGGGTGTTGATTTGACAAGTTCTTTATTGATTTTGGATACCAGCCCTTTATTTATATATTTTATATTATAAAATATGTAACATTTTATGTTATTTGCAAATATCTTCTCCCATTCCATAGGTTGTCTTATAGCTTTGTTGATTGTTTCCTTCGCTGCGCAGAAGATTTTTATCTTGACGAAACCCCAATAGTTCATTACTGTTTTTTCCCTTGCCTCTAGCAACGTGTCTCATAAGAAGTTGCTTTGGCCAAAGTCAAAGAGGCTGCTGCTTGTGTTCTCTTCTAGGATTTTGATGGTTTCCTGTCTCACATTTATGTCTTTCATTCATTTTGAATATATTTTTCTGTGTGGTATAAGGAATAGTCCAGTTTCATACTTTTGCATGTGGCTGTCCAATTTTTCCAACACCATCTATTGAAGAGGCTGTCTTTTTTCCATTGGACATTCTTTCCTGCTTTGTCAAAGATTAGTTGACCACAGAGTTGAAGGTCCATTTCTGGGCTCTCTATTCTGTTCCATTGATCTATGTGTCTGTTTTTGTGCTGGTACCATGCTGTCTTGATGCCTACAGCTTTGTAATATAGCTTAAAATCTGGAATTGTGATGGCTCCAGGCTTTTTTTCTTTTTTTCCTTTCTCAAGGTTGTTTTGGCTATTTGGTGTCTTCTGTGGTTCCATGCAAATTTTAGGATTATTTATTCTAGGTCTGCGAAAACTGCTGGTGGTATTTTGATAGGGATTGCGTTAAATGCATAGATTGCTTCGGGTAGTATGGTCATTTTTTAAAAGATTTTATTTATTCATTTGACAGACAGATGACAGGTAGGCAGAGAGGCAGGCAGAGAGAGAGAGAGAGAGAGAGAGGAGGAAGCAGGCTCTCTGCTGAGCAGAGAGTCCGATGCAGGGCTTGATCCGATGACCCTGGGATCATGACCTGAGCTGAAGGCAGAGGCTTTAACCCACTGAGCCACCCAGGTGCCCCATGGTCATTTTAACAATGTTTGTTCTTCCAGTCCATGAGCATGGAATGTTTTTCCATTTCTTTGTGTCTTCCTCAATTTCTTTCATAAGCGTTCTATAGTTTTCAGAGTACAGATCTTTTAGCTCGTTGATTAGGTTTATTCCTAGGTATGTTATGGTTTTTGGTGCAATTGTAAATGGGATCGATTCCTTGATTTCTTTTTCTGCTGCTTCATTATTAGTGTATAGAAATGCAACAGATTTCTGTACATTGATATTATATCTTGCAACTGTTGAATTTGTGTATCAATTCTAGCAATTATTTGATGGAGTCTTTTGCGTTTTCTACACAGGGGATCATGTCATCTGCACATAGTGGAAATTTGACTTCTTCCTTGCTGATTTGGATGCTTTTTATTTCTTTGTGTTGTCTGATTGCTGAGGCTAAAACTTCCAGTATGTTAAAACAGTAAAGGTGAGAGTGGATATTCCAGTCTTCTACTGTACATAGAAGAGAACCTCTCAGTCCTTCCCCACTGAGGATGAAATTAGCTGTGGGTCTTTCATAGAGGGCCTTTTTGATAGGTATTGGCCTATAATTCTCCTTTTTAGTAGGGTCTTTGTCTGGTTTTGAAATAAAGATAATACTGATCTCATAGAATGAATTTGTAAGTTTTCCCTCCATTTCTATTTTTTGGAACAGTTTGAGAAGAAAGTATATTGCAATACAGGCCTACCTCAAGAAGCAAGGAAAGTCTCAAGTACATGACCTTCCTTTACACGTAAAGGAGCTAGAAAAGGAATAGCAAACAAGCCTAAAGCCAGCAGAAGAGGGGAAATAATAACGAATAAAGGGCAGAAGTAAATGATACAGAAACAAACCAACATGACAGGTTGATCTCCATCCCCTCACTTTCAACCTTCAGGTTTCTTTACAGCTAAAATGAGTCTCTTGTAAGCAGCATATAGATAAGTCTTGTTTGATTTTCTTATCCATTTTGATACCCTGTCTTTTGATTGGAGCATTTAGTCCATTTACATTCAGAGTGATTATTAATAGATATGAGTTTAGTTCTATGGTTTTGTTACCTGTAAAGTTATTTTTTTTCTGGTGATGCTTTCTGTTCTTTTCTAGTCTTTTCTGCTTTTGGTCTTTCTTTCCCCACTTAAAGTGTCCCCTTTAATATTTCTTGCGGGGCTGGGTTAGTGGTCATGAACTCCGTTAGTTTTTATTTGTCTGGGAAACTCTTTATTTCTCCTTCTATTCTGAATGACAGTCTTGCTGGATGGAGTATTCTTGCCTGCATGTTCTTCCCATTCAGCATGTTGAATATACCCTGTCGCTCTCTTCCAGCCTGTCAAGTTTCTGTGGACAGATCTGCTATGATTCTGATCTATCTTCACTTGTAGCTTAAGGACATTTTTTCCCTTGCTGTGTTCAGGATTCCTTCCTTGTCCACGTATTTTGTGAATTTGACAAAATTCAATATGATATGTTGAATATTCATATTGAATTGAATATTCATATTCAATTCAAAATTGAATATGATATGTCTTGGTGGTGGTGACCTTTTGTTGGATTTAATGGGAGTTCTCTGTGCCTCTTGGATTTTGATGTCTGTTTTCTTCTCCAGGTCAGGGAAGTTTTTAGCTGTAATTTGCTCAAGTAAATCTGTCACTTTTTCTCTGTATCCTATTCTGGGACACCTATGACACGAATGTTTTTACACTTTATGTAGTCTTCTGAGTTCGCCAAGACTACATTTGTGATCCAATACCTTTCTTTCCCTCTTCTTTTCAGCTTCATTATTTTTGATAATTTGACCCTCTATATTACTGATTTGTTCCTGTTTCATCCATCCTCTTTTTTATGGCATCCATTTGGGTTTGCATCTCAGTTATAGCATTTTTAATTTCTGCCTGACTAGCTTTTAGTTATTTTACCTCTGTAGTAAGGGATTCGCTAGTGCCTTCTCTGTTTTTTTCCAAGCCCAGCTAACATCCTTATGGTTGTTTTAAATTCTGGTTCAGACATCTTACTTATATCTGTATTGATTAAATCCCTGACTGTTACTCCTTCCTTTTCTTTCTTTTGAGTTGAATTCCTCCATCTTGTCATTTCGTCTAGGTCACTGTTTTGTATTGTGTGGTTGTTGGAAAGCCTGTTATATTCTTGCTCCTGAAAGTATTTCCCCAGGGCTGAAGGTTTGCAACATTCTATGATCAGTAGACTTGGTGTGAGCAAGGGGTTTGTGCTGGGTTTCTGGGGGAGAGGCCTGCTGCACTGATTCTCAGCGGGATTTGCCCCAGTGGAAATGTGCCTGCAGGGTGCTGAGGAGTGGGGCTCAGTAGTAAGGAGCTCTGGTCTCCACAGGAGGGTGCTGTGTGGCTCACTGAAGTCTGTCAATGTTAAGGGGCTAGGGGGTGGGGAGGAATGGCTTTGCTTACCTCTGCTCTGCCACCCCAGAGCACCAAGTTCTTGCCGCCACTCTTCAGGAAGCCTTCACAGAAGAGTAAACAATGACCCCTCTTGTGTCCCCAGCGTCTGCTGGATACCTGCTTTCGTCCTGTCTGTGTGAGCCTCTTGTTTACCAAGTGGTGCTGTACTCCTGTGTTTTATGTCATGCACAAAGCTGGGTTTCAAAACTCAAATTTTAGGAACCTGGCCTGGTGAGGACCCATTCTGATCCTCTAGGGAAGGATCTCGCCTGACTCTTGCCGTTTGTCACTCCGTCCCAGAAAAGCAATCACAGTGCTGTGCATTTTGGAGTTTATGATAAAGCACAGCATAAAGCCGCCACTAAGGTTTGCTACCCTTAGCTGGTGTCTCTGTTCCTATGCTTGGGAACAGGACAGCATGTTGGTGACACCAGTTCTTTTGTCCCCTGAGAGGCCATGCCACTCCAAGAAGGGGAACTGTCTCTCCTCTTACAACCCAGAGCATCCTCAGAGCATGCTGTCTGCTCCTGGGTCTCCACCCTCCTTCCCCACAGAAGCACCGCGATGCCCACCAGACATGACCCCGGAGATGGTGCGGACTTCTAAAACTTCAGACTTTCAGATCTGCTGTTTGTAAAACACTTGCAATAATCAGCCGCTCTAGTTTTCCCAGTCAGTGGTTTTGGGGAAGTGTTTCTCTGGTGTAATCCCCTGTGCACCACTTTCTCTCTGTTGCTCTCTCTCTCTCTCTTCTCTCTGAGATCAAGGCCCCCTCCCCTCCACAGTACCTGTGATTCTTTTCTCCCTGGAATCACATTTCTGCACCTTCTACCTTCCATGATGTGGCTTCTTTTTTCTCTCTAGTTCTGCAGGCTGTTGGCTCAGCATTCAGATCAATTTCTTGGGTGTTTGGAATGATTTGATATTTATCTAGCTGTGTTTGGGGGATGAGGCAAGCCTAGGGTCCCCCTACTGCTCCTCCATCTTAACTTAGGTAAAATATAAACTTTATGTCAAAATAAAAAGAAAACAAAAAAGAAAGAAAAAGAAAAATCCCAAACACCAAACCTTGTAGATTTTTGAATTACTGAGTTAGTAGTTCATAGCCCAGATTGATTTGTGCTGGTGTAAATAACATACACTCCTCATTGTAGAAGGTCTATTCCCACAAACCCCGGATCACTGGACCCCTAGAGGCTTTACCTGCATGGTGGTCTTCTGAATGTTGCCAGGGCTTATTTCCCAGCCTCTGGCATGCAGGTACCTACTTGCTAGCTAGCTCCTTCAGGCCCACTGGGTCCAATTAGCTGATGACAACATGAAATGGATCAGCTTGGTTCTAGGGGTCCTTCTAAACTACACAATGACGAGGTGAGCCACAGTCACAGCTTCATGTGATCATATGTTTTTGCCTTTTTAAAAAAAATTATTTATTTATTTATTTGACAGAGAGACAGTGAGAGAGGGAACACAAGCAGTGAGAGGGGCAGAGGAAGAAGCAGGATGACTGCCGAGCTGGGAGCTAGCCCAGCGTGGGGCTTGATCCTTTGGGATCAGGACCTGAGCCGAAGGCAGAGCTTAATGACTGAGCCACCCAGGTGCCCCATATGATCATATGTTAATGTAAAATTTGCAAGAATAAGATATTTTATATTCATTTTCTTAAAGATAACCCCAAATTATATAAGCTTTGGGCTCTGCTCCTGCCGGGAAACTCAATAATGAGGCCACTTTAGGTGAAATTCTCTGAGGTTTTTGAACGGCACGAGTAGTCTCACAGTCCCAAGTATGAGAACCAACTTGGGGTTCAAACGGTTAGGGAAGAATTTTCCCTCCTTCCACCGTGGCACCGGTGACAAAATTGAAATGTGCAACTTCCCTTGCTACCCCATTCTACACGTTCCTTTCCTGCTATCTCTTTTCCGTAAATTTCTCATTTATTCCTCGACTAATGCCTTTAGTGTCTCAGCTGAATCATGGGTCTCCTTGTAGATTTCCACAGGCAGTGGTTTTACTTCTTAGTGTTACATCCAGTGACGGTACATCTTATAATCAGTGATGCCTGAAGTTTCATGAACGTAGTATATAATGGGACCCTTGGGCTGGGACCAGCCGAAACCAGTAGGCTAGCCCATGGAGTTGGACCACACTACCCACCCCCCCAGTTACTACTGATAATTCAGGAGTTTCTTAAAACTTAGGAGATATTTAGGAACTTTGAAACAGATGCTTGGTCACATGTCCAGCTGGCATGGGGCTGAGGACAGAACATGAACTCAGTCCAAATGTGGGGTTCCTATATGTCTCAGGAACTGAAATGGTTGGGGGCAAGTCCTGATGAAGCTGGGTTGAGGGAGAGTCTATGGAACCTTGGAGAGGAAATCACTACAAGGGAGAGAAGAGACTGGCAGAATGATTCAGCTGAGCAAGAGGGGGCTAGAGGTGGGATCTTGGTGGCCAATTTTAACTCAGCTCGCACCTTCCAGGGCTCGTGTGGTAGTGGGTCAAGGAAAGAAGAGGGGTGTGGCATGAAGCAAAAGATTTAGTCACAGGAGGCTTGAGAGCTCAGTCAGAGGAACTCCTTCCAAAAGAGTTGGTTGTGAGAAGCAGTTATGTGGAGTGGAAGGATTACTTGAGCCACGGGGGATGCCTGTGAAGCTGTTGGAATGGTGGCCATTCTATTGATACCTGCCTAGGATGCTCTGGGATACCCAGCAGCCAAGCAGTTCACATATATCTGAGGAGGTGGAAGCAGGGCTTCTCAAAAATAAGCTTGCAAAAACCTCCATAGTTTTCAAAAGCTATACATCCTGCCCACCTCTACTCAGCCTTTATATGCTCTGTCCAAAGAGCAGCCACCAGCCACATGCAGCTATTGAACTCTTGAAATATGGCTAGTGTGACTGAAGTAATGAATTTTAAATGTGATTTAATTTTAATTATTTAAAAAAATGAAAAATAAGCAGTATAAAATAGGTGTCTTATAAAACAAGAAAAAATTAAAAAGTAGACTTTTTCGATATTTATAAATTTAGAATTGATTTTCAAATATATCAAATACTTTCTTAAATGTGATGCTAATAACATTTAATAACATTGAGTGGATATATGAGTTAGTGAATTTACCTAACTTGGACCAGTGTGGTTTTGAAACCAACACGCTTTTGCTTCAAAGCCAATAAACTCTTCCAAAAAAGATGAACCATTTTTGTTAATATAGATCAAAGGAAAAAATATAAACATCAAAGGAGAACAATTTTTCGGTCCTCAATTTGGTTATTGAAAAAATTTTAGGTATGTTTGGGATAATCGGGTTTATAAATCTACTTTTTCAACTATAAATTTTAAAATCTAAATACAGATCAAGTACTCTGAAGAAAATTTAGTATCCAAATTGATATGGAGTATAAGGATAAACTATCAGCTTGATTAGAAGACCTAGTACCAAAAACAGAATCTAAGATGTCTTAATAATAATTTTAAAATGTCAATTATATGCTGAAATGATAGGATCTGGGGTAGGTTGAAATAAGTAAAATGTATTATTAAAATTAGTTTCCCTCTGACCCTTTTAAAAATGTAGGTATTAGAAAATTTAAAATTATGCACATGGCTTGGGTTCCATTTCTATTGGACAGTGCTGATCTAGATTCTTTAAAGGCAGGTCTGCATTTCATACTTCTCCACATCCTTGGCTTGTAGCATGGTGTTGATGTGGAACAGGGGCTGTAGAACTGTTTTTTTGAAGAAGAGGATTTAATCTTGGGGAGGAGAGAGTTTTCACTACTGAGCATGGAGGTGAACTTCTAAGACGGAATCCCTCAAACATACATAAAACCATAATTTCACTTCCCCAGACAGTTATTACTCTGCATGTTTCTCTTGCTTCTTTTCTCTTGATCTCTAGTAGCTAAATGATGAGGTGCTTATCCTACCACTCGTCTATTTATTCCTGCCCTTTTGTTTCCCTCTCAAAGAATCCATAGCAAGGCTGACATAAAGGGAACTGGTGACATCTTGTCTTAATTATCCAGTCAGGTTTGCCAAATAGGAATTTTAAAAAAAACATTTATATATTTATTTGAGAAAGAGAGAGAAAGTGAGCAGCGGGGAGTGGCAGAAGGAAAGGGAGAGAGAATCCCAAAGGGCTCAGTGCTCAGCACAGAGCTGAAGGAGGAGCTTAAGCTCATGACTCTGAGAATACAACCTGAGCTGAAATCAGGAGTCGGACTCTTAACCACCTGCGCCACCAGGCACCCCTGCCAAGTAGGTTTTTTAATTAAAAATTGTGAACCTCATTAAGGTAAGTCATCAATAAGAACTTTAGCTGTAGAAACAAAATGAAACAACAATCAAAAAACCAAGTATCTATGACTTTCCATGGAAATTAAGGAGTTTGTGGTTTATCCAATTTGCAAAGCCCATTCTCCTAAAATGCAATGTATCTTTTGTGTTCAATCCCAAAATTACACTGAGAGCTTGACTCCCTATGGTGTGAATTGTCTTTCACTCTAGGAGAAGGAGAAAACGGACTATTTTCTCTTTGGCTTGACAGGGGAAGTTGGGATTTCTGTTGACTGCAACACAGCACATCTATGCTGGGATCTACTCCAGTTCGTGCTCAACCTATTGTTCAAAATAACTGGTCTATATGATCTAGTTAAGCCAGTCACTTCAGCTGAGAAAAGAGTATGCTTTCTTCACTCAACTAGCAGATTAATTTCTTCAACATGATTGGACCTGGTGTGCTGTTGTGTCAGGAGACTGGGTTTTCAATCAAGACTGGGCAAGAACATGGCCTGGGTCACCGCTTCCCCTTCTTGTGATATCCAAGCTAGAAATGCTAGACAAATATTCACGAATCACTTGAGGTCAGGAAGCTGTGCAGAATGTGAGTACGGAGTGTTTCTGAATGATTATGAGTAGGGCTGTCTGATAATTTTAAAAAAGATTTTATTTATCTATTTGTTTATTTTAGAGAGAGAGAGAGAGGGAGAGAGAGAGGGAGAGATCATGAGCAGGAAGGGAGGGGCAGAGGCAGAGGGAGAGAGAGAATCTCTCAGGTAGACTCTGTGCTGAGCATTGAGTCCAATGCAGGGCTTGATCCCATGACACTGAGATCATGATGAGCTGAATCAAGAGCCAGATGCTTAACTGACTCAGCCACCCAAGCACCCCACTTGATAATTTTTTAGTAGAAGTACGTCTGATATAATATATGGACATATTTCTACTATGAGCAAGAGGGGCTCTTGCTTACTCACTGTTTATCTGAAATTCAAATTTACCTGGACATCCTGTGTTTTATTTTGTTCAGCAACCTTAGATAAGATGCCAGAATTGCCCCAAAGAGGCACCATCCTTTCTTGTCATTTATCAAAACAAAAAAGATGATGTAAGTTTTTATGAAAGAATATCTGTGGTACAGTAGCATCAAAACAATAACATAGCTAGAAAAAAATTTAAGCAAGGAAGTAAAAGGTCTTTACACTGAAAACATTGATCAAAGAGTCAAAGAAGAAATAAATAAATCAAAAGGTATCCCATGCTCATGGATTGGAAGAGTTCATATTGTAAAAATGTCTATACTACACAAGGCCATCCACAGATTCAGCGCAATCCTTACCATAGGATTTATACCATAAAATTTATATGGAACGACAAAAGATTCTGCATAGCCAAGCCAATTCTGAGAAAGAACAAGGAGGAGGCATCACACTTCCCAATTTGAGGCTATATTATAAAACTATAGTAATGAAAACAGGATGGTATTGGCATAAAACAGACACATAGACCAATGGAACAGAATTTAGAGCCTGGAAGTGAACCCATGCAAATCGATTAATATTTTATGAGAGCCAAGAATACTCAATGGGGGAGACATAATCTCTTCAATAAATGGTGCTGGGAAAATTGGATATTCATGAAAGAATGAAACTAGACCTGTTTCTTAAATCCACTTGCAAAAATTAACCTGAAATGGATTAAAGACTTAAATATAAGACTGAGAGCTATAAAACTCCTAGAAGAAAACATAAGGAAAAAAATCTCCTTGGCATGAGTCTTGGCAATGATTTTTTGAATAGGACACTTAAAGCATAAGCAAAAAATTAATAAATAAATAAGTGGGACTCCATCAAACTAAAAAGCTTCTGCACAGTAAAGGAAATCATCAATAAAAAGAAAGACAACTTACTGAATGGGAAAAAATATTTACAAACCATATATCTGGAAAGAGGTTAATATTCAAATTATATAAAGAATTCAAACAACTCAATAGCAAAAAGCAAATAGTTCAGCTAAACTTGGACAAAAGGGGGGCTCCAGTCTTTCAAGGCCATCACTTCCTAATGCCCTGTGACCCTGCTGAGGACCACAGACAGGACATAGGGTGCTGTACTCTGGCATGGGAACAGCAGAGGCTGTGGCAGCATCAGCCTTGGGGGTGCCAGACCCATGTCCTATAGCATGCAATAGTTCATTTCCAGTGACCTAGCACCGTATTCTGCTAGCAATTCGAGAAGATGTCTCAAGAAGAACAGGCATTTGGTTTAACAAAGTCAAAATGTCAACTGGCCAGACAAGGGCATATCCAAGGAGAGATCATATCTGCTTTCTAATCTTCTTGAAGGCTTCTCGTCCTGACAGGGGACCATATCAGCCCTGGCACTGCCCCCTCAGTCCTCTTGGGGACACAGCACCCCTTCTAAGGAAGGACCTCACTTCGGAGAGAGGACTACTCCGTGAAAAGTCCTTGATCACAAACAAAACGTTAGATCTATAAGGGTAACAGGCCAGCTGTAGTCATCATGCTCCACCAGCTCTGTGGGCTACGAGGCAGCTGGTGACATGTAGGTGTTTATTGCTTCATCACTTAGAATATGAAACAGGTGACTTTGCTTTCCTGAGGATTAATATCCAATCGCCATTGTTGCTTGATTTACTCTTGCCGTTTTATTTCTTAAGTTTTATTTATTTAAGTAATCTCTACACCCAATGTGGGACTTGAACTCATGACCCTGAGCTCAAATGTCACAAGCTCTTCCAACTGAGCAGCCAGGCACCCCAGTCTTGCCTCTTTATATGAAAATCCTCCTATTACGGCTGCTGCTGGCACCCTTACACTGGCATTACGTTTACTCAAAGGGACCCTGCAAATTCATTTGTAGTAATTGGTAAACTTGAATCTTATGCTAACAGATTGGGATCACGTAGTTCTGTGCCGATAGAATACTAAAAGTTAGTTTCCCTTCTAGAAATATTAAAATCATTGATTTCTTTGTCTTTAATAGCCAAAGTCCTATGTTGATTTCTGCATTTTTTCAAAAAAAGTGTTGTTGTTTTTTTAAGATTTTATTTATTTATTTGAGAGAGAGACAGAGTGAGAGAAAGCATGAGAGGGGAGGTCAGAGGGAGAAGCAGACTCCCCATGGAGCTGGGAGACTGATGTGGGACTTGGTCCCAGGACTCCAGTATCATGACCTGAGCCGAAGGCAGTCGCCCAACCAACTGAGCCACCCAGTTGCCCTAAAACATGTTTTTTTGTAGAGTAAGAGAGTGAGCGAGCACACCTGTACACACACTTTTGTAGGAGGAGGGGCAGAAGGAGAGTGAGAAAGAGAATCTTAAGCAGGCTCCACATTGGGATTTGGGGCTCCATCGCATGACTCTCTCAGATCATGACCTGAGCTAAAATCAAGAGTCAGACTCTTAACTAACTGAGCCACCCAGGCACCCCGATTAAAAAATATACATATATTCAACCTCAGAAGCAGTGTAAATATCTCATAATAACCAAATTGCCAAATTACAATTTTAAAAAATGGCCAAAAGGCTTGGATAGACATTTTTCCAAAGAACACAGATGAGTGGTAGAACAGGTTCATGAAATGATACTCAACATCATTCATTGTTAAGGAAATGTAAATCAAAACCACAATAAGACATTACCTCACACCTGTTAGAATGGCTAGCATCAAAAGACAAATGCTGGCGAGGATGTGGAGAAAAGGGAACCCTTGTGCGCGGCTGGTGGGAGTTCAAATCGGTACAGCCACTGTGGAACACGGTATGGAGGTTCCTCAAAAAATTAAAACTAGAAATACCATATGATCCAGCAATCTCGCTTCTGCCACAGTATTCAAAGGCAATGAAAACACTATGTCAAGGAGATCTCTGTACCCCCATATCCTTAGCAGCCAAGGATATTATAATAGCCAAGACATGGAAGCAGCCTAAGTGTCCTTGAACAGAAGAATGGATAAAGAAGTTGTAATACACACACACACACACACACACACACACACACACACACACAGAGGAATATTATTTAGCCATAAAAAGCAGGAAAGGCTGTCATTTGCAACAACATGGGTGGAACTTGAGGGCATTATGCTAAGTGAAATAAGGCACACAAAGAAAGACAAATAATGTATGATCTCACTTAAATGTGGAATCTTAAAAAAAAACCAAACTCCTAGAAAAAGAGATTAGATCTACGGTTAGCGGAAGGGGGAAGAGGTGGATTGGAGGAAGGTAGTCAAAAGATAAAAAATCCGGCTGGAAGATCAGTAATACCAGGGACGTCACCTGCGGCATGATGACTGACTCCAGCTAGCACTGCTGGCCGGTACTTAGGAAAGTTAAGAGCGTCAACTCCCAGAGTTCCCAGTGCAAGGAAACAATGTACTTTTCCTTTTCTTTCTCTGTATCTAAAGGAGATGATGGATGGTAACTGATGGTGGTAATCCCGACAGGGTACATGCCTGTGGCAAATCATTATGCTATATGCCTTAAACTTGCACAGTGCTGAATATCAATCACAGCTCAATGCATCTGGGGAAAAAAGAGTATCTGTGGGGTATTTAAAGATCATCAGAGACCGGCATGTGCCTTGATGATTCTTGAAAACCCACAGAGATTAGATCTGGATGTCTAGTTCCATGCCATGGAAAATAAACTGAATGCTATGAAGGGGTCGCACAAAATGTAAGGTGCTGCTCTGCCTGTTTTGCTTGTTTTTCCTTTTGTGTGCCCACCCAGACTCCCCAGGCGGAGAGTAACCCCGCCGGGGCGGAGAGGGTCGCCTTTTAATCGCTACCCTCAAAGTCCAGCAAAATGCCTGGGTGCCAGGAGGTGCCTAGAAGTGCTCTAGAGGACAGTGAAGGTGAGGCTGTTCTTGGTCTGAAAACCAGCAGACGGACATTCTAGCAATCTCCTTGGGTATTTACCCAGTGTTCCAGGGGCAAGGCCGGAGGCCGGTGGCTTTACCTGGTCTGGAAATAGAGCGCGTCTGTGCTTTTGGAAGAACCCCTTCTCTGGCCTGCTGCAGAGCAAATGCTCTGTCCTTGACGCCAGCACGAGCAGCAGCCTCCCCGCCACCTGTCAGCGAGCCGCTGCCAGGGTGTAATTTTACCGGATGTTGCGAGAGGAAGCCCGGGTTCAGGAAGGCCCCGGCGGAATCAGGGGGCCAGAGGCGCCTTTTCTTACCTGTTTATGAAGCCTCATTAGAAACAGCAGGAAACCGTGCTGAGAACTGCAAGCCCCAGTCTGCCTCGGCTCTCCAGGCCAAAGGATGATTAACTTAATGATTTATAGCAGCTGCATTTGGAGCGCAGGGAGCGTAGGAGACAGAGTGCGTGCAGCGCGGCGCAGCACGCTTTCTGCCGCAAACGCGGGAGGGCGTGCGGATCCGCTCTCCCCTCCCACCAAGAGCTGAAACAGCTTCCAGGTTCTGGAAAACGCATGGCCATTCAGACTCAGAAGTACCTCCTTTGGATGGCTGACCTTTGGGGCCCTCCAGCTGTGTTCCGTTAGGGATTTAGGTCTTGGCTGGGGGCAGAAAACTAATTGTAACAAGTAAGAAAGAAAACCAGCAGCCCTCAGCTGGCCACTCATCCATTTTCATTGGGAAAATGTCTATTCAGACCTGAGCAGTCCGCATGGCTCGCCTGGTGAATGCTCTCTTCCAGGGAGGCCCTTGGACCCACTGCTTCCCCTGCAGGTGCCAGGGGAGTGCGCAGCTGTGCGGGGATTGGTGCTTTGCCAAGGAATAGAGTTAGGTGATGCCTTGACAATTTCTATGCCTCAAACAACAAACAGAATTCTATAAAGATGTCGTGTGAGCTGTAAATAGCTGTCCTGCCCACATGACTTCTGAATACAATTCCTTTGATCCTAGAAGCCAAAAAGGAAAGCCAGTTGGCGCAATGTCAACCAGGAGACACCCCCCACCCCCCACCCCCCCCCCCCCACTTCTTGCCTTGCTTCTCTTCTAACACTGTTCTTCAGGTTAAAGAAGGTTTCTTTTGTTTATGTCAGCTTCGGCTACTTGGAACCCCAGGGGTAGGCAGTGGGTGTCTTTGAATGTGTCCATATTGGACACATTCCCCCTGTCTGGATTGGCCGCTTAGGAGGACAGACTCAGAGCGTATAATTTTGGTCTGTAATTCTGTGTGGCAGGTGGACTAACAGAAGCTCGGGGGAAGAATTAAGAAATTAAGTCTGGGCTTTGTGTGTGTGGTTTTGGAGACACTGAGAGCCTGTGGTAGGACACAGGTGGTGGTTTCAGTTTGAATCAGAAGGCAGGGGAGTCTTGCCTGGGTAGGTGGCAGATTCACAAACTATATTTGGCCGGGCTGGGCCCTGAGAAGGCTGGGGGAAGGACCCTGGAAAAAAAAATTTTAAGGCTGCCGGTGGGGTAGGCAACCACAACCTAATTAATGCCCCCTCCCCCGACTTAAATTGAAGTACCCTTTACACTGATGGAGAGACAGCCTGCCGTCTCAGTGCGATGGGTGTGTGCACGGATATGCCTGTGCCGCATGCACTGAAGGGGTCTGAATGCTCTGGGTTGCTTGCGGTCATGATATATTCAGCAAAGCACTATGCCAGTCCACTCTCCAGCACGAGTGTTGTTTTTGCCCCCAGACTGTGGCAATCTGACATGCCATGAGCACAAGTCTTGCCTAAGCCGTACATTTTACGTCCATCAACCCAAAAGCAGCTGATCCTTGGATGACGAGACAGATGGCGTCATGCTCAAGGACGCCTGCAGAATGGCTTCAGGAGCAGAGGCCGGCAGATGAAGAGATATTCATCTTCCCCTGACAGTGGGTTGAACGAGGTGGGCAGACAGGAAGCCACACACAAAGCATTTATTTGGAGTGGGACAAGGGAGGGTGATCAAGCTACAGACTATTTAAATGAAGGCAGAAGGACCCTCTCCACTTCAAGATGCTTTTCAGATTAAGCTGAATCAACCAGAGAATCCAGCAAGGAATCCGGCTCGGGAGGATAGGGCGGTGGTGGGAGTCTGGGCGATGGGGAAGCTCCTCTAGGAACTTCACTGGTCACTTCGTGAGAGAGGCGGCATATTCTTCATGAAAAGAGGAAGTTTCATCATTGGCTGAAACAAAAAACACAAGTGAGAGAAGTCACAGATGATGAAAATTAGTCAAGATATCACAGTGGGAATATAGGAAAGGCAGTGGCCTCATGAAAAGAATTCGGCATTTGGAGCAAGGCAGTGTGGGCTTCAAACCCCTGTCCCAAGATTATTAGGAGTGTGATCTTGGGCAAATGACTGAAGCTCTCTGACACTCTGTCTCCTCTCTATTACATGGGAAGAATGATGTCATTCTGACAGGGTTTTGGGGAGAAATGAAGATAAAGAGCTCGAGACCGCACTGGTACCTCGTGGGCACTCACTAAGAGAGTTCTAATATTCTTGAAGCAAATGCAGCCTAACTCATTCCTTTTTGTACATGTTTAAAACTGTTTTATATATTTATTCAAATGTTCATGGGCATATGAAAACATGAGCTTTGCGAGGAACATCTAGCTTTTATGATTCAATAAAAAGACAGTTGGAAAGGAGCTGGATGGCGTATTTTGTATTGGAAAAGAGGGGGGATTAGGTTGCTTCTATACAGCTCTCTTGCCTTCAGAAGAAAAAATGTTACCCGGCACATTGGGGAAGCCAGGAGACCTGGGCTCCAGTCCCAGCTCTGCCTCCGCCTCCCTGTGTGATCGTGAACACATCCTTTTCTGCTCTGGGCTTTTGTATTCTCTCTGAAACTCGGGCTGGATTATGTAATCACTAAGTTGTCTCTCAGAGCTGATATTCTATTCATTATTCGAAGTGTGTCTTGAAAAGGACTTTGGAGGGAAATATGAAAATATAGAATTATGATAGAATAAAAGCTTGGATTTCTTTAACAAGCTGACAAGGAAGCGGTCTCAAGACTTAGGCATATGCTCCTGGAATCCTTACCCATTAAACGAAGAGTGCATATATACACATACGTATGTGTGTGTGCATACACACACATATATACATGTTTACGTGCTATCGCTACCCCTTGCCTCTCTCCAGTATGGAGGCTGGAGAAGCTACATAATTGCTTTCCCAGCATCCCTTGCAGTAAGGTATGCCCACGTGAACAAGCCACGGTCAACGGGATGTCAGGGAAAATCCACTGGAAGCCTTCTCAACATGTCTTTCCTTCACTGATAAAAGAAGAGAGCCACACATGGAAAAGCTTTTTTGCTGCCCCTCTCTTCCCTCTCCTTCTTCTTCTTCTTTTTTTTTTAAAAAGATTTATTTATTTATTTGACAGACAGAGATCACAAGTAGGCAGAGAGGCAGGCGGGGGGGGGGGGGGATGCAGGCCTCCTGCTGAGCAGAGAGCCCGACGTGGGGCTCGATCCCAGGACCCTGGGATCATGACCCAAGCCAAGGCAGAGGCTTTAACCCACTGAGCCACCCAGGCGCCCCCCCTCTCCTTCTTCTTACCATGAATGAGGGTATGATGCCTGGAGCTGTGGTGGGCATTTGGCAACCATGGGTAATGAAATGAAGACAAAAAGCCCATATATCTGGGATGGTAAAAGAGAAAGATGAAAGAGCTTGGGACCTTACTGAGCCACCCAGGCGCCCCTATTTCTGGAACTCTTAACTAAACACAGTTTGTGCCCTGGCCACTCAAAGTGTGGTTTGTGCGCCAGCAGTCACAGGCATCCCCTGCCGTTTTGTTAGACTTGAAGAATTTCTGGCCTCATCCCAGACTTAGTGAAGCAGAGTCTGCGTTAAAAAAAAAAAAAAAAATCCCCAGGTTGTTCTCCATATTTAAGAATCTATTCTTTGTCTTTTTTCTTTTTTCATTTGTTCTTAAATTCTATCTATAAGTGAAAAAACAGACTCTTAAGTACAGAGCAAACTTATGCAAACTTAAGCAAACTGATGGTAACCAGAGGGGAGGTGGGGGTGGGAAAGGGACGGGGGCAACAGGTGAAGGGGATTAAGAGAACACTTATCTTAATGAGCACTGAGTCATGTCTAGAGCTGTTGAATCCTTGTACATTTGGAAGTAATATGACACTGTATGTTCATTATAGTTCAATCAAAAATTATAAAAGATGCTCAGGTTTTGATGTTCTGAGTGCACATTAAAGTTTCAGGAGCATTGGTTTGTAGCCCCATTAATGCGGGTCTATTACCTGCATCTGAAATTAGTCCTAACAGACAGTATGTATGTCCTCGGTATGTCCAAACACATAGCACTATGTCCGTGTGTGTATGTGTATACATGCAGATGTGAATATACAAATAGAAAAATCATGGGGGGGGGCGCCTGGGTGGCTCAGTGGGTTAAGCCTCTGCCTTAGGCTCAGGTCATGATCTCAGGGTCCTGGAATTGAGCCCCATATCAGGCTCTCTGCTCGGCGGGGAGCCTGCTTCCCTTCCTCTCTCTCTGCCTGCCTCTCTGCCTACTTGTGATCTCTCTGTCTAATAAATAAATAAAATCTTAAAAAAAAAAAGAAAAGAAAAATCATGCAAGGAAGACATGAACAGACATTTCTCCAAAGAAGACATCTGAATGGCCAAGAGACACATGAAAAAATGCACAACATCACTCGGCATCAGGGAAATGCAAATCAAAACCACAATGAGATATCACCTCACACCAGTCAGAGTGGCTAAAATTAACAAGTTAGGAAAAGACAGATGCTGGCGAGGATGTGGAGAAAGGGGAACCCTCCTACACTGTTGGTGGGAATGCAAGCTGGTGCAGCCGCTCTGGAAATGAGTATGAAGGCTCCTCAAGAAGTTGAAAACAGAACTACCCTATGACCCAGCAATTGCACTACTGGGTATTTACCCCAAAGATACAAATGTAGTGATCCGAAGGGGCACCTGCACTCCAATATTTATAGCAACAATGTCCAAAGTGGCCAAACTATGGAACGAGCCTAGATGTCCATTGGCAAATGAATGGATAAAGAAGATGTGGTATACACACACAATGGAATACTACTTAGCCAAAAAAAAAGAAATCTTGCCATTTGCAGTGATGTGGATGGAACTAGATGGTATTATGCTAAGCAAAATCAATCAATCAGAGAAAGACAATTATCATCAGATCTCACTGATGCGTGGAATTTAAGAAACAAAACAGAGGCGTCTAGGGGAAGAGAGGAAAAAGTAAAACAGGACAAAACCAGAGAGGGAGACAAACCAAAAGAGACTCTTAATCACAGGAAAGAAACTGAGGGCTGCTGGAGGGGAGGGTGGTGGGGGATGGGGTAACCGGGTGATAGACATTAACGAGGGCACGTGATGTAATGAGCACAGGGTGTTAAGACTGATGAATCACTGACCTCCACCTCTGAAACCAATAATACATTATATGTCAATTAATTGAAATTAAATTTAAAAAATTAATTTGAAAAAAATTTCCTGCAAGGACACAGGCTGTGGTTGTATGTATGTGTTGCGGTGTTTGAGGGTGATTTCTCCTTCTTACCTTAATTGCTTCTCTAGGGTTTAACAAACTTTTAAATTTCGAACCCATGGGTATGTATACGTGTCCCAGGAAAGAGGGGCGACGAGAGGCTTACCCGCTCTCCTCCCTGTCCAGCAGGGCGTGGTAGGACGCCACGTCCCTCTGCAGCTGGGCCTTGTGTGCCAACAGATGCTCGCGAGCCTGCTGCTGCTGCTCGGCCTCGGAGCGCATCTCCCTGAGCTCTGCCTCCAGCCGGCTCACCACGGCGCCCAGGTTCTGGAGCTCGATGTCGTGCCAGTGCTTGGCGTCGTGCAACGTGTTCTCCAGGCCTCGTTTCTGCCAAAGAGAGAACGCGGTCCACACCCGAGGCCGCATGCCCGGCCCTCGAGGAGGGAGTTGGGCAGAGCTGCGGGAGGGGCTGCGCTGGGCCTGGGCCGCCCATTAACTCCAAGGACAAGGGCCTGGCTGAGTTGCTGAGGGAGACGACGACTCCGCCTCCAGAGGCCAGACTCTTGTTTGGTCTCATTCACAGATCCTTCTGCTGAGGGGGAAGGCAGCCAAGAGGGGAAGGAGAGGGAGAACGATGAAGTGTACTGATGAGACAGAATGAAAGATAACGAGAGAAAAAATGAGAGTGAGAAACTGACACACTCAGGAGAGACAGTTTGCAGGTGTTTTTTCAAAGAAATCGTGCTCTCTGAACTGCCTCTGGGCCTTTCTGCTCATGATTTCTCACTCCCTGCGGGGCCCTTTCCTCCTCCACTGCTGAAACCCCATCCATCATTCAGCTAAAACGCCTTCTCCTCTGACTCTCTTGGCCAGATTGCCAGAGTTCGAAAGAATGTCTCTGGCCGTGGCACACCCGACCGTGTTTTCTTCGGTGTGTTAGTAGCACACCTTGGCCAATGCCTCTTCCCCTATCTGCCCCTTCACTGTGGGCTCCCCAAGGCCCCATCTTGAGCCTGTTCTCGCTGACCTCTGCTTCCTGGGCCTGCGTTGGTTGGTCTTTGCCACACTCATGACCTTAATTGTCTCTCTCCCGATGACTCCTGCATTGATGTTTCCAGGACAGATGTCTCCCCCCAGAATAAACCTGCTTCTGAGTTTCTTCCTGGAAATATATAGAAGTCATGGGCACCTCCAATCAACGTATCCACAGTGGAGCCACCAACTTCTTTCTGAACCTGTCTGCCTCTCCCGTGCTTCCGCTGGCGAATTCACATGGACTAGAAACAAGGGAAGGGCATGTCCCTCATCTTCCTCCCCTCCGCAATTCAATCATCATGGAGTCCTGCCTCTTATGTATTCTGGAAAGTTTTCACATCTGTGCCCTCTCTCCCCCAGCCACAAGTGCCCAGGATGAATGCTTATCACTGCTCCCTTGGGGTAAGCTCAGTAGCTTGTAACTCATCTCTTGGTCTCTAGTTCCTCCTACTCCTGCATTCTCTACACAGCAACCCCTGTGCTCTGTCGAAAGTCCAAATCTGGATTTGTATCTCCCCTTCCTTCTCACTTGGATCATTCCTATTCATCCCCAAGTCCAAGCTTGGGGGTTACCTCCCCCAGGAGGGCTTCCTTCTTCCTTGATAGTCTCTTGCCCTTTCCCCCCACCAGGCTGTGTTAGGGACCCCTCCTCTGGCTTTCCATGGCTGCCCAAGTACCTGCATGCCCTTAAACTTGTCATAGTGGGCTGAGCTGCTTGGGGCATGTTTCCTCTACCAGACAGTGAGATCTTCAGAGATGAAAGGAAGTTTCTGTAACTCTCATGGTAAGACAGGGGCTGGCACAGAGTAGGTGCTCATCTGGGGGTGTTGCCAGGATGACAATACTTGTATTATGGTTACACTTATTGCTCTACCTGTCTCCCCATTAGACAGGAAACCTCATTTTCTCATATAGCAAGCCCTGCAGACTGTAGCGCTGACCAACAAACACCTTTAAAAAGCTGTGTGCATCTATCTTTAACATTTTTAATAGTTGTAATCATGGTGTACCTATAATTTAGCATCTGGCTTTTTACATAACACATAAGAACAGATAAATATCTTTTCAAATTGAGATAAAGTCTCATTAAAACAACTTTCTGTACCCTGTCTCCTAGGAGATTTTTCATACCTTTTTGATTACTATGGTTGAAATGGATGCTTTTTGGTCATGATGCCATCTTGAATCATGGCTCCTGTTAAGTGGGGGCCCCCATATCACTTTATTTAAACCATCTTAATTCCATAAGACATAAGAATATTGAGTCAGATTCCCATCCTAGGTACATTTACAGGTAGCAAAAATGTGACTAGTAGAAAATAAATCTAGATCAGTATCTGGTCTAGGGTTATTATTTTGGTGAGATCTGAAAACCCTTCTATGGCAAAGAAGATGTGGAAATGGCCACCTGCACTTTGAGAACCTCTTGTTCCAAACTCTCTGGGTTTTCCCACTTTGCTCATCAGGAAATTCCTTGGTTTGTAGTGTTTAGTGTTGATGTTGTACCTGTAACACCTGTAGTTTGGAAAGATCTTTCATGGAATCATGTTTGGATCATTTGTCTAGTTTTTGCTCCATGTTCACAGGTGACTTCTCTGCTTGGCCTGAAGTTTGCTCTGATGACTTAGGACCCATTGCCCAACATATGTTTATGCAAATGCCTGTCAGAGGCCCTCTGTCTCTTCCGTCCCATCCTCAGTGTCTCGGTCCAGCTTCTTCCCACCCAAGTCCCTGACATCCTCGCCTGGTTCTCAACAGAGACTCTTGGGCTCGAGCGATGGCAATCAGGCCACTGCCACCCATCTCCCCACTCCAGCCTCCACAGTAGCACAACACTGGCAAGCAAACCCAGGTCACAGAAGCACACTTATTCCCCAGTTTCTGGAGATTTGAAGGGACTTCCTTGAATTGCTAAGCCCTCCAGAAAGTAAAAATAGTGACCTTATGTGGTTTCTGGCCTTGAACTCCATTCCTGATTTGAGAACACAGAGCTCAGTAGGCTTTAAGCACCATTACTGGTGCCTGGTTGCCAATACAAAGAGGGCCTTGCTGGCCAAGGGGACAGCCAGTGCCGCCAGCTCACCTGCCTGAGGCTTAGATGAGCTGTGGGGCCCTTGTGTGTGTGCGGGTTGCTCTGACCAAGGATAACAGGTGTGGCTGGATGGACTGAGCTGTGTCTGAAAGCTGCAGGAAGGTGTGCTCCTTATTCCGGCTGTCTGGGCTCCTATCCTCGACTGGAAGGCCCAGTGACCAGAGCTCTGATCTACTAGCTCGCAGGGGACAGAGGCGGCCTGTCCTGGGTCCCAAGCACAGCCAGCATGCCACTACTCCTACCTCTTCTGGTTGGGGGTGTGAATTTTCTTCCGATTTGTTCCGGTAGTCAGGACGATGGGGTTTGAGTGAGGTGATTGGATGATGCCAACCTGGGATTACTATTTCAGTGGTTATAATAATAATTTTACAATGGTAGGCAGTAATAGATTCCAGTTATTTACTGCTCACTCTGTGCCAGGCACTGTGCTAAGTAAGGGCTTGACCTGCCTTGTTTCATTAGTCATCATCCCCATGACTTTATGAGGCAAATACAGGTCGGTTGAGCAGCAGAGCACATTTCCAAAGGCAGGTGCGATCCCAGTCTCCATCCCACGTGTTCTTTCTCTAGGTGGCCTTGCCACTGCCTCGTCAAGAGGTGGAGTTTCTTTCCCTTCCTGTGGGATCTGGGATGGCCTTTGACTGCTTAGACCAACAGAGTTCTGTATAAGTGACATTCAGGGATTTTTCAGGCCAGGTGGTAAGAGGCCCGGTAAGAGGCCCGGGGCATCTGTGCTGATGCTCTGAGGGAAGCTGGATGCCACAGCAGCAGTCTGACTACGAGACTGCCATGATTTGAGGAAGTCACAGCTAGCCACCTGGAGAGGCCCCATGGAGGGAGAAAAAGAGACGCACAGCTGAGGCCCCACATATGTGAGCGGAAGCCACCATTCTTGGAAGGGCCGGCCCCAGCAGAGGCCCCAGCTCTCTCTGCTGGACTCCACCTAAATTGCAGACTGAACGAACACATTTTTTACTGTTGTCTGAAGCCACTTACATGGCAGATACATAAGATAACCTGAAGAGATCCTCACTTCGCAAGTGAGAAAACAGAATCTTAGAGCCATCACTCCGCTAATGAGTAGAGGAGTCAAGATTCCAGATTCCAGAGTGAGGGCCAGTCTCCAATTCCAGAGGCCTGCTGTGGTCTAGAAGTGCAATAGAGCCAGAAGGGCTTGGCTCTCCCCCTTGTTACTCCTGTTCATGGGCAAACCCCTGAATCACAGTTTGCTCTTCTGCAAAATGGGTTGTCAGTCACCGCACTTCTCAGTGTTTCTCTGAGTGTCCCATGAGAGAATGCATGCGAGCATGCTCTCGTTACCATTAGTATCACTTTGAAGAAATGACATTTTGGGCCCTCATCAAGGGCTTTGGGGACATGAAACAAATGAGACACGGTCTCTGTCCTCAAGGAGCTGATGTGACGTCAGCGGATGAGCTGACAGAACCACGTGAACCACAGTGCTGTGAAAGCGAGTGGGTGGCAGGTGGAGAGGTCACCCCACCTGTGGGAGTCAGGATCTAGGCTTTTCGCTGTTTGTAGCACTTGCGTATCTTCTACCTCACTTGTACCAAGGGTGTGAGGACAGGTGGGGGTGGGCAGAGCTGAGGGGAGGGGTCTCCTTGCAGCCATGGGAAGAACATGTCCAAGGGCTCAAGTGTGGGGGACCCCCCACCCCTAAGGGTGGTTCTGGGCATTTCCCTTCCTGTGGAAACCGGGCTGGTCTGTAAAGGAAGCCCAAGCACTGGGGGTGCTAGAAGGTCTGGAAAAGGAATCTTTCTATTTTACCCCCAGGCAATCCCAGTGGAGGGAGGGACACTGAACATGCAGGAAAGGACAGTAGATAGAGAAATGCTCCACATGGGGCAACAGTGGACAGGGGAAATTTACTGAAAGAAGGAGAGAGGGGATAAAACTTCAGAGGTATTTTGGAAACAGAAGGCAGAGGATCTCGTGTTTGGGGACCTTAATCCTACCTGCAGAATGGTGCGGGCGACAGCATCTGCTGAGGGACAGAGGGGAGGGCAGGCTGGTGCCTGCTGAGAATGGAGGCTGCTAGGAGCAACCGCTCTGGGGAGCACAGTACCCTCTGCTGTGTTCAGTCATTGGGTTGAACCCAATGTGGTTATGAGCTTCTAGAGGACGGGAACCATTCCCTTCATGGTCACGTCCCTGGGACCTGCCTCCTGGAGGGCCTAGCACACAGCTGGAGCAAGTATATATGTGGAATGTGTGCTGAGTGACGGGCTGCCTCCCCTCAGGTGCGGTTCATCCAGGCTTTCTGATGATGTGGGCTTCAGTGTGTGTCCCCAGCGTTTTGCCTGGCACTTTCTGTTATGAAAGAGTGGCGTTTTGACAGCCATAAAGACATCTGGGGAATAAATGGCAGCCCCCTTATACGTGTTTAAAGTGACTTGGGGAAAAGGCAGCAGCCCTAATATTAGGATCAAGGGTTAGGGCAAGGGAATAAAACTAATGAGCATAAAATTCACATAACTCTGAGTAAATAATGCTAATTGTCTTTCAGTTAAAAAAACAAAACTAAAACGGCATTGTTTAGGCTGTAGTTTCCCGATTTTTCTCACCTCAGATCCTCTTCTCACATCCCGTTGCAGTGAACGCAATCCCATCACAGAATGTGAGGGAGAGCTGGGGCAGTGACGTGTGTGTCATGTGCTATGCTGTGGCATGACAGCGTCTTCCTGAGCTGACTGGGTGTTGTGTGACCTTGTTGCCTAGAGGATGATGGACCTAAGGGAACGGAAGACACATGAAGGAGGGGAACTCGGCGTTGATGGAATGATCCTGACCATGGGTAGTGAAAATGTTGTTTCTGAGGGAACCAACTAGAATAAATCCTTGAGCTAACTTACTGGTAGGCTAAGACTGCACTGGGAGGTGGGGCTGCTGGTTTGGTGACGGAATGGATTTGGGTGGCAAGATTGAGATGGGGAGGGTGTATGGGGAGTGGTAGAAGAAAGGGGCACTAGCGATAGTACTGGAACTTTTCCCAAGGCTTGAAGCTGAGAGACGGGCTCCTTGGACCTCGGTAGAATCCAGACCACCTCAGCTTCATAAGGATTACATGAACCATCCCCTCTTGAACTGCAGTGTGGACAAAATGCTTGTGGTTCAAATCGGTACACATGGGTCCCCCGCAGGGGCCATCAAGGAGGAGCTGTAGGCTTAATACCCTAATAGAACTTCAGTTCACCCCAGAAAGCAGAGGGTAAATTGCTGTATTATTAATAATTATTTTAAGTATTATTAATAATAAATAATGCAAGAGACCTTCCCACAAATCCCAGTGAGTCTGAGGAGCTCCCTAGTCTTAATTTGGGTTTCCCAGAAGCAGAGCCTGAGCCAGGGATCCTGGTACCTGTAAAGAGTTAAGGGATTGCTCTCAAGAAAAGGGGAGCAAGGAAAGCAGGATAGGACAGAGGAAGGCGCTAAGCCAGGAGGAAGTCTCAGTTGGAGTCTGGTACAGCCTGATCCCACAGGGAGACTGCGAGGATCGTGAAGTACAGGGCGAAACCCCTTCCACTTGGAAGCCAACGAGCTGGGCTTTTAAGCCCCGCGTCAGCCAGTCATTGGCTGAGGGCTAGAGGAGGTGGGCCTAACCGCCCAGGCCAGGCGTCCACTCTTCGGCTGAGGCCAATTCTCTGGAGAAGTGGGACATCTGTGGATGTGAGCGGCCAACACTCAGCAGTGGCCTGGTGCCGCGTGTTCCGGTGAGGCACTAACAGCCTTCACTATACTGGTTGTGATTCGGTATCAGCTGACCCTTCTGGGGCTTCAAGACTCTTGTGAACTCTAACCCAGATGACTACAGTGCAACCGTTGGGAGTAAAACATTGACATAAGAAATGCCAGGGCTCTTCCCAGCCCACTCACCAAGGCCCGCAGGGATTCCGTCTCCGCCTGGAGGCTCTGGACCTGGCACGAAGTGTTGTGCAGCTCCAGCCTGAGGGCAGCGGCCAGCTTCTCTTCCTGGGTCTGTGCCATGCGGGCCATCTCTGCCTGTTGCTGGGGAGGGGCAGGTCTCCGCGTGAGCAGGGGTGCGTGGACAGTCCGAAGCCCGCCTTCCCTCCTGCCCTTCCCGGACCCACTCCACAGCCTCTAACTCAAAATCCCTCTTTTTCCACGGGCACCCATCCTGATTTGCATACAAGCATTTATTGAGTTTGAACATAGAGTGCATGCAAGTAGAATAATTCAAAATCTTTTTCTGGAGGATTTATGGGAGAAAGTCTCATTTTGTCCCTGTGCCTTAATTACCCAGTTCTCCTCTTTCCAGTTTCTTATACCTCCTCCCAGAAATTACACACACACACACACACACACACACACACACACACACATGATAGCTGTATCCGTCTGTTATATTCTTTCTCTCTCTTTCTTTCTTTCTTAGAAAGAATGAAGAGAGAGAGAGCACAAAAGGGGGTGGTCAGAGGGAGAAGCAGACTCCCCCGATGAGCAGGAAGTCCTGAGACTCCAGGATCATGACCTGAGCTGAAGGCAGTCGCTTAACCAGCTGAGCCACCCAGGCAACACCCCCCCCAGATATTTCATACATTTATAAGTAAATATATATGATCATCCTCTACTTGCTTTGGTACTTAATATATCCTAGAAAATATTCTCTACCAGTATATATAAATCAATTACATTCTTTTTAATGGCTCCAGAGTATTGCCTTGTTTGGAAGTACAGAATTATCTAGAAGCCCTGCACTGAGGAGCACTTAGATTGTTTCCAGTCTTTGCCTGTTACAAACAATAGTGTAAAGAATTACCTACAACCCTCATTTTCCACACGTGGGGGTATCTCTGTGGGGTAAATCCCTGCAGTGGGACTGCTGACTCAAAGGGTATGCATCTGTCATTTTGACGGATGTTGACAAATTGCCTTTCAGAGAACTCCCAACCCGTCCCAATACTGTCAGGCAGTGCCAATTGCCTCACACCTTCTTCAAATGTGGAACTATCCAACTTGATCTGATAGTCCCTGTTTCCTTATAAAAACCAGTCTGGCCACAGTTGTGAACACAAGGGGAAGGTCTGTGTTTTGCAATTTCTCCCTCAGCAAGGACATAGTGTGATTCTTTCCCATACTTTCGGGGGAATAGGTCATTCTTTCTCTCTCTGCTGGAGAAAGGGGAAAAACTAGAGATCACCTTCATTCATCTGTGGTACAGCCTGACGCACGTCTCTAACTCAGTGATAGGGGAGAGAAAACCTGTTCTGGATTGACCATTTTTACTACATATGAGTACTTATTTACAGAGTTATGCAAAAGTAGTCCAGTCAAACTGACTGACTAAGAAACCTGGGGTCAAAGGGCTCATATCCCAGGTGTAGTTCTCCCTGTGTGAGGGCTAGACAGAGCTTAACAAAAACATCCATTCAAGGTCTGGGATAAGCTATAGGTGAATGGAAGCTGTGGGCCCAGTTCAGACTGGTCAGCCCATGGCTGTGTGTCCCTGGACCATCATTCAGCCTCTCTGAGCCCCAGTCCCTCCCCACAGAATGCAAATGACAATGAGAAGAGACACTATGACACTTCCAACACGTTATACATGTGGAAGCTTGTAGAACATTAAAAGCATGCAAATAGTGACTGTATGTACTTCTCTATACGTAAAAAGTAGTATCGGCCAAAAATGAGTTTGTAAAAGCCACTCTAGGTTGGGTACTACTAATGATAACTAACAGGCGCTAAGCACTTATTCTGTGCCAAGCACTCCATTAACCGCTTAAGTCCACTATTTCAGCTAATCTTCACGACCCTATGAAGCACGTGTCATTGTTATTCCTATTTTACATGAGGAAACCGAGGCAGAGAGACTGAGTTATTTTCTCAAGATCGGTGGTCTGTGAAATGCTGCGGCCCATGCCAGAGCTGTACTCTCAACCAGTTTTGAAAGCCACTGCTTCCACCAATTCATTTCCACCAATTCATCAAGAACCCCAAAAGTGGGGGCACCTGGGTGGCTCAGTTGTTAAACATCTGCCTTCAGGTCAGGTCATGATCCCAGCATCCTGGGATTGAGTCTTTCGTCGGGTTCCCTGCTCAGTGGGAAGCCTGCTTCTCCTTCTCCCACTTACCCTGCTTGTATTCCCTTTTTTGCTATCTCTCTCTTCATCAAATAAGTGAATAAAATCTTAAAGAAAAAAAGAGCCCCCAAAGTGGAGCCATCTTCCCCAAAGTGAAGGTGGACCCCTCTAAAACATCCTCATGGTCTGTCAAGTCCTGCTGTGATGGGTCACCCCATTTCCTCCCTGTCTTTGGGGTTGGGACTTGGCCGGGTGGGCTGTGTGGGTGGGAGGGCAGGGTTCCTGCAGACAGATGCAGCTGGAAGGTGCAGGTGCATAGAACGGCCAGAAGCAGCTGGCAGCCGGAAGCTGGGGAGGGTTAAATTTTCGGGAAGTTTGTAAGCTGGTTGGTAAACACAGCCATCATTAAAAATTAAATTATATCCACTTACAATTAATATATATTAAAATGGTAATACTCCAAACACATCACTTGCTAATTTATTTCCATTTTATCATTATCTGTGCTATATCGAAGTTATTTATATCGATGGTACCTGTGGGGTAGGAATAACATTTAATGGTGAGCTTCTGAGCATCTCTTCCAAACTCTGCGCTTATTTACATCAAGTTAGGAGTTTGAGATCAGCTGTGGTGAGTTTTTTTACCTCATGGAAATTGGCAAACACTACAAATCAGGGTTTGAATTGTTTTTCTGATTGTCTAGACTTAAGGGATGCAGAAAATGTTAATGATGCAGATTAAACTTAAAATGGGTCATGTTGGGGCGCCTGGGTGGCTCAGTGGGTTGGGGCCTCTGCCTTCGGCTCAGGTCATGATCTCAGGCTCCTGGGATCGAGTCCCGCATCGGGCTCTCTGCTCGGCGGGGGGCCTGCTTCCTCCTCTCTCTCTCTGCCTACTTGTAATTTCTGTCTTTCAGATAAATGAACGAAATCTTAAAAAAAAAAATGGGTCATGTCTATAGCTGTCACATTATGAATAGCAAAAAAATTAGAGGTAATATCTTTCCAATATTTATAAACTATTATCTGATTTGCAAAGAAGTTACTCATGTCATTGATGAAAGGACTCATTAAGGTCAATGGAAATATCAACCAAAATTCATATTGGACCTATTCTCATTTATCATTGATGTGACTTTTTGCTTAATCGGATATTAATAATTGAGCATATTTTGCAATCTGATTTTGGACATTGTCGATGACAGAATTATAAAAACAGTTGGCAGATTTTGCAAGAGATAGCTAGTCAGTCACACTGAAGGGATAGGTGCAAATGGAAAGGCAAAGTATGTATTTTATTCTAAAATTTAAGTTATCTCTAAAATTATATAAAGAACACATCATCAGAAACATCTATGTTACTATGATACGATATTGTGAATCTGACTGGCAAATAAACACAGATGCTTACATTTGTCCTTGGAGAGTAGCTATGAAACATTACCAGCACACCCAGGGTCAGCAGTGGGCGTGAATGGCAGTCAAGTCTCACTGAAGGCAAATTTCAAAGCTTAGGTAAGTGGGTCTGGGGTAAATCCGCTGGTCAAGGCCATCACCACATTCCTGCAGGTGATCTGCCCTCTTCTCAACCCAGACAATGAGGGGTCTGTATTCAGAGGTACGTGCTGATCTTGGGGGGAGTGGGATGATTGCTGGATTGCTGGACTGGAGTGTTTCCCAAACGTTCAACAAGCAGCATGGTTTTTCACATATCTGAATACTGACTCAATTTTTATTTAGATCGATTCATGTTTCCTTTGTAGATAAATGTGTTTAAAATGGAAGCTGTAGATAAGATCTCAAATTTTATGTGCATCAGGATGATCTAGGGAACTTAAGAAAATGCAGGTTCTGATTTAGGAGATCGGAACGGGCCCAGGAATCTGCATTTAAAACTCCCATGTGATGCCTGGTCCATGGGAACAAAGTTCTAGATTGCTAAGGAAACGGATAAAACTGTAAAACTGTTGGTCATAGACAAAAAATAGCTGAAAAATTAATAACATTAAAATAAAACCAATGTTATTGTATTTGAGCAAATGTTGCCCACCACGCAGCTGAGTCGCAAAGCCTGCTTTCTCTTCGTTGAAAGGTGAGATCGATGAGTATAAGAGAAGTGTGGCTGACCTACCCCCACCCAATGAAAACCTTCCTAGATAGTTTAATTAAGATTGAAAGAGAAAAAAATGAATTTGATCACTATGGGATTCAGTGTCGTTTTGTATCATGCCCAATACCTTCTCAAATCAGCTTATGAATGGTACTTGCCCTCCCTCTGGGAACAGTCTGCTGCTTTAAGTCACCTAAAAATATTACTTGTTCTTCTCTTTTAGAGTTATGCTTTCTGATTAATAATTACTTCTGTTCCGTTTCCACCCAATGCCTTCAAGATTTCTCCTCGCAGACCAAATAGCAGGTGTGCCATTCTAGATCTGAGTCTAGGAAGGTAGGACTGTGTTTTGTTGCTGAGTGCAGTTGCTAGGAAGTGTAATGAGACTCAAATATGTTGGTCCCCAGACTTTCAAACCAGCTTGAAATCTTGGCTCTTTTGTGCAGGGGGCCAGCCTGCGCCTTTGCACTCCATCTATATTTCTGGGACAGGAGAGCACATAGACACTTTGAAACACGGTAAAAAATTTCAAATTAAAAAATTTTAAATTAAATGTACACGTTAGTGCACGTGAAAGTGGATGGGAAAGAAGAAGGACAGCATGCTTGGGAGTAAGGCAGAAGGAAGTATTTGAGAGTCTCCACATGGAGTGGGAAAAGGGCCATCTCTAAACCCACCCCTCTGCTACACAGGTGTGTTCCTAGCAGAACACGTATCCAAGATGGGTGCTGAGAGGTTGAAGTGTGTACTCTGCCTTTCTCCAGCAGTTGCTGTGTGGATTTCAGCCAGTGGTTTGAGCTCTCTGTTTTTGCGGCCTGTGAACAAGAGCTTTACAAGAGCCTTGCTCTGCAGCCTCTTGGACCTCCTGGGATCACACTAACCTCATGCTATTCACTATCACGGAGAAAGGGAAAGCAACGGATTCCTCATGGAGATAGGCATTCACCATCTTATATCAAGGAGGAATCTTATTCCATGGGGAGGGCACAGATTCATGGTTTGGGAAGATCATGACAAAAGTCTGGCATAACCTTCTGGACCCTCAAGACAAAGGCCTCTCAACCTCACATTCCACAAGACAATGCATCAAGACTCCCCCGCACTCTGTGTGATCTGTCCAGGCCAACCTAGCAGTCCAGAGTGATGGTTCTGGAGGCAGAAAGTGTGGTCCGAATCTCAGTTCCACCACTTTGGAACCGTGTATTCTCGGGGAAGTGACTAAACTCTCTGTGCCTTAGTTCCTTCCTCTGTGAAACGGAGAAGATCACAATACCTAGCTCATGTGGGAAGATGAAATGAGAACGGCCTGTCAGGTGCTTAGGGCATGGTCTGGGCACTTGGTACAGGCTTACTAAATACTCTGTTGACTCTGCCTGCAAGCACGTGGTATTCTGCCTTGTAGAAGAATGGTCTTTCTATCCGTTGCCTGCCACCTGCCCTCAACCAGCCTCGCACTAGATTGTAGTAAGCTTGCGTACAAGGACAACTTCTTACTGATGCCTCTGTCTGCACTGGGGACCTAACATGGTGTTTTACACCTTGGGCACTCCCAACAATTTACTAAAGGTCTACAGTGTGTCCTAGGCACACGCGAGGGACTGTAGAAAGGGAGGGTCCCCCATCAATGGAATGAAATCACACCTCCTTTTAATTAGGAGGATTAGCTTATCAGTATTATAATGACCATGGGGATTATATAAATGTTACTTAGCTAAGGATAGCTTTAGACAAGCAGCATCCACATCCCTGACCTACTCCAGCCAGACGAGAGGATTTACTTGGCTGAAGGCCGGATGCCATTCAGTCTTCACCTGAGACAGGAGCTCTCCTTAGCAGGAGCTAAAAAGAAATGTGTGTCTCACTCAATGGAACTTTAATAGTGTTGGCAGGAGGGCTGGCCTGGCTAGGCTAAGCCAAGTGTCTCCTTGAATTGTTTGACACAGGAATTGCCTGGCTACTCATGAAAGGCTATGGGACCAATTCCCAGCCTCAGTGGAAGCTGCCTAAGGACACAGCGAGGGACACCCGGCTTTGTGGACTTGCTGCCCCTCAGTCATAAGGAAGAATATCCCACTGATGAAGGCAGCAGGAGAGGCTCAGCGGTGAATGGAATTCTGAAGAGAAAAATATGTTTTTCTTCTTAAAGTAACTATTGGAGAAGTTTAATGATAGTATTTTTCTTCTGGTTCATGGAGGTCATTCCATCCCAAAGAAGGGTCTCCTCTGCTCTGTCTCTTCTCAAAGACAGGTAAGCGTTGAATGCAAACACCACTACTTTAATTTCTCGGGGATTTGGTTATTTTATATTTGCAAGTCTCTTATTTTAGAAATAAGGTCCCTACCCTTTTCATGGGAAAGAGCTACCATTGGGAAATACCTAAGATAGCTTTGAGACTGAAGAACTGGGTGGCCAGGGACGGGCCGGGGACTTTGTGCCCACAGCCCCATGTACAGGGCCTGGCCCCTGCTTTTTTTGACATTTGTCAAATATTCGCTTGGCAAATGGAGTCTGCATGAGTGAGTGAGTAAATATTTCTTGGTAGCATGTGGAGGTTACAGTGTTGGGTGATCCCCAATATAGACAGTCACTCAAATATGGGTTGTCGACCAGTTGTGGGGTTGGAAACACAACATGGACGCTGAGGGTCTGGGTAAAAAGCAGGTGAAAGGTAGGCACGGCTTACCTCAGTGAGACAGTCTCTTTAGTTTCCCTTTTAACTACTACTGATTCCCCTTCTTCTGTCCCCCAGCTCTGACCAGCTTGGCTACGCTCCTGTAACACACAGTGATGGGAACCAAACCCCCGCCTCCTAGCTCCTATAGCAACCCTGCTCTACTGGCTAACAGCATCTTTTGAAAGCCACCTGGAACTACCATAACTTACACAGAAAGACAATTGATGAGCTGGGGAGATATGTACAACTCACTGCAGGGAGAGGATTAATTTCTCTAGTGTACAAAGAGTCACTACAAACCAGTAATAAAATGTCCAAGACCTAATAAAAATGCGCAAGGGAGGGGCGCCTGGGTGGCTCAGTGGGTTAAAGCCTCTGCCTTGGGCTCAGGTCATGATCCCAGGGTCCTGGGATGGAGCCCTGCATCGGGCTCTCTGCTTGGCGGGGAGCCTGCTTCCCTTCCTCTCTCTCTGCCTGCCTCTCTGACTACTAATGATCTCTCTCTCTCTCTCTCTCTGTCAAATAAATAAATTTAAAAAATTTAAAAAAATGGGCAAGGGATATGATCCGATAGTATAAACAAGAGCAAATATGGCCGGAATTCAGCATGTAAAAAAGATGTTCCACCTTCCTTATAATATGAGAAATGCAAAATAAAACTGCACTGAAAAACTGTGTTTTACCTCTACTATTGACAAGGATCACCACAGGGTATGAGAACTCACAGTATTGGTGAGGATATGGGAAAATGGGCACTGTCAAACACTTCTGATGGGAAGGTTAATTGTTACAACCTTCATCGAGAGTAATTTGACAATATTTATCAAAATTGCTAGTGTGCATAATTTTTGACCTAGAAATTCCACATTTAGGAATTTATCCACCAGATATTTTTCTATATTGGGAAGTGAGGGACATACGCAGTTAGTGACTAGTCTAATGTATAAAAGCAAAAGATTGGAAGCCACCTAAATATCGATCAGCAGGGCATTAAATAAGTCCTGGGATATCCATTGCTAGAACAGTTTTTTCTGCCGAGGGCCAGATAGTGAATATTTTAGGCCTAGCAGACCATATGGCCTCCACTGTGGCTATTCCGCTCTGCTGGGATATGCAAAAGCAGCCATAGACAGTATGTAAGTGAATGAGCATAGTTGTGTTCCAATAAAACTTACTTGCAAAAAAAAAAAAAAAAAACAACAGGCAGAGGGTGAGATTTCGCTTGTGGGCTATAATTTGCTGCCCACTGTGGTTTAATATCATGCATCTAAAAAGCAGTACGTTCTGTATACTACTATTTGTGTAACGGGAGAGAGAGAGAATTTACACATATTTTCTTGTATGTGCATAAAGCAACTCTGAAAAGACTCATAGTAAAAGGATAACCTTGATCGACCCTGTAGAAAAGAACTGGGACATGGGGTGGATGTCATTTTTCATTGTATGTCATTTTGTACATTTTGAACTTTGAAACAAGTGAGGGTATTATAGATTAATAATGCTAAAATCCAAGTAAATAAAAAAATGAAATGAAAGTGAGCTGGGGCCCTTTGCCAAGTCCTCCCTGTGACATGCTAGGAGGTGTAGAAAGGCTAGATGACTCCCTTCGGTGCTTGCAGTAAGCACGCCAGAACAGACCACGGCTTATTTCACTGAAGAGACAGCAGGGATTATAGCTGACTCGTGAACGCACAGGGACCCCCTAGATTATAGATGCTTTTAGGGGTTCTGCTCTTTCTATTCTTGAAAGGGACTCTCCCTGTTGGCTCTCATGGGGATATCACATCGGGCCATGTTGTCATCCAGAGCCAGTGACCTCAGTTGACTAGCAGAAACACATTCCGTACAATTTCATATATTCCAGAAAATATTCACACTTCTTGGTACACGCAAGCAAAGAGTGGGCGTTGCTATGACAGCCTATATAATTATTGTTTGTGAATGTGGATGATATGGAGACATGTTATCCAGGGTTCCTAGTCTGCTCATGGATAGATCTAGAACTGTGTTGTCCAATATGGTAGCCACTAGCCACACATAGCTATTTAAATAAAGATTAATAAATATTAAATAAAATTAAGGACTCAGTTTCTCAGTTGGATCAGACACAATCCCAGTGCCCAAGAGTGCATGTGGCCAGTGGCTGTCATACTGGATAACTGCGCAGACCACGTGACAGTCCCATCCTCACAGAAATTGCTATTAGAGGGCACTGCTCTAGTCAGAAGCTAATGTCTCATCCAGCTCTAAGACTATCAATAACCAGAAACCTCACGATTCATCTCCCTCTGTTCACCTCTCTTCATTCGTAACTGTCTCCATGATGTGTCATTGGGGCTGTTTAAGGCATGGTCATTATAGCTCCCATAAAGTTCCTGACCACAAGTGCCTTGAACTGATCTGAGGCAAGCGCAGACCACTGTCGGAAGAGATAGCATGAGCGCATTTGCTGTGAGGTGCCTGGCCCCTGGGGGTATTGAAAGGAAGCGGAGTTCCCTTTTTGTTGGCACTTCCTACCCCACCACGCCAGCAGATGCTGGCAATTGAATAAGCCTTTGGTTATTGTACACACCCTCGCACTTCAGTGAATAAGGGACAGAGATGAGGCTTCCAGGAGTGACGATGAGGAGCCCTTCCCGGGGAGGAAGTTCCCAGGGAGGAGGTTAAGAACGCAAGTTGCCTGCTACAGAATGGAAGCATCTTAACATAGGCATGCTAGGAAAAAGCTGAATGATAGGGGTTCTTCCGTATTCCCCCAGGTGGCCTGTTTAGGGTCTGTGGGGGAATGTATTCCATGGGTTCTTTGTTGGTTCCCTTCTCTGCTTCTTCCCTACTGGTATTTTGGTTCACGCCCTCTCCCAGCTTCCAGATAAACCATTTCCTCTTTAATATTTGTCTCAGACAAGGTCAGTTTCTGGGGAAACCTAAACAAAGACATAAATTAATCATGTCAATTAATTTTCAGCCTCCCCAGCCTGAAAGGTAATTAAATACATGTCTGTATGCTCTCTGCGAAAGGTTTGAAGGGAGTGTGTGCTAAGCCATTTTACATTTATGCTTCGCTGCCAAGAAACCGACAAGAGGTGCTCAGTCAGGATGGGCAAATGTCAGCCCCTAAGGGCATGACAGCAACTGACAAAACTATTTATTGGAGGACTTCTGGCTGTCAGTTCTGATCTCTGTTGATGATCACAGGAATTCACTCATTCTGCAAATATTTTCTGAGCTCTGCCTTTCTGCAAGAGGCCCCAGCAGCATTAGCCAAATGAAAACAAGTACTGTCTGTTTTCTCTGAGATGTAGCTTTCAGATTACTCTATTAAAAAAAAACACTAATGAATCTGTTCAGAATTAATGTTTGAATTACTGTTGGGCTGGTGATGATTCTCAAGAGGGTGAAGGATGAGTAATAATGGCAGGATTTTTTTCTTTTTCACACTATGCAGATTTTTTTCTGTTATTTACAATGCCCCCCCCACCCGCTTCCCCGAAGAAATAATCACTGCAATGTGGGGTATGCTCCAGAAGTGTTGGGACAGAAGCAAGGCTGCAAACTCCTGGGCCACAGAACTCTCACTTTGGAAACAGAACGGGGGAGGAACGACTACCCAATGTGGAGAAAAGGTGCCTGACCCGAGAGCCAGGAGGGCTGAGCGACAGTGCTCCCAGCCAGCTATGTGACTTCAGGACATCAGCTGCCCTCCCTGGATCTGGATCCTCACCTCTGAAGTGAGGAAAGGGGATGCTGTGGTGTCTCAGGTCATGAATTATGAATATTCATGAGTCTCCTAAAAAAGAAGCAATGGACCCACCCACATTAAATCTATGGTTTGGTTTCACTTTTCCCTTTCTGTTGTTCCCCCTCTCACCTGGTTGGGGTGGGAGACAGCTTGTGCAGTTAGTAGGCACTATTTGCCATGGCAAGAGTTTGTAGGGACTGGGCCCAAGGAATTAAGGTCAGAAAAAAAGGGGGCTGTTGAGAAGGGATCTGGGTAGAGAAACGGGGGAGTAAAGATGTTTTTGAGGCTGGAGAACATTGGGGGATCCAGAATTGGTGAAGACCCTGCTGGGAAGGTTCCTGTTGATACTGAGGGGGCAGGGGGCTGAAGGGACATGGGAGAACAAAGAACAGAAAAGGTCTTCCTTGGGTTTTTTTTTTTTTTTTTTTTTTTTGGTAGCTTTTATAAACTCTGGTGGCTCTCAAACCTGGCTGTATATTAGAATCATCCAGAGAGTTTTGGCCTGGGCATGAGCATTCTTGACAATGTTCTGGAATAATTCTGTTGTGCAGATGGGCTTGAGACCCACCGAACAGTAACCCAGAGCATAGAAGCTGCCCGCATGCCTTCTCTCAAAAAAAATAAGCTACTATATTTTTCATATTTTCTCTACACTTTCCTTCCTCTTCTGTTCTTCTGGTCCTGTGCCTCAGAATCCCCAAGTCACACAGGGGTGGGAGATGGAGAAGGGAAGAACAAACCCTGTGCATTCTGTGTTCTGGTTAATTCCTTTATTATTTATGAGGTTTAGTAAAGAGATATTTCTCTCCATGAATATAACTCATACTGCTTAAAAAAACACTTGAGAAAATATTATACTCAAAAGCAAGAAAGAAAAAACCTCTCGACATGTCAAATAGGTCCCTCCCTCAAAGACAACCACTGCTAACACCAATACATTTTAGTGTTTTCTTTTGAATTTTTGCTTGATGCCTCATTTCTTTGTTTGAATGCTTTCTACTGTGTCTACCAGGGGTTGGCCAACGGCAGCCTGCAGGCAAATACAGCCTACCTCTTGTTTCTATAAATAAAGTTTTATTGCAACACAGTCATGCTCATGTGTTACCTTTTGTCTTTCAAATTGTTGTAATAGACTGAATTGTTGTAGTAGACTGTCAGACCCAGGAAGTCACATATTTATTTTTTGGTGCTTGACAAAGTTTACTGGTTCCTGGTATATACACTTCTGTACTCTCTTATTTTCCCTCATTTGACCTTATTATGTGAGCATTTCCCATGTTGTTATAAATGCTTCATAAATATTTCTAATAATTACCTGGTATTTCATTGTCTGGAAAGGTTGTAGCTTAGTCTTACTCTTATTATTAAACATTCATGTGCTTTTCTCCCTATTTTTTTCATTCGTATAATGAATGCTTCAGCGAATACATTTAGATATAAGCTTTATATTTTCAATTATTTCTTTAGGACAGTGTCTAGATTATTCAACTGGTAGGCAGGGGCATTTCAAGATTCTTTTTTTTTTTTAAGATTTATTTATTTGTCAGAGAGAGAGAGAGACAGAGAGAGAAAGATCACAAGTAGGCAGAGAGGTAGGCGGAGGCAGAGGGAGAGGCAGGCTCCCTGCCGAGCAAGGAGCCCGATGCGGGACTTGATCCCAGGATGCTGGGATCATGACCTGAGCCAAAGGCAGCCGCTTAACCAGCTGAGCCACTCAGGTGTCCTGCATTTCAAGATTCTTGATGCATATCATCAATTCCCTTACTCAAACATGTCATATTGTTCACTCTCCTCAGTGCTATAGGGAAGAACCTACTTCATCATGCACTTGTCCCCATCGCATCAAGTATTACCATTTTTAAACATGTTACGGCCTTAGACAGGGAAACAAAATGTTATTATTTTAAATTGTATTTATCTTATGTCTAATGAGATTGAAACTGTAGCATTTCTTCTTTCCTATGTTGACTGCCTTTCACCTTTGCTTGGCCTCCTTCTGCACAGGGAAAAGGTCCTGCCTCACCTTGGCTTGGAGCAAGGCTCCTGCTTCTGCCCGGTTCTTTTCGACATCTTTCTCCCAGTGGATCCTGATGGTCTCGAGGATGTCATCCAGACCAGTGCCGATGGGAACACCCATTTGTTCCAGCTCAGACCCTGCCAACTGTTTGTACAGCACTTTCACATCCTGCAAAAGACAATATACACTCCAGGTGAGTTCCAGAAGACCAGGAGAGCACACAGAATTTTTGCCAGCAAAAGCCCAGGTCTGTGGGCACCCCTGGTGCGTCTCATTCTGCTCCTGCCAAACATGAGGCTTCCCAGAGCCTGGCAAAATCCCCGATCCTCTTGCCAGCACGCATGTCATGGTCTTTTGCAAGAAGGAGGTATTTCTTAGGCTGGTGTTTGCAAGCCCGGGCCCACTCAAAGCAAATATCAAATGCATAAATAGCAAAATAATTCAGAGGACGCAACAGCAGCAAGATGAAATGTATGAATTTTGCTAAGTCAGAGTAGGCTGGGAGAGATTTAGAGGTCACTAAAGGGTTAGTGGTGGACAGTGGTGACAAACGACTGAGCTAGGAGCAGGGGGACGTGGACTTAGGGCTCCTGGTCAGCCTAAGGTCGGACAAAGGAAGGAACTTCTCAAGGTAAGCACAGTTAAGTGGGTTTTGACTTTTTCAGCTGAAAGTACACTCGATGTCTGCTCAGACATCGTGTAAGGTGGAACAGAGTTGGGGCCGTTCTGCAGGCAGCTGGACCGAATCATGGGTGGGAGGTTGCATAGTCCCGTTGAGTCCTGTCACTCCATGAGCTGACCTAATTTCATTAACGAGTGTGTGCAAACCTCAGCCTTGATCTACCATCAAAGTTATTTTGTTTGTTCTATGCAGTGTTAAAACCAACCAACCAACCAACCAACCAACCAACAAAAAAGGCCCCAGAGTACAAGGCTTTGAGTTAGGGGATGCCTTCTCCGGCTCAACACAGCTCCTTCACTCTCCAGCGTGGACCTGCCTCTCCTTCATTTGTGTCCCAGCCTGGGCCTGAAGCCATCTGATTTGGAGACTCCCAGCATCACCTTACCCACTACAAGGATTCGGAAGTATTTTACTCGTGTTCAGCCCTGGGAAAGTGAGGTGGAGGGGCCGACAGCAGCTACCGTCACTGACTGCGAGCTCACCAGACAGCTGCGTGCCGCGGGGCTGCAGCCAAACCAGTGCCGCCCTGGCCCCCACCTACCTCTTCGTAGCTCCTTGACAGAAAGCCAAGCTCTTCTTTCAGGCTTTCTATTTGACTCTCCAGATCCATTTTTGTCAAATTAGCTTCATCAATGACTTTATACAGCGAGTTAATCTCCTCTTCCGCTGCCTTTCGAAATGGCTGCTCATTTTCATATCTGCAGATCAAGGAGCTTAATCAGCATAGGTGGGCAACCCAGAAGGGGAAATAACCAGGTTACAGATGTTACCGACAGGCCAATTATGCGATAGACAAATGAATGTTAGAAGTCACTGCTCCAACAGCTTGGAGAGCACTGTTACTGCAAGTGTTACATGTTGATTTATTAAAATGAAAGCGACAGGCAGCTAACTTCTGGTAACCTAGCTTTACAGGCTGTCAGGCTCCTGGGGCGCTGGAAGCATAGAACTCTAGGGAAATCTTCTCCAGGAGCTGAGATCCAGGTAGGGAGGTTTGGCACATAACCATTATTCTGATTTGTCATCCTTCCTCTGCCCCCCACCCGAGGATCCGTTACCAAACATTACTGCAGTACCGAGAATCTGCTAAACACCAGACAACGCACTAGCAATCCCCAAACGGAAAGCATGATTCTGTCTCCAAAGAGCCCATGTGAAATTTTAAAACCGGCTGCAAATCCAAATGCTTTTAGGGGCCAGGTGGGGAATATAGATGAGGGACGAGGGTTGGGTCTGGGAAGCAGGGAGAGATAGGGATTGAAGCCCACAGCATCCCTCATTCTTCATGCAAGGGGACCTGGTGCTCTGCTCCTCCAGTAACCTCTGCCTGGGAAGGGCTGTGCCAGTCCTCTTCAAGAACAATGGGAAACCTGGATTTATATGTGAAATATTCAGGGTTTTAAAAACTTGCAGCCTATACAATAACACACACAAGCACACACATCAACACAAATCTGAAACTGCCCCCCTGAGTTCTTTCCATCTCGGTTTGCACAGAGCCTTCTTTTTATAAACTGCCCAACATTTTTGCCAATTTCTCTCAGTGTTACTCCTTTCCTTCTATGCCTCCCACCAGCTGCACGCCTCAGCCACACTTCACACCTTAGCTTTATCCATCCACAGAACAGAGAAATCTCACATCATTCACTGAAGAAAGCATCTTAGGATTTTAGAGTTTTAAGGGAATTTAGGATTCAACTATTCAAACTCTTACCCAGTGACGATCCCTTGATAGCATTCTTTTAAAAAAATTATTTATTTATTTTGAGAAAGAGGGTGCTTGAAAGCATGCAAGCCAGAGTGCAGGAGCAGGGGGAGGGACAGAGAGAGAAGGAGAAGAAGAGCGAATCTCCAGCAACTCCCCGCAGAGCATGGGAGCCTGACCTGGGGCTTTATTCCAGGACTTTGAAATAATGACCTGAGCCGAAATCAGGGGTCAGTCATTCAACCAACTGAGCTACCCAGACGTCCCTCTATAGCACTCTTTGATAGGTGATTTTGTAGCCTCGACTTGACTACTTCCAGTGACAGGGAACTCATTACCTATCATCATTACCATTCCATTTTAGGACAGCTCTAATTATGGAAATTTCTTCCTTCAAGAGCTTAAGTCTTCATTCCTGTAAGAGTCTGAATTCCACTCTCTGGAGCATCTAACGTCAGTTCGATCCTTCCTTCTGGTGGTCCTATAAATATTGAGAGTCTAGTCTCTTATATCACTCTCTTTCCCCCTCATTCCTTCCTCCAAGCCTTTTGTTCCTCAGGTTAAACATTCCTAGTTCCTCCATTCTTCATATAAACTGGTTTCCATATCTCTCGTCATCAGTGGCAGGGACTATGACCTTCCCATCTTTGTATTCTAAGCATCCACCTTCAGGCTTCAGATATATGTGGGAATGATTAGAAATGTTCTAACTGGTCCACATCTTTCTCAAAATATGATACAGAGACTGGAATGCAAAACTCCAGATGTTGCCTGATCAGTTCAGACTCCAGGGGACTGTCTGCTCCTTTGTTTAAACTCTCTAATTCTATTCATCATGGGCCCTAAGGTTTGCTTTGTGGGTTTTTCTTTGCTTGCATATTTGTTCATTTGATTTTGACCAGCTATATTTGCTGCTAATATTGGGTATCCTGTCAACTAGAGTCCCTGAGCATTTTTTTTTTTTTGCAAGTCCAGTTACCCTGTCCTTTCTGGATGTATCTGGTATTTGGCCCCCAAAGTAGGAGTTCATATATATATCTTTCAGTTTCATTGGTCCATTGTTCCAGTGTGTTAGGATCATTTTGATTCCTAACTCTATTCTTCTATTCTGTTCTATCCCTACTCCTATTCTTGTCCTTACCAGCCCTCCTGGCTTTGTATCTTCTGCCATTTTGCCCTTTCATGCCAAGGCAGCTTTCATACACCTTGCAGCTAAAAACAGAAAACGAAGGAACCAAGGACAGAGCCCTGTGGTATACCACTAGGAGACTTACCTCAGAGCTGGACCTGTACATTTGAATCCCTCCAAAGAGCTGGTTTTTGAAGTCATTTTTATGTACTCTATATGTAGGATTAGGTTTTCTACCCAAATGTATTCTTCATGAAGACTGTGTTTTTGTTAACATTCAGTCCTTTCGGAATCAAGTCCTATACTTCCAGCTGAATGAAAATCCACCCTATCACTGGGATTGGTCCCTGCTGACCCAGGCTGCAAGAGTTCCCTGTGCCTCTGAAGTCCTGTTTTGCTTCTCTCTCCAGGGAGCCTAGCTCTGTCCAGGGTGGGCTCCATTCAGCATTATTGGATATCTTAGGTGTCCTATAGCCCATTTTTTGAGAGACCTCTAAGCATTTGACACATCTCTGTGATATCCCCCAAGGCTGCTGTTAAGCTTTTAGCTTTCTCTTGTTATCTTTTTTCCCTTTACCCTCCATTTCAAAGTCTCCAAATAGAATCTCTTTGCTCATGATACCCAGAACTTTCCATCTTGACCTGCAGGCCCCTCTGGCCCAAAATCTTCAGTGGCACACCGCAGTTTCTGCTTGGTTGCTCAACCATTAGCTCAACTCTGCTCAATCAAAGCCAAATTCATTATCCATACCTAAATTTAGACCAACTTTCCTTTCATAATTTTCTATTTTAGTCAGTAGAATGCAGAGAGCCCGATGCGGGGCTTGATTCCAGGACCCTGAGATCATGACCTGAGTCGAAAGCAGAGGCTTTAACATACCCAGGCGCCCCGTTTTGTATTTCCAGGTGGCATATGTCAAGCCCTGCCAATAATTTCCTTGACCCATCTCTCAAGTCTGCTCATGTCATCACTGTAGGCAAATCTTGAGCTGTAACAACCTCTGATTGTCTTCCTACAACTGACCTACAGTTTTGCCCCCAGAGGGACCGTCCTTAACCACACTGGGTCACCATCTGCTGAGAGTCCTCCTCTGGCCCCTTAGAAATCTGATCTTGCCTTCCTTTCAACCTTGGCTCCCCGTACAGGCCCTACCCTGCCATCCATCCAGCCTGTTTGCTCCCATTGTTTCTGGCTCATTTGCTCCACCTCTCCTCTCTACCAACACAAATCTCCCTTTAAAGCTGAAATCTAGTCATGATGAACCATTGCTCAGACCCCTTCTATGAGCCTTCTCTCAGGTCATCTCTGAATTCTTTGGTATGGCTGACATGGTCTTCCAGGATTTGGTCTCTCCCTGGTTTTCAAGCCTCATTAGCTGTCCCTCCTTCCTTCCCTCCACATGCCCTGGTTATAATGAGCTACTTGGTGGCCACCGATGCACCTCCTTTCTCCTGCCCTTCTGCCTCAGCACATACTACCACCGTTCCTGGAAAGTCATGCTTCTTTCATTGGCCTGCTCAACTCCTATACCAGTTTAGGGCCCCAATCAGGTGACTCCTCTGTTGTCCACCCTCCCTGACCAGACTGAGTGTCGCCATTTCTCCTGTGCTCATCTCAGTGATGGCACAACCACTCTGTGATGCTACTGTCTGTTCACTCCTCCATCTTTGACACTAAACTGTGAGCTCCTGGCGGTCCCATTCACTTCATTCCCAGGACTTGGTATTCAAACACTTGTTGAATCCATTCATTCATTTACTAATTCAACAATGTTTGTGGTCATCTATCTTGTGTGTGGCACTCTTGTAGGCACTGGTAATACAACAGGGAACAAAACAGACCCAGCCCCGACACTCTGTTGAATGGCTGGATGAAGGCATGAATGCATAATGAATAAATGAATGAGCAAAAGAAATTTCGGTCAGATCCTACCTGAACTTCACAGTTCATTAAGTTCTATCTTAAATTTAGTACAAATGGCTTCAAGACTATTGGCATCTATCTTTAGGTGTGCAGTAAGCTGTCGGTGGATGGAGGTTGGCTTCCCTTTTTTGTGCTCCTGTGACCTTGGTGAACACAGTGTTGTCTGAGACAGCAACCCCAGCTAATTGAGAGTCCTCTTGACTCCAGGGTGGCTGCTAGGACAGATCGTTTTAGCAGATGGAGAAGCTTGGTCTTAGAATGCTCTTAGATGGTCTTACCATCTCCTGGGTCTGAGGAGATGGTAGAGATTTTCCTTTTCATCACAGCGCTCCTCTTATTCTAAGATAAGCACGGCAGTGGGATGGATCACGGTCTTCACCAGAGATTCCCAGCTACATGCCTTTCCTCTTTGTCTTTACCAGTTTAGGGAAATGTTCCCTGAAAAACTATGCCATCACCCATCCAATTGCCCAACATTCAGAACACCTTCCTCAGAGCATATTCTCAAAATCGCTGTTTTCATTAATGAAAGGTCTTTTTCATTTTGTTTCCCATGAGACCAGTGTTCCCCAAACCTCACGCGCCATCGTGATTTAGCCCTAAATGCATCTCTCTCCTTCCTTGTTTACTTTACATTGTTCCTTAGATTCATGTACTTATAAATGTTAAATCAGTAAACTTGAAAAGCTCTTTGTAGTCAATAAATTTTAAATTGCCACTACAAATTGTAGTCCTGTAGTGGAAAAACAGTTTCATAAGTCATAAGTAGAAGGTAACTCTAAAAATACATAACTATTAAAATAAAGTGTTTATCCTAATATCACTTAAAATGGTCTTCATCAGTGCTATAGATGCCGTATTTTAGGATGCACTTCAAAGACGTGTTTTTCAAGGCTGGGGAGTTAAAAATACTGAGGCCTTGGGGCGCCTGGGTGGCTCAGCGGGTTAAAGCCTCTGCCTTCGGCTCAGGCCATGATCCCAGGGTCCTGGGATCGAGCCCCGCATCGGGCTCTCTGCTTGGCTGGGAGCCTGCTTCCTCCTCTCTCTCTCTCTGCCTGCCTTTCTGCCTACTTGCCTACTTGTAATCTCTATCTGTCAAATAAATAAATCTTTAAAAAAAAAAATAATACTGAGGCCTGGACCCCACCCCCAGGGACTGTGGTTTAATCAGTCTGTACGGCTTGCCTGTTGGCATTGTGAAGTGGCCCGGTAATTACAACACAGGGCTGCAATTGAGAAACATTGCTCAAAACCAACAGCTGTTCAAGTGTGCTCCCAGGGGCAGCTGGATCAGCATCATGGGGAAATTGTTAGAAATGTCAATTTGGGGCCGCACCCCAGATTATTGAATCAAAAACTCAGAAGGTGGGGCACAGCAATTTGTGTTTTCTCTGAGAGCTCCCGGTGGTCCTGAAGCATGCTACTATTTGAGAATTCCACTCTGAACCAAGAGACATTGGGCAACATCTCTGAGCCCTTGGGACCTGGTTTGTGTCTATAAGGAGGGTTTGAGCTGGACGATCTTTGCTCCGGATTCTCCCAGGACCTCTTTGATCTCACTCCAGCCTCCTGTGCTGCAGGCAGTGAATGCTGCAGACCCCAGAACAGCATCATGCGACTTTTCCTGGAGTCTGGAGGAGCAGAGGGACTGTCCTCTCTATGGCAGATGTTACCTCTCTTTAAAGTCGTCCGCACCCGCCTGGATATTCTCTGTCTGAAGCATGAGCCGGGCATTTTCCAGGACTGCCTCGCCCACCTAGAGAGATCACACACATCAGAGGAGACAAGGTCACTGGATCATCTTCCCTCCCTTCCCACTGTGACTAGCACTGGGCACAGAGGTTCTGGGGGGAACTTAGAGAACCTTTCTCATAGCAAATATTTTTAGAATCCAAGTGTCTCTCTCCAAAAAGGTGGAGAGGAGATAAACCAGAAAACATAAAATCTGGATGCCTTTTAAGAGCAGTTAGAGTTGGATTTTTGGAGCCAAAATATTACTCAAAGGCAGACTTGTTCATAGCCTCTGTCATAATGCTGAACATTCAACTCCCAGGGAAGTTTCTGGCTCCTTAAATGAAGACTCCCTGGTTTGATTTAGTGGCTTTTACATTTTCTGGTCATGGATACCCTTGAAAAGCTGATGAAGTCTGTAGTTCACTGCTGCCCAACAGAACTTTCTGTGATGATAGAACACTTCTATGTCTCCACCATCCATCACGGTGGCCACACGTGGCTACTGAACGCTCAACATGTGGCAAAGATGACTGAGGAACTGAAAATTTAATTTTATTTAAATTGAATTTATCATTATTTTTAATAGATTTTTTGGGGGGGTGGGAAAGAGTGCACATGAGCTGGGGAGAAGAGGGGCAGAGGGAGAGGGAGAGAGGATCTTAAGCAGGCTTCACGCTCAGCATGGAGCCTGACTTGGGGCTTGATCTCACGACTGTGAGATCATGACCTGAGCTGAAACAAGAGTCTGATGCTTAACCCACTGAGCCAGCCAGTTGCCCTTATTTAAATTTAATTTAAATTTGAATATCCACCTGCGGCCAGTTGCCGATATATCGGACAACTTGGCTCTAGAATTTCATCCACCCTCAAAACATACATATGAACATCAACACCGTGCATATAATTTGGGGGTTTCTTGGAGCCGTGAAAAGTGGTTTTTCAAAACCAGCTCCCCAAATCCCGCAGAATGTATCCAAGATTTTGTTTTTATTTAGGCATGGTGAGGCCAACAGATCAGGAGATGGCTGACATTGAAAAGCTGTTACAGTTCCCAAGGAGTGGGACAGCTCCACCACGCAGGTCCAGAGGAGGAAGTACCAGGGTTGGTCACTTACGGATGAGGGGAAAGCATGGGCAAAAGACTTTATAGTGGCTTTCCTGGGAAGGAAAGGGTGAGGCAGGGTTAACAGTTGAGCAGGTTTAGGATTGGGTAGCTTGAAGAATTTCAGTGGTCTCGGGGCCCCCCGGGGTGGTCTCCAACCCCCTGGGATGCTTAGGGCCATTTTTCAGATGACAAATTCAAAGCCAAGGGCAATCACCCTGCTGGATTTCTCACAGTGATGCCCATGGCAAATGACTTACTCTAGTGAAGGACACCAAATCACAGCAGGTGTCTAGACTGTGGGCTGGAACGTGACTGCTGTAGAGAAGAAGACTTTATTAACACTCTAGACGACATGGCCGGTGTGGGGGTGGGGGTGGTTGGGGGTGGGCGGCCACCTGTTGGCAGATGTGGGGCCTGGGGCTTATGCAATTTGGGAGACTGCCTTTAAGAAAAAGAAAAAAAAAAAGACTAATACAAAGGGGTGTGCACAAATAAGGGACCCTGAAGCTTAAATTCTTAGAATTCTTCCCCTTGGTACAGCTTAATTTTGTCTGTGGCAGTTTTCTGCTTTTTAAACATGGGATCCAGGCAGACGGGCAGAAAAAATGAAAACCAAGCAACACTCCAGATTATAGGTTGGATATACGTATTTGGAGTCGTACAATTCTGGAAAGGCAGAGAGATGGCTGAAAATTCAGTCACCCCAAATCCTGCCTTCCAGAATAAGCATGGCCAGCATTTGGATCTATTGTACTTCCTTTCAGCCTTAGCTTTGCGCAGCTACAACAGTAGAACCTGTGCGTTAACTTCTCTCTTGACTGCAAACTCTTGATGAAGAAGAGGCTGCAGGGAGCCATCGGGGAAGGAGTCGGGTAAGAAGTGCCCATGTCTTGAACATGCAGCACAGCAAGGGACTGGCTGCTCTGTGTCCTCCCTCCTCCTTCTCACTTGAGGTTGAGGGCAGGAGCACTTTGTGGGGTAAACTGCACACTGTCCAGCAGAGAGGGTAGTTCTGTCCAAATGTCTGTCCTGGGAAGCTTGTGCAGCACTTGGCCCAGGGAAGCTGGAGGCCTTCCTGCTCTAGCTGATGTTTGGTAACAACCAGGGGCTTATTCAAGCCTCAAGCCGAGGCTAATTATAGGTCCTCATTTGCCAAAGCTCAGTGGCTGGCTCTGCTTCCCCATCTCCTTCACAGAAGGATCTTAAAATAACCTGCTAGCCCCCAAGTCAGCCAGAGAGCCCCTTCACTGTTCTCCTGTAGGTACCTCGGCTTAGCCAGCGGAGGGAGGGGCGCTTCTTCCTCTTCCACTGTAGAAAGGGCAGTGAGACGGCAGGACGAGGGCCGGGACCTTGGCTGAGGTTTAGCATAGGCCCAGGATCGGGATGGTGGCCAAGGTCAAAAGTAAAGCGTGGAGAGCCGGTCATGGAGGAGACTCTTTGTCTCCACCTGGGAAAGCTTCATGTCTAGGGCTGAGGACAGGAACTGCAGAGGGGAGGGAGGGAGTGTCCTGGCTGTGTACAGATGTGCCCAGCCCACGTGCTGGGGCGGCTTGTCCTGGCTTGCCAGGGCAGACTGGTAAAGATTCCAGGAGTTTGGGGAGCCAGTGGTTAAACACAGCCATTGTGAAAGTTGTAATTATGTGAACTTAAAATTACATAAATTCTATGAAAACCCAGTTAATAAATACTCAAAATGAAATGTCCTAAATACTTAACTGCTTTGCTCTGTTTGACTGTCAGCCCTGCTCTGGAGGTTATTGACTTCTGTTGAATCTGCGCCTTGGAAACCCTGTGTAATGGTACATCCCCGTGCATCTCCTCCCAAGTGTGCGCTCGGGAGGGATAGCATGGTGGGAGCTCGCTATCGGCCACTGTGAGAGGATTTACATCAGGGAGATCGGCCAGTGTTAGAAGCCAGAGCCTTCTGTTCATGGAAGTCTGCTTGTTACACAGCAGCTCAGTGACTGTGCCTGACACAAAACTAAGTACTCAGCACTCATAAATTCACAACACGCTCATGATCTCTAACCCTGACACCAGCACTCCTAGTGTACAGATGACGGTGCCTAAAATTGCTCCACAGCACCCAGACAGAGAGTGGCAGAGCCAGAACGCACCGCCAGGTCACTGTGACTCCGCAGCATGCATATTTTGGTCACCAGCTTTGGAAAATAAAAGGCCCATCAGAATCAAGAGAGAGACTCATGGAGGAGGATTGTTCTCTTTTTCCTGTAATAGGACAGCCGGGACTCCTGGTTCTTCTTTGGGCTGCATCACAGAGATAAAGAGCTATCTCTCCCACCAGCACAAGGAAGCTCGCCAGATCAAATCACTCCAAACCATCTCCTGCGCTGATCTCCTGAGCTTTCCTTGCGGAGCCCCGTAAGCGGAGCGTGCTGAGCAGACTGTGGGCCCAACTCTGAAGGCCTGGAGAACGTCAGTGGCCGAGCACTCTGCGTCAGGCCTGCAGAAATGCCATACGCATTTAGAACTGCTGCACCGGCACATTAGCTTCCTGGTCCTCTCACTTCTACGGCTGAAGCGGATGCGAGTGAACACCCCACCTCTCTGAGCATCTTCTCTCTCCAGGAGCAAAGGCAAGACAAATACGAAACATGAACATGTACCGTCACTAGGTTGATGCGGTGAGGACGAGTACACTTGCTCATAACCCTGGACCCGCTCCTGCCCTGTTTTCTCACCGGAAGAGGGTATGGACCAATGTCAGAGTTGCATTGCAGGGTGAACTTGAGGAGCGTGGCGTGCCAGCAAGGCCAGCAGGGGAGACCTCTCCTCCTCCTCTCTTTCCTCTGCCCAAACAGAGCCGACTCCTCCGCTCAGCACATGACAACTATTTCCTCTGTGCAACATGGCTTAACACCAGGTCTCCTGTCGGTTACATGCAACCTCAGTGCGAATTGGAATGTGAGATTAGGTGGTCTGGAGGCTGTGGAACTCAGGATTTGTAAGTTTTGCTAGAGGAAACAAAAGATACCTTCAGATACCTTCAGAGGATAAAATTCAATGGAGGATGCAGGGATGGACAGAAGCCAAGGTCAGCATGGGCTTCGTCTGGAGAGGGATGGTACAGGCAGGGGCGAGGGTGGGTTCACTGCTGGCTGGTGTTAGCTCAAACTGCTCTTGGCTCGTTGCGCAGCTGCCTCTGCCTTAAGTTACCTCCCGGCAACTGTCTTGCTCTCGCCTCCAGGTGGAGGATTCCTCGGCTCACTTTACACCAGCTGTTCTCTGAGTGCGGTCCCTGGAGCGGCAGCACCAGCACCCCTTGAAGCCCGCGAAGAAGGCAAACTCTCAGACATCCACCTCAGATGTCAGGATCCGAGTCTCCGGGGTGGGCCCCGACAATCTGTGTTGAAAAGCTTTCCAGGGACTCCCAGCGCACACTTGGCTTGCAGAACCGACCTGCCTCCGGTCCTGCCCATGCCGTCTCCCAGGCTGCTCCTGGCATTCCTCCACGTCCTTGCCCGGGTCCGTGCCCATACGTCGAAGCCCTTGCTTTGCCACCTCACGCCCCTGGGCCTTGCCGCCTGAGAAACCCTACCCTGCTTTTGTGTAATGCCATCTCAAACACGCCTTCCTCTGCAAAGCTTTTTTATTTATCTGCTCACTCATTCCTGCCTTCATTTCATTGGCACATTGTTTCCTCTATGCCAGGCTCTGTGCTGGTTGTGGGGGAATCAGGTTACTGCAGGGGCGTAGTTAGAAAGCCAGGCAAAGGCAAGATCCAGGAGCAGGGCCTCTGGAGCAAGGGAAGGGAGGTGGGATTTGCTGGGAAGCCCCTGAAATCTGTGAGCAGAGCAGGTGAGCAGGTGTGATCTGCGCAGTAGTGGGCCCCCTGAGTCCTGAAGGAAGGGGAGATTGTTGGGCACAGGGGACTGTGCCGAGGTCCCAGCTAAGAAGCTCTGCAAAAACCCCAGGGAGATGACGGCAGCTTTGACTAGGGCGGTTATAGGGGCCGTGAAGAGAAGCAGACAGTTTTAAGACTTACTTTGCTGATGGAACAGATGGATTTTCATGACAACAGTTGTGGAAAGAGGGAAAGAAAAGAGTTAAGGGTGACTTCTATGTTTTTAGCTCCAGATCCTGGGTGCACGGTGCCCTTGTTGACTCTCTTCCCCCCCTCCTTGGATCATTTCTGCATCGGAGTCACACCCCGACCTGCATCCCACACGAGGTAGACAGTGATCTCTTTCATGAACCCAGCTCCTCCACTCGCCGGCTTAGGCCAGTTACTTGGATAATTCTGAGATTTGGTCCCCTCATCCCTAAAATGAAGATAATACTGCTTCCTACCTGCCAGGGAGGCTGCAAGGAGGAAAGGCGCCCCCGCAGGTAAAGCACTGGGCCAGCTGCCTGGCACCAACTAGGCATTCCTTGCACGGTGGCCATGGTCATCACTGCTGCGTGCCTTAGAGCAGAGCCCCCGGCTGGTGATGGTCCAATGGACCTGATGGGTGCGTGCGGTCTGGCACCATTCCTGCTCCCCCACCAGGCAGCTGAATGAAGACTTCCTTCCAGTGGCTTGGTTTTTGATTTTTCTTTTGTTTTTTTCCTGGCCATAGTCATTTGAGAAAAGCTCTGGTCCCTGGTACTATGACGACGAGGATTGTATCCCTTCCTACTGCTGTTTCCTTGCTATGGCTGTAGTTATTAAAATAAATGATGCCAGTGGGGGCAGGAGAGAAATTTGATCGTTACTATGGTTTTAAAAGGTGAGGACAAGCAGCATTTTTAGAAGGGTTATCATTTGGGCCCGAGGGTACAATTAATGTTTTATTTGGAGTTAAAGATATTGGCATCCCAGCCGCTAGGGCTGCA